>NC_091123.1:84204753-84804753 GCF_040183065.1 Periplaneta americana | reverse complement strand
TATCTCTCTGATGTAATATAACATTCGTGCCAAGTAACAAAACACTATCAGAGAACTTCTGAATGAAATTTTTCTAAGACCTAAAGCCATAATCGTCAAGGGACTGAACATCGGAGTTGTGTGTTTTGGAATTGTTAACACTTCCACTGTTTTACCTTCTGGAGTTACTCTTTCTATAGCCTGTCTACCCCGGTAATTGGTCGATGAGTCTACAAAATGAATGCTATGATCACTGACAGAAAGTATATTTCTTGAAACAACTTGAAGAGATGTTTTCATAAGATGATTTTGAGGGCAATGTATAAACATTTGGAGCCTTAAACATTTTTTCTTCACGATGACAAAGGAGATATGAGACTTATGTGCGTGTCAAGCGATTATTAAAAAAAATCGTATCTCGAAGGCTAGACCTTCTCCGGATGAAGAAATTTATGGGAAGATTTCTTGTTTCAAATGGAATGTATGGGGGAAAAATCGTTGTGAAAATCCATTATCACTTGGTGAGCCTTCTTTGTAAGTTGGATGACTCATAAACACAAATGTCCAATAGAGGAGGAGGAGGAGGAGGAGGAGGAGGAGGAGGAGGAGGAGGAGAAGGAGGAGGAGGAAGAAGAAGAAGAAGAAGACTAAAATGAAATTGTCTATGACGAAATTAATTCATTGTACACACATTTAATCATATTGACATGTATTGTGGTATATCAGTATTAATATTAATAAAAGGAATATTTTACATAACTTAGCATATTTAAAAAAAAACACTTGGATACTTACAGTGTTGGGAACACATGGAATTCCATAATATTTATTCTGAATTTCATTCAGCACATCGGTGGTTGATCCTGGGAGAGGATGCATGCCGTGATACCGCTGGTCTAGTGCAGAATAGAAAACTTGTACTTGCATCTCTGAAGCAGCAAATAAATGTTTAGATGCACACAGACGAACCAGCATATCCTCCGGCATGCTTTCTGATGTTTGAAAGTGTTTAGCAAATGTACGTACCACCTGAAAAAAAAATCTTTTATTTAGTTTATCACACAGTTTCTTGTTGTTTCTTAATGCTCTTATAAATTGAATTTCCTCCATATTTCTTCAGATGTCCCAGTAATATTTTGTTAGTTGGATTTATTTTACTGAGTGATCGGCAGATCAGAATGTGTTCTTTGTACAATACGATGCATTCCGGCATTACCTTTCTTGCTTCCCATTATTTTAATATTATATCATGGTGTGCCTTAAGAGCTTCAAAGATTAGCTACTATGTGATACATATCAATCTCTACATCCTGATAGCATAAGAGACAGTTTGGTGTGGTTGTTATTCCAATTCTGTAGAGATGTTTGCTTAAACAATCATGTTCATCATGGCTACCGGTGATTTACGAGGTGCTTGAGATATCAATCCAGGATCCTTGAGAACTTTCCTCCAATTAGAATTATCATTTTCACGGATTAATTGAAAATTGTAATTACAGACGATTTTCTTTTTTATGATTCATTTATAGATTCATAAGAAAACTTATGGGTTATTTGATGACAAATTTTTTATCCTTTTTTTGCTAACATGTCAAACTCTCTCATTTCTATTTATGCCACAATGTGAAATCCATTATAAAGTTATGTCTTTATCGAAATTTTGCATTTGTTTAGATTTATTGAAACAGATACAGTAATTGTTGCGCTATTTGTCAACATATCCCCCACTGGAATTGAGACATTTGTCATACCATGGGATCAATTTTTGTATTCTTGTGTCATAGAAGTCAGCAGCTTGGGATCAGAACCAGCGTTTGACAGCCATTTGCACCTCTCTGTTGATCCCATGATATGACAAATGTCTCAATTCCAGTGGGGAATATGTTGAAAAATAGCTCAACAATTGCTGTGTCTGTTCCAATAAATTTTTCCAATGAAACTGTGTTTTCTTTCTGTTAACTGCCCCTGGCAAACTTATTTTTTTACGGCCCTCATAATTGCGGTCAAGTGGCCAAAATTTGTATAAGCCTTATTTTGACATTATTAACATGGTGAAAGAAAAAAAATTAACTTTTTTATCTGCCCCCATCAGAATGTTTGCTTGTCAGCATATTCAGTTTATGATAATTACATTAACATTCTTTAGGCCTGTTTATATTTTATGAACTAAATTCAGTTTAAGTGCTACTTTAGAAAAGAATGGTAATGAAGATAACATGGGACATTTCTTGAATTTCATACTTTTCTAATATTTTATAAGAAATTAAATTTTGAGAAACTGGAGGAGTGATTCATCACCTACCACAGTATAAACATACTGTAACTTAACTTCACTAACATATATTTACCCTTGGATCAGAAGCAAAATATTCCATTAATACTGATGGCACTTCTGCAAAGTCAGTGGTACATCTAGTTCCCGTTACATGCTGATAGCGTGTTCGTGCTAGCATTGAATGCATGGCATGACCCATCTCATGAAAAAGATTGTCTACCATGCCAGGTGTTAACAAACTAGGATTAGACCAGCGTGGAGGTGGCAAATTTAACATCAAGACCACCACAGGGTTCTGAAAGAAATTGAAAACAATATATTAAATCCAATGAATTATATTTGAAGCTTTCATCAAAAGCAAAATTAATAAATATTCATACGAACAAATAATTTGTTCGTAGCAAACAATTTGAATTATTTTTAGTAATTCAACATGTCAGTGATACAAACGTTTCCACGTAACTCAGGGCGATTTATGCTTATGGTAATAAAATCATGTATATCATTACAATATATGTACAACAGGTCAAATTTTTTTCCAAGAATGTTTCATGTGACTTGTGTTAACCAGGAGTCCATAATTTGTTCTCTGATGTTGATGACAGATTAATTTCTAACATACAAAGTGTTTTCTATAATCTCTGTCAAGAATTCAAATATTCAGGGAAGTTGCACCTCAACTTACCCTTCCACCACAATTAGTTCCGACCAGATGGGATCCCTGGATTTCTGTTGTCGTGTACTATGCCCACAGTTTGAACAAATATATGAAGTGATGGATTCTGTTACTGATGAAGCAGCTTCAATTCAAGAGTGAAAAAAAACTTCTCTATCAACGAAACTTCTGTAATGATCTGTCATAAATAGCAGTAAATTATGCTATTTTGTCACTTTACCTGAATTTGCCTCAAAACTTAAGAGGATAGGCAGTGGTAATATTCAATCAGTTCTCTCATGTGTACCTATGTTAAACATATATGGTATATGTCCATGGTAATTGCAAATATTACCTAGAAATAATTTAACAACCGGTTCATTTGAACTGGTGCGAACTGGCCGAATATCACCACTGGAGGTAGGTACAGCTTAATGCATTGAAAACTGACCATACTCAAAATTTTTTCTTCATCCACATAAGTTACACAAAATTGCAAATTAATACAATGCAAAACCTACAATTTTTAATATAGTAAGACTATTTTCTGAATTTTTGCATGCAATTAAATTAATTATTTAATTATTCAAAATGGCAGCTACTTGTTATATCAGAATCGAGCATTTCCCTCTTAACTCATCCAATTTTTAACATTTTAACGTCGTTTTTTTCATTCTGAAGCTTAAGGATTGCTCTACAAAATTGACCACTATCAGTTTTATAATTAAATAGATAATATTTTAAATTTATATTTTAAATTATGTAACAGATTTTCAAGATATTTTAGTCCATAAATTATTTTTTATAAGCAAAATATTTAACTGAAGGGCATGATTATAGTCAATTTTGTAGATTATATATGTGTTAACATGCACAAAAAAAAACCATACAATTTTGTTCAGTACTTTCAGAATAAAGGGGAAAACGGATTTAGAAAAAATGTAGTTTCCGGAAAACGAGATTGCTGTTCTCCACTGACAGTTGCACGAACATAGTGCTGAGTCTCCATTTAAATTCATAAGTTTAAAACTAATACAGATATGAAAATAAACTTTGCACCAAAATGAACTTAAATATTTAGTGCATATTTTAAAAAATGCTTTGAAAAAAAAAAAGATTTTTTGAAGGTGTTAAACTGTACCTACCCCCTTAAAGGAAAAAAGGAGAAACACTGGTAGCAACTATAGGCACTATTGAAACACTAGAGCTATTGTCAAAAGTATCAGGTGAAAAGAAAAGGTGGTGTATGAAAAAGGAAGCATGTTATGTGTGCAAATCAGGACCTTGAAATCATAAGAAATGATGAGATGTTCTTAAAAGGGAAAAAGCTCTTATATCAACAGAACCTTTGCAATGATCTCTCATACATAGCAGCAAATTACGCTATTTTGCCATTTCACCAGAATATGTCACAAAACTTGAAAGAAAAACAAGAAGCAACACTGGTGGAAAGTATAGGCACTGTCGAAACAAGCAAGCATGTCATGTATGCAAATTAGGACCTGGAAATCATTAAAAACATATAAAAGTTCTTAAGCAGGAGTGTTCAGCTGTCACTAACATGATTCCTTCCATAATAGTCTTTTAAGTATGCCTTCCTTAGGCTATGTAGACGTGGAACAATTGATTATTTTCAATGTTGATAACATTTATTTCTGACAGAAGACTGAATTTAACTATAGAGAACATGAAGTAACAACTTGTAACGACATGAAATCAGTAAAGGTAAAGAATGAATTTGTATTACAAATAAATATACCAGTAACATTGTGTCGCACTAAAAATACATATCTTTCATCCATTTTTTATTTTAAATGCCTATTTTAAGGCATATTTCAAACAAAAATGCCTAAACATCTAAGCTCTAATGATTATTTATACACAAAACATCACAAACTTTGAAGCTAGGTATGTAATATATAGTAATTATTTCATTTTGTTAGTTATTATGATTGAAACACTGCCTTTCTATATTTTTCCTGCATAATATCACAAGCAAGATAGCATATATTACTGGTACCAACAATACTATAACCGCAACTGAGGACTGAATATGGTAAACAATGAAAGTGCAAAAAATTCCAATTTCTGTCTCTTTGCATCGAATGATAGTATTTGCCATGCTTTGTAATCTGGTAAATGTAGAAAGTGCCAGAACAATATGATTTATTTATAAAGGTTTCGCTAATGATGAGTGACCTGGGGAATGCTGAAAGTACCTCTGTTAGGCATAACACGAGTTTAGATGAAAAAAGGCAGCCGGCTTGTTCTTACCTTATTGTGTGGTCAGTGATTGGTTTAAATAAAAAAGTTCGTTAATTTTTTTGTAATGCACTATTATTTTATATCTAGTATTATTATTTTAGTTTTAAAATTTTAAGAACGGTAAACTAACGGTTTTGAGAAGTAAAGAAACACTTTATTCTGAAAAAAAAATTGAGTATATATATCATTCTTAATTCCCAGGATATTTTCCATAATATCCATGTAACCTAATCCTATAAAAACACTGTATAATACAGTGCAATCCGTATGAAGAGTACAGAGGGGAAAAAATCAAAGTCACAATTCTCTGATGTCATCTTCTAATTAGTATATTACTTCAAAATTTATTGCTGTTCCTAATGAAAAAAATGGAAAGGATGACTGTATCCGTGGTGATAATTCTCCTTTACCAGTTTTGATAAGAAAAAACACTAAAGTTTGCAGTAATATACTGAATTAGATGATGATATCATCCTTATGAGAATTGTGACTTCAATTGCTTTTCCCCTGTACTCTTCATATAAACCTTGACCATTTTAATGAGTTATAATTTCTCTTTGGGAGTTAGTATAAACTTGAACTTTAATATTATTATCTCTGTGGTTCTGGCAGGATTATCGTCCATTGTTGATATTGATATTGACTATTATTGTAGAATGTATGTAGTGATTAGTTTGCTGTAATATCGCAAACATGCAGTATTCATTTCAACAGCGTGTCTTTGTGCTGAAAACGTATAGTAGATGACAAATTCCGTGGTTAAAACGCAACAGGCATTTCAAACAAAATTCGGTGTGCGCAATGTTCCATCCAAGCCAATATTTTTGTCGATAGTGAGAAAGCTGGAGACAACTGGCTCGCTTCTTAGCGAGAGTGGAAAACATAGACCTGCAATGCCTCAAGGTTGTGTGGACAATGTTCGAAAACGTTTACTGAACTCACCATAGAAATTGTTACGCCAATCAAGCCAGGAGACAGGCTACTCATATGACACATATCAGACAGCAGCAAAAAAATAGCATTTACAAGCATACAGAGTGCTTGTAATGCAGGAATTGAAGGAACCAGACTTACAAAAGTGAGTGCTTTATTGCTAAACATGCTGTCGAAGTTAGTACTGCATGTTTGCGATATTATACAGCGAACTAATCACTACCTATATTCTGCAATAATAGCCAATATCAATATCAACAATGAGAGAGAGAGAGAGTAGTGCCAAGGGTACAAATATAAATTCTCCTAGAACTTCAGAGATCATAATATTCAATTTCAAGTTTATACTAACTCTCAAAGAGAAATTATAACCCATTAAAATGGTAAAGGTTTATATGGAATGGATTAAAAAAATTAGATATATTAGGAATTTTAACATTGCAATATAACATATGATTGAAAATAATCATTACCATAACTACGAATTATAGAAACTATATGATTTTTGTGCAATAAATAAGATGTGTCTTAATAACAATATGTGGAAATGGTGAATGATGATGGGAAAATGCTGTTTGACAAGATTCCCACAAGTTTTGTTGTACCATATTCAGTCCTCAATTCTTTAACATATTATATTAACAAAAAACTTGGAATACGAGTATTTTAATATATTCTTACACTAATGACCACCAAAACTATGCTAGTCTACATATCACCAACTGAAAAGTACAGACATACAATATTTATGCTCACGAATTTAAATTTACCTGATATGAACCATCTGCCATTTCCTTTCCACCTCGAATTGTAAAATGACAATCTTGATTGGGTTTTCCTGGGCGCTCATAGAAGTCACAATAAATATGTCCTAAAAGTCCTTCTGTTTCATGAATAACTGCAATAAAACATTTAATACAAATTAATTACTGTAAAAGTGGGAGATACTGAACAAAATATGTAAATATATAAATATTTTAACATGATTTTTTTGTTAATAGTGATGAAAAATTAAATATAATATCCTTAATATATGATAATGAAGTTAACATAAATATCGTCGTCATTCGATTTCAACAATGTTGGTTTCAAGGAATAATAATCTGATCGGTGTCAGCTGCATATTGTGGGTGTTTCCAATCACTCATTTATTTTCTATTGAAAGTTGTTTCAAGCCTCTGATGTGGGTGAATGCGATCACAATTTTAAGTTTTTAAAAAAGGATTTTGACAATTCAAGTACAAAGTTATTTTAAAAATTGGAATTGCACACTAAAAAAGCCTAGGTCCTTTTATATAGCGTAATACAAAATGTTTCAGCACAATTACAAAACTGAAGACATTATTAGATATAGTAAATAAAATTACAAAAAAAAAAAAAAAATCATTATTTTACCGAGCAATAATTAGCACTATTACGAAACTCAAGACATTACTAGACTAGACGGCATTTCGGAAGGCTGTCAGCTGCTATATGCACCATAGCATTTCTGGTATGTGACATCACAAGTTTGTACAGTAGAACCAATCAGAAGTAGTCTATAACAAGTAATTTCCGAGTTCATTTGTTCACGTGTGAGTGTTTCAATATATTGAATACGTAAAACTAATATTTACTGTGTGTGTGTGTGTGTAAGATAAATAAATGGAAGAAGAGACTGTAAAAAGAAAGTATTGCACAGGCAGGCGAGGAAAATAGCATTTAAGATGTATAATTATTTTAAAAACGTTGATGAGTACAATGCTGCCGGCCATCTTGATGGTGGCTGCAACATTGCCAATGCGCAAGAAAAGATTGCAGAAGCACGTGGTGTGGAATTGAGAACCGTTCTAAGATGTCATCTATGTTCTTGAATGACTATTTTCCTCTTCATAGGGTTTCATATTATACTTTGCAAAATATATTACTTTTCTCCACTTTCGCAATATCTTCTATCTCTGGGAAAATGAAGAATGTGTATAAATCCTAAGTTTCCTTTTTCCTTAGAAAATTAACTTCATACAAATCCCTAACAACTTCTGTCTCTTCTGCCAACGAAATATCTATCCCTTTCCTTCGTTGGAAATCTTACCATAACAAATTCCCCTTCTGATAGTTTTTCACTTTCCTCCCTTTCTTCTCCACTTTCTTCGTTTTCTTTCCTTGCTACTTCAGCATCACTATAATGTTCAGAATCATCATCTTCCTCTTGTTGTTCTTCATCTCCTGTGGCCCCTACTGTTGACTGCTGTTCAAAATCTGCCACAACAATCCCTTACCCAGCGCCAAATTCAAATGAGTCTTACGAGTTGCTCTTGATGTTTCTGTATTCTTACTTGCTTCCCCAAGTGATCTACAAAAGCTTCTGTCCAAGACTTCTCATGTTCCTGTGAATCATCACTATCGTCATCTGCAATGTGAAAGAGAACTTTTTCTGGATAGAAAGGGAAAATCGCCACTTTTTTTAAACCAGATATAATGTTTTGTGCTTTATTATCATCAACATGATCAAATGCTTGTTTAAGGAGACGGGGAAATTCTGATTTCGGAACTACATCTCTGTTATGTTGCTTCCACTCATCCAGAACTTTCCTCCAAGCAAGTTTGAGTGGGCAAAAGATGCTAAGAATGCTATGTCGAGTGGTTGACTTAGATGTGTTGTGTTGGGTGGTAACAATACAAAACGTACATTGTGCATTTCACACTGTTTGATAACATGGAGGGAAATAAGGCTAGACAAATTATCATCAATTAATAACTTTGGACCTTCAGGTCTTCTTACAAAAGGAAGTAGAATATCGGTGAACCACGCTTCAAACATACAGTACACATATCGAACCATCCAATACCATATGTATTTGCAGAAGTATTTCAATTTATACTGTGATAATATGCAACTAATTTATGTGTGGTTTTTTTCATTGCTCTAGCTATAGGGGCATTCCATGTCAAATCAACACAAAAAAGTGGACTTTTCAACCCGACCACCTCAGATTTTCATTAAATTTGGTGCGATGGTAAAGAACCTTAAGTTAAGTAATTATGTAAAATTTTAGCCCTCAATAATGCACGATATCCATAAAGCAATTCTGTCAATACAAGAAAAAATGTAAAAATGTCGCATACTATGTCAACAAAAATAATTCATAACTTCTCTTCTAATTGAGGTAGAATCTTAAACTTGGGCTTATTTTAAAGCTAAGGGATCATACTTTTCAATAAAAATAGGTTTGCATCGAAGTATCGAATTCTTTATTGAATGGTCACGTGAATCACATTTTAACATTGAATATCTAAAAATGCGGGGCACAAATTATTTCGCGAAAAATATATGTTATAGAGGTAAGAGCATTCTCCCCTTGGTGTAAGTTTCATTTTGGAAACGTTTCAGGAATATCAGTAAAAAAATATATCAATGTATTGGTTTGTAGCACTTAAACACGTCTTACACCAACACTGCATGCGCGCGAGTTCGTACTTGTCTGATAAGCTGTGTCATCGATCTGTCAGGCCGTCATGAGTGGCAGTTTATACAGTCTTCAATTTATACAAAACGTGCGATCTGTTTCAAGTGCAGTGTCGTTAGTTTTTGTAGTATGTGGTAGTTTTGTGCGATGTAATGGAGTCGCGTTTTAAGTTATAGGCCTATGTTTGCTGCAATCCCTTTGAGAAATCAGGGCATTGTAATTAGAGGAAAAATTTAAGAAGTGTTATATCGTGGATGCTTAATGTATTTCCTGATTTAAAACAGGAACAAAATGTGTGCGCTTTGTGTCGCAAAGGAATAAAAATATAATATGATGCTATTACGCAGAATCCTTAGAATGACTCTAGTAATGAAGAATACGTCGACTCTACAGCAAATGTAAGTTCATTAAATACAAGTCTTTTTGACCAAGGTGTGTTCCTTATTAAACAAGAAAGACTACAACAAGAGAAATATAAGAGACAGAAATTTGAAAATATTGTAAAAGACAAAGTCTTCGATATTAAAGATGCCGAGGAACCAGGACCTTTCTGATTCTGAAATTTTGTCTTAGTTGCAGGAAATTTTTCAAAATTCAGGTAAAAGTGAGAAAATCACCATTTTAACACTACTACCTAAAAGCTGGAGCGTAAATAATATAAAAAAGAGTTTCTTTCAGCTTTCGAATACATAATTCGGAAAGCCAAAGTCCTGGCAAAGGGAAAAGGAATTTTGTGTTCACCAAATCCGAAACCTGGAAAACCCTTGCTCGTGGCTGTTGCCAGTAAAGTTAAAGAATTCTGTTGTTCTGACGAGATAAGCAGAATGATGCCTGGTAAGAAATATTTGTTGTGATTAAAGAATCAGGGAGTAAATCACATGAGCAGAAATTAATTATATGCAGTGTTTAAAAATTCTAACCCTGACCAAATAAATTGTATTCTAGCAGAATTAGTGGACTATACTGTCTGTGTTTGTGTCCTTATTAGAATGTAAAACTTATGCCGGAAACAATTTATTAAAGTTTCAGGTCTACGTGGATTTCAAGAAAATTTTTCTTTATACCTTCCAACTTAACATTTCTTGCCTACTATGGTGTGCAATCCTCCTCATATAAATTGCTTGTTCAGGAAATGTACAGGATGTCCTGAAACATTCAAAATAAGAGAGGGTTTAGAGAAATGTTTCGTGTAAAACTTCAGTGAATCAGTGACCTACAAGCAGTGGATGACGACTGACAGATCAACGCTTGAGACTATAATGAAACCCACAGACAAATTTTTCGACTGTCTCTTGGAGAAACTTGGTGATTTACTGACTCACTCATTTATATCATCTGAACAAAGTAAGTTTCTACGTGATATGAAATCATTTCTACAGCCATGCCAGCTTGTTGTGTTATGCGACTTTGCTGAAAACTATTATTTCGTAATCCAAGATGAAATTCAGTCATATCATAGGACTAATGCGCAGACAACCATTCATACTTTCGTAATATATTATAACAAATCGTCATCTGATATAGTCTCTATTAAAAATCTGGTAATAATTTCACACTGTCCGAAATATGACACTACAGCTGTACATCTGTTTAAAAAATATCTAATGGAGTCATTAAAACAAATATCTGTAATTCACCACAAAAATTATGTATTTCTCTGATGGATTCTCTGCTCAGTATAAAAATAGGAAAAAATTTCCTGAACCTCACATTACATGAAGAAGATTTTGGATTTCCAACATAATTGCATTATTTTTGCATATCGCATGGCAAAAGAGCATGCGACATTGTAGGTGGGACACTTAAAAAGTTTGCGGCTTGTGCTAGTTTGCAGAGACCATCCGATAAACAAACAACTACACCTAGGGAATTGTACGACTGGACAAGTGATCATCTCCCCAACATTAATACCGTTTATGTGACTGAAAAAGGCTATACTGAAGAGGAAAAAAAAGCTTGCTCTTCGATTTGCAAAATCCACCGCAGTGCCTGGAACACAAGTTTCATACAGTCCTGCTGTTTAGGATGGGTATTATACTTGCTAAGCAGTTTTAAAATGCAGCTGAAACAATGCATCATCCTGTCTGGAAAGGTGATCAGGCTATTTCATCTCAGCAATGAAAGGTAACATTTCTTACAGAACTTCAGGTTTAACAAAATCCATGTGACAATAATTTATTTCAAGTAATAATTTAAAAAATTCGAATTATGTACTAAATGTTATATTACATAGCGACATTCAAGAATATGATCAAATATAATTAAATATAACGAATGTGTGGGAAATAATTATCGCGACTTATACAGTTAGCTTACGCTTGCAGTGACATAATAATTTTTATCTTTGTAACCTATGATGATTCCAAGTTGAAACTTATCAGTTCATTATATCACTAATTGAGGTGTACTATATATTTTTTTCATTAAAATAGAACCCCCGCATTTTTAAATATGAATATATGAAAATTGTTTCACCATGTTTTTTTAGTGTAATTGAATACATGCAGAAAACAATATAATCAATAAAAACTATCACATATTAAGAATGTATCACCCAATTTTTGTAAATTTATCTGGAGACGTTGTTGAGATATATAATTTTAATTGAAGCGAAGTGCTTACAAAAATGTGATTTTTCTCCATGTTCGAAACGCCACTGACAGAAAACAAAAAGCACAGGACATATGAAACTCTGCAGTTTTAGTTAGCGCGGCAGGTAAAACAAACCCTCAAAATTTGAAAGAAATCTGAGTCGGTCGGGTTGAGCGCCTTGTTGATTTGATATGGAATGACCCTATAGAAAGAAGGAAAATAATATTGTTGCTAAATACTGGGGCATTGTTGACGTTAACCCAAAGGGTAGTTTGAAATAAAATGATGCATTGAGAAGTGTTTAAAAACCGGCAAAAGATTAATATATATTAAGTTACAATGTTGGCAGAAGATTACTGCTTGTGGAAGAAAGAAATAATAATGCTGCTAACTACTGAGGCACTGTTAAAGTTAAAGTCAAGTGGTAGTTTGAAATAAAATTGTATGCTGACCTCATATATTGAGAAGGTGTTTAAAAACCACAAAAGAACTAAATGTTTTTTACTAGGTTATTTTACGATGCTTTATCAACATCTTAGGTTATTTAGCATCTGAATGAAGTGAAGGTGATGATGCCAGTGAAATGAGTCCTGGGTCCAGCACCATTAGTTACCCAGCATTTGTTCATACTGGGTTGAGGGAAAACTCCGGAAAAAATCTCAACCAGGTAACTTGCCCCGACCGGGAATCGAACCCAGGCCACTTGGTTTCGCGGCCAGACGCGCTAACCGTTACTCCACAGGTGTGGACCCTAAATGTTAAATTACACTGTTGGCTGGACGATTATTACTGTGAGGCTGTTGTTATTAAAGACAATAATTACTAATGAGATACTGATGTGATATGTAGTTTCCCACGACATTAAAATATTATGTGTTCATAATGTGTTAATATGGTTGGCACCCCAACCAGGACATCAATCTAATAGTGCGATCTTTCATAGTCAAAACAGATCATAACTTAAGGATGATTTCTAACGACTTAAAGTGGAGGACAAAATGTTACCAAATTGCAATATTATTGCTTTTACAGATGCCAACAGATTATAGACCAAGAAAATTGTCAGTATATGCAGTTACAAATGCAAAATGAAAAATTACACGCATTTATAGGAAAAACTCTTGCAGCCTTCAGACTATTGACAAATCATGACTGTCTAGCAAGTCATCTCTACAGAATAGGTATCTCAGCTTCACCCATATGTGTCCTGTGTAACGATCCAGCAGAAATGAATGAAGACCACTTGAAGACCTGTGAAGCATTAAGATCAGAAGAAACTACAGTTCAAAAGTATTGGAAAGCACGACTGCTAATGGCTTCATTGCCAAATGCAAGGCACTAGACAACAACAACAACATAGGAAAAACTCTAGAAATATGTACAGTATACAACAGTGGTCATCAGAACAGAGCACCCTGGGGCTAGCGTCTCTTACCCACAGAGAATGCACTGCACTATGGTGCATTTGTAGCTGCTAACGGGTATGCTCTCTACCTCTTCCTGCTGCACGATGGGGCACACGGGGCTGCTCCGCTTACCCTTCACCCATTTTAGCGAGTGCTGACGACCATTGGTATACAACATTATCTTAATTTTAATTGAACTTAATGCCTACAATACACAAAGATATATAAACTTTTCAAAGATATGTCCATTTATTAAACAATTGCAATTTCAAGAATATATACAATTTGCTAATAACAGTATATGGCTTAGATTGAACATAGTCAGAACATGATGATTTTAATTATATTTTTAATAGTTTTGCTACATTATATAATCAATTACAGCATACCATCAGCCGAATAGCAAGAGATTTAAGTTATTTGGCCAAGGCTAACTACGTGCAGCAGGAGTATCAGCCAGAATTCACTTAGGGATGCTGCCAACAATGGTTATAGACTATCTATTAGTAGGTGTGTTTGACATATCTGTCATTGTTGCTAAAATAATTAATGAAGAAAGAAAAGCAAATGGTGCAAGATGGAAGCATCTAAAAACAAACAGCATGCTGTAATTCGTTTCTTGACTGCAGAAGGACATACATCTGCTGAAATCCATCACAGAATGATTACAGTATACAGTAGAACCTCGATTATCCGTTTTAATAGACGAGACATCATCATCATCATCATCATCATCATTGGCATTATGGCCCTTGTAGTTTAGCCTTAGCCTCCCTCAGAACATCCGACCAATCACTCCTGTCTAATGCTCGTGTTCTCCATCTTCTAATTCCAACTTTTGTTAGGTCAGCCTGAACATCATCCAGCCATCTCAATTTAGGTCGTTCGACTTTCCTTCTTCCTACTGGCAATGCATCTAGTAGAGCTTTGGGTGTGCAATTGTTCTCCATCCTGACTACGTGTCCCAGCCACTCTAACCTTCTGAGTTTTATGTCAACAACAACGTTAATATCTTTATATAATTCATATAACTCAGCATTTGTTCTGATTCGCCAAAACCCTTGCTCATAAGTAGGTCCAAAGATTTTCCGTAATACTTTCCTTTCCCAGGCATTTAAGATTTTTATTACCCTTTCAGGTAAAGTCCAGGTTTCACTTCCATATACTACTATTGGTGTGGACGAGACATAGTGAACTGTTAATCGAAAAAATGAATAATCTATATTATCAATTTTAATGGACTTAAATCTATCTAGCGGAATTTAAGATGCTTTAAAATATTGGTTTCTTTTTCTGCTCTTTCCCGCAACTGACTTCCTTTTTATATCTATTATAAGTTTGTTAAATACTAATAAATATTCGAGCAAGGGGCTGCAAAGCGAATTTTTATTTATAATCCAAAGGGACT
Organism: Periplaneta americana; assembly: GCF_040183065.1. Classification (NCBI taxonomy): domain Eukaryota; kingdom Metazoa; phylum Arthropoda; class Insecta; order Blattodea; family Blattidae; genus Periplaneta; species Periplaneta americana. The sequence goes on along the minus strand of NC_091123.1, from coordinate 84,789,794 downwards.
GAATGTATTTCTTTAAACTTGACACAGAAACGAACGAAAGTTATGCATTCAGTGAAATTATACTGATCGTGGTAGGCATGATTCAAAAAGTGCTCTATTTTGGTGATAGATAATCTGCAGGACGGTTAATCAAGGGACGGATAATATTCGAGGTTCTACTATATGTAGAGACATGCCTAGGGAAGTCACCTGTAAAAGACTGGTGTGTGCGATTTCGTTCTGGTCAACATCTCTACAGGACAATTCACGACCATAGCAAGCACTCAAGACTATCACACCAAATTCAATTGAGCATGTTGATGCTCTTGTCCGAAAGAATAGGAGAATAACAATAAATGAACTCAGTTTATTACTGAACATCTGCCAAGGAAGTATCCATAACATTCTCCACAAATACTTGCAGTATCACTAAGTTTGTGCGCAGTGGATACCACATCTTTAACTGCTGAGCATTTGAACGTGTGAGAATCTGCCAATAGAACTGCAGACGATATCAGGAGAAGTGATCAGCTCTTGCATTGCATTATGACAGGTGATGAGTCCTGATGCCATAATTTTGGGCCTCACTCTCGTCAGTCTAACATGAAATGGAAACACACCAGATCTTGCTCTTAAAAGCGACAAAAGTTCAAGTTGCATGGAAATGCAGGGAAAGTCAAGCTATCGTTTTTTTCTCGATTATCGAGGTCCACTGACAGTGGAATTACTGGAGTGTGGTCCACTGCTGTAGAGTAACTGTTAGCACGTCTGACCGCGATACAAGTGGGCCCAGGTTCAAATCCTGGTTGGGACAAGCTACCTGGTTGTTTTTTTTCCAGGGTTTTCTATGAACCCATTAAGAGCAAATGCTGGGTAGCTTCAGCGCTGGACCCTTTCGCTGACATTATCACTGGAGTGTGGACAAATAATGACCAACACTATACAGACACTCTTGGGCATCTTAGACGAAACATAAAGAATAAATGACCAGTCTTTTTGGCAAGAAGAGTGATTTTACTCTCTGGCAGTGTGAACTCGCTAAGGAATACTATCATACTGTCCCTTACAGCCTAGACTTATCTATCTTCATGTAATTTCCATATTTTTGGAGATTTGAAGAAAATCCTGAAGAAAACCACATTTCCATCAGCATTATAAAAATCTGTTAAACATTGGTTCACCTCCAGGCTACAGGTATTCTATGAAGTCTATATCTGTCACCTGGTGTCACAGTGGGAGAAGTGTATTAACAACCATAGCGAAAATGAAGCAGTACCGTCATTTCCCATAACTATGGTCCTGGAACAGAACTATGGTCCATGATACAACCATTCAAAGAACATTGTAGAAGTAACATAGATCGTTTGTAGATAGCTGCAGTGACTTGACTTAAAACTACAGTACAGCAAAAATGTAGAACAACAAGATACTACATAATGAAGTACAAAATTTGAATGGTTGTATCGTGGACCATAGTTGTGTTCCAGGACCACAATTATGGGAAATGACGGTATATTTAATTTATTTCTTTTTATTAGTGATGACTGGGTTTTATCTGAAAGACGTAATAAAACTCTAATCAATTTAAGTGAAGCTTATGGATCAGGTTTCCTTAGAATGCTACAATTCCTCTTCCCATCACTTTGTCATTTCTTCATAATTCACAATCATCCTTATTACTGATGCAGGAAGAAACTGTTGCAGTGTATGACCTTCTTACAATATCAATTTCTTGGGATCCTTACAGTGATCATTCCTCAGAGATGGTAACCATGGGAACTGTTTGAGTTGGTTCTGATATTTGAATCTTCACGTTAAGACACAATGAAATGAGATAGCCTAATGAGTTACATTCAAATAAATTCATAATTTTTTTTCAGCAAAAACTGATATTACCTGCAAGTTTGTATACGTCTGGTGACCATACTTCTCCAGGTAAAACTTCATCATTAACAAGATTAATATGGTACAAACTGTTCATAAGATTGTTAAGACCTTCCATGCACGTTCCCAGGGAAAAGTATGGAGAAAATTCAGAACCACCAATCTGTAACCATTCTTTTTTAACTTTCTGAGTGTAGTATGGTGTGTCCCATGGTGCTAACTCCTGCAATACAGAATATAATAAATACATGTTACATTAAATTCTCTTTAATTAAATTTTAGTTCTCTTTCTAACAAAATGAGATATAAACTGCTAATTCTCACGTTACTACAGTCGTGAATGCAAAGTGAAGAGTTTTTCACAAATGCTCAATAAAAGCCTGTTTGGAAATGTACTAGCTTGCCAAAGTGGAATATATTTCTGAGAAGCGGACATATACAAAATGAAATTCATTACCTCTGATTAGAAAAGTAGGTGAGATGATAACAGAGATGAATTTTTATGTAGAAGAGAAATGGACAGTAACTTTGTCCTGAAACCATAAATTTATAACATGACGTCCCTTGACTTTCCTTCCCTTCTGAGGGAAGTCAAGCTAAGAATTTATGTTGTGCTCAGCACATATGAGCTTATGAATATCTGTGGTAAAGACAAACATCGTAACCATTCAATCATAGTTAAAATTCTTTCACTGTCACACTTCTGTAATACTACAAGATTCTGGTAACATATGTTTTTAACACTTAGGATCTTATATTAAATTGCTTTCTACCTTCAAAACTTCTACTTTTTATTTAATCCATTTAAACAAGCAATGGGAAATTTAAATATTTCCTTAAATGTAATTTACGTATTATAAATGTATAATAAGTTTTTATAGTTTGTACTTATCTAGTATAAGAGGAGTTAAAAGATATTAGAATATAAGTAAACTACTATGAGTTTAGCAGAAGTAGCCTACAGATGAATTACAATCATGTCACATACTATTAATATTAGAGGAGGAAAATGTGCTCCGGTGCCAGGGATCGAACCTGGGTCCTTGGTTCTACGTACCAAGCACTCTCACCATTGAGCTACGCCGAAGTTCAATCCACAGCACTGGATCGAACCCCTCTCCTTCAGCGTTTTTCCCTTTGTGGCTTGACTCCAAGTTGGGCATATATGTTGAGTCAACTGCCATTATACAAGGAGCACACTCAGTTGAGTGACTTGGTGGCCAGGATTCCACAGTAAAATGCACAGTAATCCGTACAGTAATTGAGCCAAGTCCGATGTCTCAACCAGTGTTACTAGCCCGCTCCACCACCGACAGCATTCGTTTTCCGCCATGTCACGTACTGACAACGCCATCTTTTCTCTTCATAATTCCAACTTAAATTCCTATTCGCTGGTTAGGTCATGGCATATGCGAGAGAGAGGGAAGGCATGCTTATGTGGTGACTATGAGAAGAAGGAACGATTACTCGGGAACTCGTCGTTGTGTAGAGAGGACTACTTGGGAACTTGGCATCGTGTAGAGAGGACTACTCGGGAACTCACTGTCGTGTAGAGAGGACTACTTGGGAACTTACCTTCGTGTGGATAAGGTTACTTAAGAACTTGGCATCGTGTAGAAAACATTACATCGGAATTTAGACGACTTGGGAACCAGTTGTGTGGCATTGAAGATTGGTGATGTATCGATTTATTAATTAGGCGTCTTGTACTAAGATTGGAGATATATTTACTTGGGAATTAGTTGTTTTGTGTTGTACAGCGAATTATATTTAGCAGCTCGGGCATTGCACCGTAGATTATGGGACTGCATTTAGTTAATGGCGGTGACAGACGAGTTCGTGAATTCATCTAGGCAGACAGGTCTGGTGACCATATGCAAACTTGGAGAAACTTGTTGTTTGAGTGATTACATTGCTAATAGTTTGAGGAATCCAGTATCGCAAGGATTAATATTGTATGTTATTTCTTGCGCTAATTATTGGTATTTATTTAATTGTAGGATAAAAGAATACTATTACGTAATTTAGATGGTGGGTAACAGGTATTGTGTTCTGAACTGGGTAGAAGGCGTAAGAACAATATTGCATAGTCGAATTGGTCTATCTATATTGGGGTGTAACAAATGAATTCTAAATTGACTATTCGCTGTACATGACTTCTGTGTTAGCGTCGTCTTTTTCTCCGTCTCTCTCTCTCTGCGTTATCTTTTGAATATTGTATCATACAGAGCTGTCATTGTAAGTTGAAATTATTGTTATTCTTTAATCACATATTGTGTTATATCGGCTGAGCATGTGTTGCTGCTCCATCTTAGAACGTTTCTCTTAGGAGATAGTGTATCACTAATTATGGGACTCACTTATGTTAAGTGTAATGTACAACTTCGAATGCATAATGGTGGTTCAGTTTGAATGAGGCTCAGGCATGTATGCCGTTATAGGCAATTTATGTATATTGAGTAGTGAATGACTGAGATGAATCGAAGTTGGTGAATATTATATGCGACACATTCTCAGATTATTTTCTTATACCATTTTCTTATTTAACTTCATCACTTGTATATCACGTCAATTCATTTGTGTATTGTTTATTTATCATTTTGTCAATTATACTGTTTGTTACAAACTTGCATTATTTTGTTGTACTTCCACTGCGCCCACCCCGAAACTCAATGCCTGTAACATCTGGCGAGTGGCACAAAGAGGTAGCAGCGTCCGCCTCATAATATGCACTGTTGCTCGAAAAATCTACATAAAGATTATTATTTTATGTCCTACAGAATACATCTGTTATGGTAACAATTAATATTAGAGGAAAAAAATAATTGTTACCATAACAGATGTATTCTGTAGGACAAAAAAATAATAATCTTTACGTAGATTCTTTGAGCAACAGTGCATATTACTGTACAGATTACTGTGCATTTTACTGTGGAATTCCGGCCACCAAGTCACTAAACTGAGTGTGCTTCTTGTGTAATGGTAGTTGACTTAATACATGCCCAACTTGGAGTCAGGCCACAAAGGGAAAAACACGGAACAGAGGGGTTCGATCCGGTGCTGTGGATTGAACTTCGGCGTAGCTCAATGGTGAGAGCACTTGGTACATAGAACCAAGAACCCGGGTTCGATCCCCAGCACCGGAGCGAATTTTTCTCCTCTAATATTAATTGTTGCCATATGTATTCTGTAGGACAAAAAATAATAATCTTTACGTAGATGTCATATACTAGCCTCATTGACAGAGCCAGTATTCTCAGCATTCTTTACGTTCTTCATGGTGTTGTAATCAGCTGCTGCTCTCTCACGTAGTTGCTCTGACAAGTCCTCAAGAAATTCATTCACCATTCCTGGAGTCTCAGCAGTGCTGGCTTTTAGTGCCCTGTATAAAATTGTTACGTGAAAATGGATGTGTAAAATAGTTATGGCATGAGTGAATGTTTGTCGATCTCACTATCATTCATGCGACAATTTTCACGAGTGTCATAATAAGATTATCCACGAGTTGGATACAAAACTTTATGGCATCTTAGCATTATAAATTGTAAGAAATAAATTATGAAAGAAATTCGGGATTGTAGATAAGAAAGTCTTCATATGTTCGTATCAATTAGTTGTGCCTGGCATTGACACTGAATAAAGAGAAATGGATGTCCTTGCAGGTTATGTTAAAAAATGTTCCTTTATTTTGTTAATACAGTTCCTCTGAACCACATAACTGTTTTATGTGATATTACGAAAGTGATACAAAATTGTTAAAGATTAGAAATAAATGATACATTACCTTCTGTCCTGCATTTCATTTCTTGTTATGTCACGCATAGAAGCAGTAACCAAGATAGCAAGCGTTCTGGTATTACATCATAGTGAATATGTCATTGCTTTTATTGGCACGCGTACTATAATAAGCCAATTATGCACGATATTGGATGAAGTAACAACCTGTTTATAATGCTAGGATGCCATAAAGTAAATTAATGCGTTTCTCATGGATACTTCACAGTTTTTAAAAATCATAACAATATAAAATAATATTTTAATGTACCAGTAAGTAAAGAAAAAACGAAATATTTGAAAACAGCAAGTTCAGATACATCTCAGTATGATTTATTTACAAGCCATCAATATAATTTTGAAAAAGTCAACATTTTTAATTGTATTGGGTCATTAATAACAACGGATAATATAAAGGAGAAAATTAACAACAGACTCCAATTTGCAAACAGGACTTATTATTCTTTACTGAACATACTGAAGAGCAGGATGGTTTCAAGAAAATCCAAATTACACAAATACAAGAAAGTAATACAACAAAACTTCATTTATACGTTCTTATGGGGATCTAAAGAAAAAACATATAAGTGAGAAAAACATATAACTGAAATGATATTTAATTACATCTGAAATAGCATTTAAGTGCATGAGGGTTAATTTGGCGTGATTTCTACTGTCCTTGTCTACCAACAGCATTGGTGCTGATTTCTGTCTTGGTAACATAATTTTAATCTTTGTTGATTTTTAACAAATGGTATGTATTATATTCAGTAGTTTTTTTCTGGATTCTAAGATAAAAAAATTGGTATGCGTATTATATTCAATGGCATAAATACGGTATTTTCACAGCAAAATTTAATTAGAATGTATAAATGAAGTTTTGTAGGTATCTCTCGGAGTTTAAAATACGATCGTATAAGTGTGAAAGATGCATAAACGAAAAACATATAATTGAAATAAATTAACATGGAAAGTATAGGAATTTTGTCGGGACTTCAGAAAAATGTATAAATGAAGTTTTACTGTACTTCCTATGAATAACTATGCAGCTGAGACTTGGACTTCGACAAAACGTGAAGACTATAAATTTAAAATATTTGAAAGAAAGGCGATGAGGAAAATGTTTGGACAGTTTCAAGACAATATTAGCTGAGAATGGAGAACCAAGAAATTCACAATTTATATACCCAGAACTTTAGATTTTTAATGGAGATTTTTAGGGGGGGGGGGGGGGCTGATGGTTGAAATTTCCATTTTCTACAATTTTTATGGTATACCCTATGTATACTTCATATTTTGTACATCTCATCCTCTTTCTATAATTAATATCCTTGCATGTACTCGTAAGTTTAATTATGGTCAGATTAATGGTTTTTATATTATTTAAATTTTAAAATAAAAATTAACATATTTTCAAAATCTATCTCCTCTTACAAACTATAAGTTTCATCCCTGATCACATATACTGTATAACAGATTGCTCAGCTTTATAGGCTTTGGCAGCAACAACTTTTGTCAATTTCACTATGCTGTCATCTAGTTACTGCATAAGAAGTCACGTTATAACTCTCATTTTAACTGCATGGAGCAACTGTACTTCCATCTAGTGGTCGTTCTCAATCGACGGTGGCAATTCTAGTGGTTATTCTCTTCCACATGTTACCGTTTTTAACATGGGGATGGCCAATCTGTTATATATGTGATCAAGGGTATCATGCATGTTTTTTTATATCTCTAATATGTTCAGAAGAGTGTAATTGCAGAAATAAAAAAAAGACAATTTAAATGGATAAATCACGTGATCAGAGCTCCACCAGAGACAAAAATTAAGAAAAACACAGAAGAAAAGCTGGTGTGAAGAAAAGAAGACCACTGGGAAGACTGCACATGAGATATTTTGACTATACAAGTCAAAATTTGCAAACTATAGGCCTACGCATAATTGGTTGGAAAAATTTTCCTTTGGATAGAATAATCTGACACAATATTGTTTGTTCTGCAGTGAAACGTCTTCATGGCTTGTGAAGCTAATAATGATTTGTTAATAGAATATTTCGGAACAAGTGGGGCTTATGATTTCAATAGTAAAGTTCATCATGTTTTCACATTGTTGTCAATGCTTGTGTCAGAACAAACCAGCCTAAAGAGAAGTGGCTTAAAGATACTTGCTCCTCATTATAGTACTTAGGTATCAACAAATTCGGCTTTGTATACGGGAAAATAAATAGTATAAGTCTAAACGTTAACAATTCATAGTAATTTTATATGTAAGTTGAGAAGTAAAGGTTTCATATTCATTGTAAAGCTGGATGAGATGTGAGTTAATGCCAGCATTTCACAATACCATCAGTTGAAAATAAAAGTGATAGGTGCAGGTAAACATTTCTTTGCAAACTGTCAGATCTCAACGTTCAAAAATAATATTGTAACTTAATGATAGTAACTTACAAATCTAAATATACCCCTGAAACAATGCTGAATAATTTCTCCAGTACTCTGAGAAGATACTTGCCTGTGACTGAAAGTGGGAAAACCACACAAACATGCAAGTTCATGGCGTGCTGTTAGCATTTCAGTCAGCAAGTATTCTTGATGTTTATCTGGGTACAAAAAAATTCTATATGCTGCTTCCCGTGCCATTGCATTTGGAGAATCAGCATATAGTCCCGTTACTAGGACTTGGTTTCCATCAACTGAAAAGCTATAAAAGATGAAAAAAGGAAAATAAACGTCAATTACGATCACATCAATGCCACAATGGGGTGGAAAGTTTTAACGATTGTATCTTGTATAAAATATTCATTTACATGTCTCTTTATTTTAAATATTTGATTCATTTGCAGTGATCATTTCTTTTTTATTGTCAAGAATTTCGTATGTAAATTGAAAATTGAAACTTAAGTTCTTAGGTACAAGAGAAACAATAAGTAATCAATATGTACACAAACTGACAAAATAAAATAGTTTCAATAATACTTACAAATGACGTAAATTTTGTGGAAGTGATTCTTTTGGTAGAGCACGTGGAGATGCTGCTCCAGCCATGAACCTCTGTCCTAACTGTAAAATAGAATCATTGAGCTCTACAACACGTCTCCTATCCATCTGCGGTAAATGAATGCCGCACTGCTCGAAATCAAACAGGAAAAGTCGTGCGACATGTTGATCTACAGGTGTTGTTGGAAATATGTCTTCTGAATCCACAACAGAACGAAGAGCAGAATACAGTTGTCTGTGAGTGTTTAGTCTGTGCGAGAAAAATATTATAAACCAAAGGTACATTCCAGTTCATCTTGTGTTACCAAATATTAAAATATTTCGGAAGAAATGTTTTTATCTTGATGTGAAAAGAATCAGTGTTACACAGATGACACATATTTTTTCATTATAAGTTACACATATGTGAAACAATCCAGTTATTTTATCATATTACGAATCAAATTTCCATTTATAGTTTATTTTTTTTATTATTATCAAAAGATATTTATAAACATATAATATATAAATGGGCTGCTGGCTTTGCATAGTAACAAAATATGTTAGAACAATGCAGGCAACCTAGATCTATTGTACTTGCATCTGTGAAGTCGCCAAAAAGGTATATGCAGGCCAATAAAGGGAGGGGAAAGTTTAATTAAAAACTATTCTAAGAGCATCAGCTTAAATGTTACTCAAATATTAATATTAACACTAAAAGAAAGTATAATTACATCACTTGACCTAAATTATACAAATCATAATATAATTAACACAACATTAATATTACCGGTATGTATAACAAAGTTGAGGTGCTATGTTTACTGCTTAGTTTGTAGATATCTGTAAAACAGGAATTCTGTTCACTACAGTATAAAGTGCATGTCATCTGTCCTGTCCACAAACTTTTAACAACTTCTTGTGATGAAAGTACAGTATACATGTTGACTTATTTACTCCAAAATGAAAACCATTTTGTATGCTTATAACACTATCTCATTTTTACCTCCTAAAATCCAACTGAGTCTGAGATTGTATCTATCTCGTCAAAGATTGTATCTATCTTGTCAATATAAATACTAAGATTCCACAATGTCAGACACAGAAAAAAAAAATATGTTAGGCTTTAAAAACATATACATACTTTTCAACAATGCCACTAACGCTGACACAAGCATCTTCAGCAGCTTGGGAATAGGCAGCTTGAGGATGAGCAATCCTAATAAACTCAGCTAAATCTGCAACTTTACACAGTGTGTCTGATAGCTCATCAAATATTTCTACCATTTTCCGAGTCCTGCATGTAGAAAACAAAATACATTCCTGGCATTAGGATAGAATGTCTATTTCAAAGTACATTCAATGCAATACCAGTACACTTTAAAAAAACTGCATCACGAGAGACATGCAGTGAAATGTTGTTTTTACCAATAGAGAACCCCATGACTTAAATTAAATAGTTCTTCGGAAAATGTATTATGTGTCCTTTCTCGTGTTAAATTTTACATTAACAGGCTGAAAACATGTTAACAAGGTAATGTAAAATTTTACACGAGAAAGGACATATAATACGTTTTCCGAAGCGATATAGTGTTAAAAGTTGTGTAATCAAGATGTATAAGTAGTTCTATCAATGAGAACACAATTAATAATGGTTTAATTACACAAGCAAGCACACACACATACACACACTACTACGTATTACTCTGTGAAGAGATTTATTAAATCTACATACTTAGACTTCAACAAACAAAATTTGATAACTCAATCCCAAGGGAAAAAATGGAACTCTCTGCATCAAAATCCACAGTTAATTCCCGATTTACCACGAAAATCGTCTGTAGCTGCATTTAGATTGGCAACAGGCCACGATTGTTTGGCCAAACACCTGCATAGAATTGGAATATATCAGTCCCCTAACTGCCCATTGTGCAACTCAAACCAAGAAATGGATTCGGAACACCTCAAAATCTGTGCTTCAGTGGCTGGCCATGATAATATCTTTGAAAAATATTGGAGTGCAAGAGGTCAAATGACTTTATTGTCAAACGCCTGGCATTAGAAAACAACAACAACAACACTACTTTGCACTGTCGTTATGAAGATATTAACATTATTAACATATTATAGTACCAATATATAATCAATTTTTCACAAATTTACTAATTATTTTTAATAATTTTCTATTAGTATTTATTAAAATCGGCATTTAAGAATGATACGAATGTGAAAATATTTTAGACCTTTTTCCAGTGGTTTACCAATGCATAAAAAGATTTACAAGTGATACTAATCCTTGCATAGGCCTACTCTCCTCTACCTAGAATGATGTGAAATGATGGATGAGGTTTGGTACTTTTAAATTCGCAATGGAAAATAGAAATAATTTTGTTCATAATTAATTTTTTTACGAAAACAATTTCTTGTGGGTACTAACTTCACTATCTCATTGTCGGTTTATTCTACGCAATGTGAAAAATGACGATGAAGACCTTTGGCTTTCATTGGGACTAATTCAACATTGCTAAAAATTATTATATTTATCTGCAACATTCTAGGATCAATTGACTAGTACATACTGAATATGAACAACAGTGGTGAATTCCACCAGCTGCAACGATATGTTGTTTGTAGCTGTCCTTGTAAAAGGAAAAGGTGACAAATAGGTGAATAAGATGGCTGACAGGAAAGAAACTAGTGCAAGAACAGGCTGAGGTAGCCCTTTATTGTTATAACTTCAGAGCACACTGCAGGAGCCCAATAATTTCTATTCGATGCTTACTGATGCATGGAAAGAACGAAATTTTGCTTCAGAATGTAGTCAAATAAAGTGAAAATTCTCCATGTTTCCATTAATTCCTTTTCTTGTTTTGGATTATTTCTTCTCTTTCCTCCTCTTCACATAGGCCTAACTATGCTAAAGCCATTATGTGATCTATTTTAATCTGCACATGCTTTGTTTGGTTCAGTTCGATTCCACTGGATGTGAGCAGAAGCAGACGTTTCATTTTGATTTGATTCTGCTAAATGGGAGCGGGCCTTCATAAAGAATCTTTGGAATGAAATGTCACTTTCACATGGAACCAGTGACTAACATTTATGTTAATTATCCACAAGAACTACACCTACAGAGACTCATCTACCTCTGCCTCTTACATACAGTAAATCATTAACATGATACTAAGGGAACAGACTATGTCCATAGTAATTCATTCTGGTAATTAGTAAAGTGTGGGGGAAAGGAAATGTACCTTCTTTGGTGTAGTTCCGCTGGAGAATTGTCATGTATAGAATGGTGACATTGGAAGTTGCAATGTATGAGAATATCGGCATTTAACTTAAATAAAATATTTAAGCATGACACCACTAAGAACTAACCAAATCTCTAACCTTACATAACTAAACCTAACCCAAATTAAAATGTAGTTCTTGAACAGCATCATGAATAGCTGATGAGTCTCTAACCGACAAAAGTCGATCATACGTTGCATGGCCCACTGATACTGTCATTCTTATTTCATTGTGTACTAGTAACAGTAGATAGCGGTTAGTTCGTGCCAGCTGAAGAATCTGGGCCTTTACTTTGCCTCTCTATTTTCTTACGACTTACGTAAAGGTTTGTAAAGATTCAAGATTGTAATCACTTAACCTGTTAGGACTGTAAGATTCTGCAACCAAAGCATCCGTTTTCCATGCCGCACTTTCCTTCATAGCATAAAATCCTTCATGGCTCTTTAATTCAGGTATGCCAAATAACCCCTGAAATGAAAGTAAAAAAGCATCACAAATTGAAAACATACAATTTTACCAATAGTTGTTGTTCAGTCAACTGTCCAAATACAGGTCTGAAGCTCACAAGTGATACCAACAAGGCACCACTTATGAGGCAACTTGGCCAGGGTAGGGTGACCAGTTCCTTTCTCCCTCCATTGCATACATCGCCGATTAGCCACATATTACACTAATCAGACTTCAGATGCATACAAACAATTGTTATTCCTCTAACACATATTGTCAAGTGAGATGTACTGTCTGATAATAGATGTACATATCAGCCAGAACCTCAATCAGAGGCATTTATCAATAGTTTAATGTATACTGTAATATAAAAGTTTACTCACAGCATCTTCTTGTGTGAGACTAAGATTGAGTTTTCGCCCAGGTCTAGTATTGAACGCTGTTGCTAGTGGTGACCAGGTACTCACATACGCTATTTGTAAATTCCACTTTATAAAAGAATTTGAATTCCTGATCCTTAAAATAGGAATCATTTTGTCTTACACGAGTCTTCTTTTTTTTCTTTCCGTTTATAGGTTAAATCCTTTCTTTATAAGTAACTCAAATTCTTATACATAGCATTCAATAAGCATAATGTATATATTTGTGTATGATAGTGGGGTAATGAAATGAATGGCTCAAATCGTGTAGTATCAATAGAAAATAATTCCATCAGAGAAAGTGAGGTTACGTTCTACCGTAACTGTATCTGTTGCCACATTTGTCAGTACCAACCTACTAATGCTACTAATGACATATTATTTCATGCATTTATTTGAGTAAATATATTTGCAAGATATGGATAAAATATAACCATTATGGTCTTGATGATCATTAATTTGTTAATTTTGCTGAAGGAAGGAAATATATTAAATAAAGAACATTTATTTTGTATATGACATGTTGAGTTGGTAACATGTGTGTTGTCTACACAATCTGCACTACAGCCAACGGTATAGACAGTGCTACCAATTCGATTAAATTAACTGTATTTCCGTTAAAATTTAGAGGATAGTGTGGGCTGTAAGTGATTTGCATTGAAGCCTTGGTATTTGTGTTTTATGCGTATTCATTTTCAAAGAATTCAGGTTAATTTCCAAAGTTGCTCTTTAGAAGCTATGGCAAGATAAATATAATAAGCTGTACCATGATTAAAGATTTAAATAATCAGCAAGTTCAGTGACATCTGGGTATATCTATATCGCAGCGAATGCAAATGGTCAGTATTTTGTGAAATTTTAATATTTATATGTATTAATAAGGAGGCGAACCATGGAATTTGTGCACATATATTTTTTATACCTTCCCAATGAATGCAAATTTCTTAAGATCTTGGTAACTCTTTTTACAGGCAACAAAAAGTGCGAGATGCCCAAAAATGGAAGATGTTACAGTAGGAGTTTCAACAAGACGATCTGTCAAAAAAGTACTTCAAACGACTCGCAGCGATAATGGCCCTCCACTGAGACGATCACCAAGGTTTAACGAAAAGGTAACACACTCATCATAAAATTTACTGTATGTAATAAACATGTTTCTGCAAAACAAGCGAACACCTGTTAAATTCGATGAAAATTTCAAAAGCATTATGCAGCTTGATAATGAATTTATGAATACAAAACAACATTCTTGCGGTAGGAGAAGAAAGATCACAACTCATTGAAGTAAATACAATATAGCTACCGGTAGGTGTTCCATAAGATGGCCCATTGTCGCACCTCCTTTTAATATTGACATAAATGTTAGTCTAGCCTATATATTAAGAAATGTACTAGACCCATTCTAATTTTTCTAATGCATTTAGATCTAGGTATGAATTATTGAGACCTTAAATGCTGTATGCCTATCATGATTTGCAGATGATGCAATAAAAGCAGAATTTAGAATTTATTTCTAGATTAATAGGACTCAGCTTTGACACAAAATCAGCACTATAAGAATGGAGTAGTTCACATATAATTGTCGGCAAAGTAATTAGGACCTGGATCCTGTTGCATGTTTTTACTAATATTATTAGAATAAATTTACAAATTGCAAGTTACAAATTACTATTATTTTCTGTTGCATAATACCCATCAGTTTACTAATATTTAGGAAAGTGTTACAAATTACAAGTTTGTCAGAGAACTATTGGTATGTCATGGCCTCCTGGACTATCTGTAACTGTATATAATAGTTTGGGATTGCGCACACTGTGCAGAGATACTGTTATACTATCTCCTGTGTTGTTTCTCTGATAGATTTCACACGCCTTCTACACTCGAGAATGTGATATCTCCCACATTGGACTCTGCACAGTTCACAGATACACAGTTCGCTTACGGAGTGGTATCTCTTGGTTGCACACACTCTGTGATGATATCCGTGTGTCGCTAGCCCTGTGGTCAGCCATCTTGTGTCGTAGCTGGCATTCGTCCAGTCTCGCTGTATCATTGCATTTGTTGTGTAGAAATCCTCTGTGATCTCCTTCCGTTTCTGTCTTCTTTCTTCCACTACTTTCTTGTAGCTCTCTGTGGCTGGTAGCAGCATCCTCAGTCTGAAGTCGTCCAGAAAGGAAGTTTCCCGTGCCACCTCGTAAGCGTACCTTGACAATGAGTATTTGGAGAGTCCGAGTGCCCTCTTCAAGTATCTTGATTTTATACTTTCCAGATCTCTCATTTGTTTTTCACTTAGATATTCCCATATCATTTCCAGACCGTATGTGCAGGTAGGCCAGATTTTAGCTTCAAAGAGTTTCATCGCTGAGCTCATGGACATATCTGAGAGATTTCCAATACTGTTGTTGCTCTTTATTGCGGCTATTTGTTTCTCTTTTAAGTGCACAACGATTGTCGTCCCTTTTGTTTGTATTTGTCAATTCCACAATAGGTTGGACATTGAAGTTAAAAATTAAATTTCGTGTTCAGTATATGTTCTTTATATCATTTTCTTCAGGAAAGTTCATATTTACAGAAATTAACAGAAAAGTTCGATTTATTTAATTCATCTTTGTTTTACATACATCCGAAGTGAATATTTTTAGTGTGTACTTTTGATCTGTCAAATTTACTTTGGCAGTTTGTTGCCAAACCATAACTTAAAATTAATAAACAAGGCTGTTCTCTGTTGTAATTCTGTTAACAGAAAGAGAAGACTTTAAAATCAGTGTCAATTTACTTTTATGAATGTCAGTGAGTTTAAAAATTTGCTGTTTTTAAAATAAGTGTTTTTATGTAACACCCGTCACAGAATATGCTTAAAGTTACTCTCTTGCTCTCAGTTTTTGTCCTAAAGGCACCAGTTTTTGAAAGCAAAATCAAAATATGATGCCAAAAGTACAGTATTTTTTAAATTTTTTTTAAACTAAAAATAACAAGTGTTTTAATGTGACGGGTGTTACAAAATTAGAGCATGGAGAACACAGGAATTCTATATTTTGATTAATTGCAGGTAGTTCCCACAACACATTATTAAATAGGTTTCAAATGTTGGTATATCTGAAGTTTAAGTTATCAACAGTCGTCAATACCTGTTTCCTCCAAAATCTTACTTGTCTGAAAGATTTCCCACCAAATTTACATTAAGCTGAATGTTTGGTCGAAAGTTCTGATTTACATAAAAGTTATAGGCTACAAAGGTAAATGTACTTATGTTCTATTTTAGTTAATCATAGTACTTTTCTATTCTGTAACATTATTTCTTGCTTACTTAACAAGGAATGAATTACTGAAGATATTAACCACTAGCATAACCTAAAAATAAATGTACCGGTAGATTAAGCTGCTGCATTTTTAGGATACACGAAGCTGCATGTTAACCATGCAATTATTTTTTTTAACGTTTTGAGATAGCTGGATACCGTATATATTTAATTGCAGAATGGGGAAATCAGCAGCTGAGAGGCAACCTGAATGCCCTAGGCGAAGAAAATTAAATAAAGATAAAATTCTGTGGTGTTCGAGTAAAGGGGGATAAGTAATTTTTTGTGCAGAAGGAATTTTGTTCCCCAGATGAACACACAAGTTAAATTATACAAGTTAGTGTGCAAAAATGAAAAGAATACTAGCAGTTGTGTTTTGTGTAGAAAAGTATTTTCAGTAAGAGTTCCAAGTTTAATTTTCATTTATCACCCAGCTCATTTTATGACATCTCCCTTTACCCAAACAACACAGATATTAAGACTATTGAGAGAGAGAGAGAGAGAGAGAGGGAGGGAGAGAGAGATAGAGGTGTTTTCAATGAAACGAAATTCCAGCCCTAGGAAAAGCTGTCCAAATAGTAAAAATTGAGACAGCTCTGAGTATGATGCTGCTTAAGTTGTTGTATTTTGTTTTGTAATTAGAGTTTTAGTAAAATTTATTAAATTCCATTGTGAGAAATATAAATTTATATTTAGCATTTGTTGAAGTGAGCATATATACTAAAAAGTAAATTTATGTTAGGAACAACAGTTTAATATCAAAAGCGAATCTGTACTTCTGGCCACACTATTTTGATTTTATGGCTGTATTTTTTATTGTTTCTATCAAATATTTGTATTAATTTATTTTAGAGCGCCAGAAGTACAATTTTGAAGCTATCAACATCATATTTGTAATTTACTAAGTGAAAGTTAACTTAAAAAAAAATTGCACACTTTGAAAACATATGTCTACCATTGATATTAGGCTACCAGTACTCTTAAGTCTATGTAGTGAACTACAGAAAATGTATGTTCTATGATTTGAACCAAAAAAAAAACCAAATGTGAATTTCTTCAGACAAGTAACACCCGTCACATTATTAAGTAACACCCGTCACATAAGGTTAATTAAACTGTAAATTTAGGGCTTAATATTGTAATTACATCCATTATATCACTCGATTCCTTGAACTTTCCTCTCACTGAAAATAGGTAACACAATTAATTCAAACTGTGAACTTCACAGAGTTATCAGTTAAACTGTATCATTAATTTATGCATGTCTTTTTCATGTTACACCCGTCACATTGTTTACTTCACTTATATCACCTGACAAATAATGTTTAGAAAAAAAAATAATTAGTTGTGTCTGACAAGCAAGAAGTGGAGATTAATTGGAGTATAAAAGAACTAGTAAAAATATTTTATTTATTACTGTATTCCAATTAAATTTCGAAGAATCTCTTTCTGAAAGTAACACCCGTCACAATGGAATTGACCTATGGTTACTCCCAAATATTTGAAGGCACTCTTTCGGTTGACTATTTTCCCATTACACATTATTCTCTCTCTCTCTCCGTAACTCTTTTTCCCCTTCTAAATACTACAAGGTCGGTCTTATCTTCATTTCATTTTATGCCGCCCACTTCCCTAGTATGTCCGAGGCTTTCAGGAGGTCTTCAACATTCTCTGATGCTAGTGCCATGTTATCAGCGAATATATATACTTATAACTGTATATACCAGTCATGATAATCATAATGGCAACCACTGGCAACTATAATAATCTCGATGACAGTGAGTGTAAATAGTGGTAAATACCACAGTCTAGTATATACAGTCACGAAGCTCAATACGTAGTAAATATGCATCCATAGATAGTTGCTGACCGCTAGGATCGCTAATATCGCCTCATTACAAACAATGCTAAATAGTACCGGCACAGTCTATTGTTTCTATACTTGTTTTTTTTTAAAGATGGGACATGACAAGAGCATTGCGATCGGAAAAACAACTGAATGTCACATAGCGTGGTAGGCCTGTTGCTATAGTAACAACGGTTGAGTTGCCAAACTTACCGTTCCCACATGGCGAGTGCTTAATAGCTCTCTTGGCGACATTTATTGTAATACAATATAGGCTAATACAATATAATATTGTTTTATTTATTCAGTCATATGACAAATCAAATTTACAAAGACTAATGACACTTATTCATATAAGTAGTCATTATGTTCTATACAAATGAAGATTACGAATGTTTTCGGCCTTCGGGCATCATCAGGCTCTTTGTACAATATCTTATATCTGATCTCTGTAGTAAAATACAGTGATAATGTAATAAAATGAACTGTCTAAAAAATTAACTTATGATGTGTCTAAAATAATGTACAGACTTAATATGCATAAAATTAAAAACTGTAACTGCATTGCAATGATACATAAAATTGTAAAACTGTGAACATGTTGTCACTTTAGTCGGTGAATTCAGTGCAACAAGGTCAACTCATGTCGTCATAAATACCACTTCATAGAATATTCGTAATGAAATCTCAGAAAACAGCTTGTGCAGTACACATGTTTAAAACATGCATTTCACTGTCCAAGGCGAACCTTTGAAACCAGATCGACACAAACACATCAGTATTATGAAGTTTAAATGAGGAAGCTTCCAGGCTATAAGGTCCATAACAAAATGTCCACAAGTACAAAAGGTCCACATAAAAGTGTCCACAAACTAAATAGTCCAACATTTAAAGTCCTACATATAATTTGTCCAAGAAGTGAAAATGCCCAACATCTATGTGGTCCACCATATTATAAAGCCCATCATACGAAAAGGTCCATCATACGAGAGGTCCATACAAAAAGGTCCAACATACAAAGTTGTTCAACAGAGATGAGTTACTAACTGTAATAATCTGTTGGGAATAACAATAGCAATTTGTTTGGGATTTATTAAATGAAAGATTTGTGGACGATATCTTGGACTTAGCATCCTACATTGAAATTACATTTATTACTGGTCATCCGGCAAGAGGGCGAAAGCGAGCAGTTCCTCCTAGATTTTCTCCTGCCACATGGAACGTCTATGAATTAGTAATTAATGGCAGACAGCGTACGAATAATGTGGTTGAAGGATACCACTCTCAATTCCAACGACTTGTGGTGGCACATCACGTGAACATTTGGCGATTCATTAGCCATTTGCAACAACAGCAAGTGGAAACAGAACATTTAGTAATCCAGGTCCTTCCTTAGTGGGCATACAAATATTAAACGACCAGTAAATAAACTGTATATCAATAATAAAACGAGAATTTTCAACATTGTCGGTAATTACAAAGATTACAAAGATAGGAATGAAATTTTTCGATATCTTAGAGCGATATCATGCCATTTGAAATTATATAGTGACCCTCAAGATGAACAATAGATTATCTTTTGTAATTATGTAACATGTATAACATAATTGAAATGACAATAAATTTCTCGGCACTTTCCTTGCAGTTTTCCTTGTCGGACATTTTAGGGAAATGGACGAATTTATTTGTGGACATTTTTAAGTGTAGGACATTTTCAAGACGAGGACTTGCTGTCAGTGGACCTTTTCAGGTAAGGACATTTTTATGGCATGGACGAATTTTCTATGTGGACATTTCTAAACGTTGGACATTTTCGTAGAGAGGACCTATTGCAAAGTGGACCATATCTCACTTAACCATGAGGAACATTACTAAAATGTTCACAGTTCTACAATTTTATGTATCATTGCAATGCAGTTACAGTTTTTAATTTTATTCGTATTAAGTCTGTACATTATTTTAGACACATCATAAGTTAATTTCTTAGACAGTTCATTTTATTACATTATCATTGTATTTTACTACAGAGACCAGATATAAGATATTGTACAAAGAGCCTGATGATGCCCGAAGGGCGAAAACGTTCGTAATCTTCATTTGTATAGAACATAATGACTACTTATATGAATAAGTGTCATTAGTCTTTGTAAATTTGATTTGTCATATGACTAAATAAACGAAACAACATTATATTGTATTATAACGTTGACAATCTGAACATCACAATATGCTTTATAAGACATTTATTGTGCACACAATGTTAGCATTGGTACGTTTCATCTTTGATTCTCTGTCGATTTTTGTATTGTTTTCTTACCTTCGCGTCAATTGTCAATGAATGTTTTAATGTCAGTCATCTTAACATCAATTGCTAACTTCACCAGCTGGCAGCATGGTAGTCCATTTTGGCAACATAGCACTGTAGTTCCAAGCTCGGCTGCTTAATTGTCATGTCCCATCTTTCAAAAAAACAAGTATAGAAACCTCACAACTCAAGCTTCGTGACTGTATATACTAAGACTGTGGTAAATACTGTGTAAATTAACAAGTTGACTGTCATGGAGGACACTGGTGTATTGTCTCCAAAACATTTTCCTCCCTGCCGTAGAGGTGCTGCTACAGGGTTGAATTTTTCATTGTCTCAGTGCCACATGTCCACTGGCCCAGTATTTTATTTATGATTATGTGTCTGCTATGGCCCACAGTAACCTCGTGCATACAACAGTTCATATGGAATGTTTCATTTTGGTGCAAGAATGACATAAGTCATATTAACTTAAATCTTGTTTATTTCCCTTCAAATAAATGTGAATATAAGAAACACTTTTACTTTTACATACAAATGATAGTGTAATTGTGATTACTTTTATCGATTATAATGTTTACTCCTTCATTGAAAAATGAAATACACTTGAAAAATCAATCGAACTTTCATCTAACAACATATGTTTGCAAAATTTTCCTAGATGTGAAATGCAACATCCTTAAAAATCACATTGTTATTTAGGCCTACTTGTAATTGTCCACCATTTTGCAGTCAGCTGGCCGAATTGCGTTTTTTTTCGACCCTCTTTTTGCTGCAGCAAAGTCATGAAGTGCTTTACTGGAGTGCTTAAAAAAACGCACGGCATCAATACTACGAATTGTTTAGGCCTCATTGCTATAATGTAATAGATCTGGCCATTGTTTTGTAAATTCTAGTGCGCGAGCGTTTCTATACTAAGGTTGGTTTAAATATCCTATTAATTAATGGTCCACATTGCTCTGTTAAACTTAATATTTTTTTCATTGAGATGGTCGTTTTCTTCTTCATAGGTGATTTGGTATCCATTAAATTGTTGTATCTGCTCGAATAATTATTAATGCAAATTTGCTAGAGACAGGTTCTTTTCCTAAAAATGCCATTACTTTAGATTTTTCACTTTGTGTTACTGTATTCCCTTCAGTTGTATACTGTAAGACATATTGCACAAAGCTAACTTCTAACAGTCTATCTCTGTTCTAAATACAAAAATCATATGTGACACAAAGTTAGCCTTTGAGGGGTAATTTTAGGCCACCCATTAATGACTTCATAATTAATTATTACACTACATGACATGCAATTCAGGCTGAAGATCTTAAACTATAAGGTTCAAGATAAATGCTGATGGGCAAGTTTTGTCGTTAATCACAGTTGTTGGTTATATGGCAGCAAGATAAAGTTAGGAAAGCTCATAAAGTGGCACAAAGTATCCCCATCTGTTGGTATCATTTAATATGTATTCCAGGTTTAATTTGTTTTCTTCTCACACAGACATTTAAGCTTTTTGTTACGAGGTTTTTGAATAATCTCTTTTTGTTTTCCACAACCACTCAAAGCTTTGTTGTAGATATATTATAAAAAAGCTTTTTTATGAGTACTCTTATACTGTCCAATAATTTGATTAAGATATTTATTGCAAAGTATTCATAAATTTTATTTATTTTGTCTGGTACTACGATGAATGTAATAATGTGTCCTATATGTTTAAATTGTATCTTAAAAGTGCTTATTATTCATTTTTAATCATATATTATAAAGGCCTCCCCACACCAACGCGAAATATTCACAGCTGTAGTGAATGTTTCGCTTCGCAAAGTTGCCACTGTCTCAGTGTACATTGCGGTATATGAGTGTGCCCGCACTGACGCGAAAATATCGCCGGACGTCTGCGAATCTGCAGCGTTGAAATTTAGATTCGCCACCTGTGTGGTTTTTTTTTTTGCTGCCGCCGCGAATTTTTTGTTGGCGTTCTGTGAGAAATTGTAAGGAAATATCCAGTTTTATACGATTTATTCTAGAGGATTACAAGTAAGTAAGGAAAAAGAGCAATATGAGATGCAATCCAATTGGAATTAAATGAAAGTGGTAAGTTATTCACATCTTTAACATATCTTAAGAGAAAAATTGTAGCCTACATACGGCCTGTCTATAAGGAATAATTTCATATTCGCATCTTTGTTGCCTTTTATCAGTTCTTCAGAATATCAAAGCATTACTTAGTACTGAAATGTATTCCTAGAGAACCTATCTATATGAACTTTGTGTCATTTAACATCTTACTAAGGTTTAATAGTTCAAAGTTAATAATTTTCTTAGTTCAGGAAAGGTTTTATTCTTAAAAGCAAATAGACCTATATAAGCCTATATTTAATAGCAATTTTTTGTCAACACTAATCTCTTTCATATTTTATTCCTATGAAATACTCTAGGAATTTTTATTTTAGCTAGTATAGAAGAGTTGTTTCAATAAACATAAATAGGCCTATTAATTATTTTCATTAACCATTACAGATTCGCGCAATATTTCCTAACATTAGTACTCGCGTTTGGTGTCACTACAGCTCAATCAATAATCAATGTTTTGGACTTAATATTTTTATTTTATTATGCGATATTTGTCTATATATTGTTAAAATAACCGACTTCCAATTAATTTTTAAATATTAAATATAATATTGTAGGATTGTTGTTTAGTCAACTGTCCGAAGACAGGTCTGAACTTCACAAATGATACCAAGAAGGCACCACTTATGAGGCAACTAGGCCATGAGATAATGGGTGGGGTGGCCAGTTTCTTTCCCCTTCCATTGCATACATCGCCGAAAAAATTAGCAAAAATCTAGCTTCATCAAGTCGTCTTTGTTGGCCATGCACACTTAGAGAATTCCCTTACACATAAACAGGACAATTTTATTATTATATGCGAATATCACTACTTGTGGGACAAACCCCTCCCAGATTTCAGACTTGGCATCACCTCTTGTCTTCCTTCCCTTGAAGGACGCATTATAACAAAATCGAAGAAAAGAAAAGACGAGAAGAAATAGAGTCTTTCCTGTTTTCCAGATTTTGTTACACACTTAACACATGTGTATTGTATACTATTTTTGCACGATCATATATTTAGAACTGCAAATACAGTATGAATTTTACGATACTTTCTGCATTGAGAACGCATTTTAGTGAATGTAGCCATTATACATTCAAGAGAGTATTAGTTTGCTAAAAGGTTTAATAAAAGTCAATATGGTTTCCGTTTCTATCTAATGATGAAAAAAAAAAAACATGAAAAATATGTTATTGAGGGTGTTTCGATGTATTACATTACATTATAATAGAAAGGCGAACAATTGAAGTGAAATAATTGTTTCCAAACGTGAATATATTGATTTCACGGCACTAAAATGATTTATATCGTGTTAGGAGTTCGTTAATGTACTCGCATCAATTCCTAGAAAATTGCTAAATGACCAAGAATCTTCTAATGTTATCGCTCTGAGTAGGAATACAAAAATATATTACCAATAAAGGATCTTTTATTTTCATTTCACTATTTTCAATTATTTACACGTGAGGAATTCTCTGAATATTTGTTTCATAGGTAATTTATCTTTTCAGATATCTTTAACTTCTTGTTTCTGATGTACTTATGTTTTTTTCTACGTGGACTATACTTTCTCACCCACATTTCTTTCTTTTTTTCTATGTGTTCTTTCCTCCAGACCTGTAAGTTCTTTGACAACGTTTGCAACCACACGCACAACATCTAAGGCTGTCTAAATACTAGTTATCATCGTTCACCATTATGATTCTTTTCTGTTAATAATTTAATTAAATGTATTCTAGTATTTTTGTTACATTTATTTTAATATTGTAATTACATTTATTTTAATATTGTGATTGCATTTAATTTAATAATTAATTGCATTATTTATATTTTAATTACATTTATTTTAATATTTATTATTACATTTCAAAACACATAATTAAAACAGTTTAAGCGATGGAAGTATTTTGTAAGCTGGTTTGAAATCAGAGCGAAGATTTCTGTATTAACAGACAATAGGTTGTCTTGAATTCTTCGTGAAGTGAAAATACTCTTTTCTCTAATTCGCCGTAACTTGAAAACCAGTAAAGATTTTGAATAGCAGCAACTTTTAGAGGTAATTTCCATTCTTTCTCAACATTTCACTTGCTTTGACCCTCCCATCTAACGTGAAAAATAAAAAAGTTTGTCGCTAACCACTTCTGAAGGTGTAAATGTTTGTTTTGAACATATCACTTCGAAGTTAGTATTTTTTCTTTCCCCCATGTTTTAAAAACAATTCTGATTTCAAAATTTGTTCTACGCTTTCCTCAGACATTGACCTGCCAATCATAAAAATAACAGTGTTATTGATTGCCTATCATAGGAGCTACGACATGATATTCCGCTGCATACACGAAATTTTGATCTCCACGCTGCGATTATTTCGCGTTGGTATGGGGAAATGTGCGAATTTCGTTGCTGCTGTAGACGCGAAATATTCGTTGCTGCCACGGCTGCAAATATTTCGCGTTGGTGTGGGGAGGCCTTAATGCAGGATTCACATTTGGAGTAATTGCAGTGGCATATCAAAAATCTTTCTCTAACAGAAAAGAGCTCTTTGGATATTAACAGGCTTAGCATACGATGGACATTATACACCTTTTTTTTTTTATGAAAGATCAAATTTTAACTATAATGAACTTGTACATGTACAGATGCTTCTTAAAAGTAAAGAAAAATATAAATAATAACCATCTTATGTCTGAAATTTTTAGTTACAGCACAAGACATAACTATTCACTCATAGGACCAAACATTAGATTGATTAAGTAAAAAATGGCTTAGTTCTATTGTCATAATATTGTTTAACAAATTACCTTTAGATGCACACAAACTACATTATATGAGGTTTAAATCTGTAATTAATCAATGGTTGATTCACAATCTTTTCTGTAGTGTAAATGAATATCTTGACTCACATGTATAAACATCTGTACTCAAGTAATTCTGTTATAATTTGATGTATTAAATGTAAAATTTGTAATGTCAACTTAATTCTTAATATCTATAATTCTGAACATTCTTAATTGTATTGTATTATCTCAGTATATATTGTGTTTTTTCATTTTGTTTAATTTCTCTTATCTCCTGAGGACAGCAATAAACAATAATAAAATTGAATAAAATTAAAAATTATTTGTTGTGCACTCATCATGACATCTTCCTGGTGCCTAGGTGGAGAGAGGAGGAAAAAGGGATCATGAGCAAGAGGCTGGAACTTTAGGGAGAGGGATTGTGTGACAAAGAAAGAGAAGAATATTGTTTTGCAGTCAATAGATTATTAATACTGTTAGATGTTTTATACTGGCTCTTGGAAGGAGAAACAAGTGTCATGTGGAAATATGTGGTACCACTACCGAAAGTCAACATGGGACTTTGATGAGGGAGGAGGTTTAGGTTACAATGATAATGTAATAGGTTTGAAGGTACAAGAAGAGAGTGGTGATGGTAGTGCTTCAGTTAGAGGGAAATACACCCCCATTGTTTCAAATGGGAGAGTGAGCTGTTATCGAGGGCTCAGTGTGTCTAGCCCATGATTTTTCCACCACAAAGAGAGACTATGTGAAGCTAATGGCCAATGTAAGCTGGAATGATTGTTGGGGAATCGAAGTGAGGAATGTTGTGGAGTTGAATGTTGGAGTGTTGAAGTTACCAGGGTTAAGTTGAAGTGATATATCTAGAAGTAGGGACACTTCTGACTCAAGATGTTACAGAGCCTCCCTTTTATATTATGGTTCAAACAGGACGCAAAGGTCATGTGACAAGTGAGAAGGAAATATCTTCTCTCTACATTCCTTGGTGTTGGTGACGTTTGTGATGTCATTTTAGCTCGCAAGATTTTTAATGTCTCTCTTGTTGAAAATTCCTATTTTTATCTATAACAGTAAGTTGTGTGGTGTCTAATGGGTAAAGGGTGACAACTTGCTGGTTTCTGGAAAGTTCTGTGTGACTTAAGGCAAGATAATTTTAGAGAGATGGGATCTGGGTTAGAGGTTAACTCTCTTTATCTGAGAGGTTCTCACCTTCGATTTTTGACTGAGAGAACAAGCTTCTGCTATTGAGGCTCAGCAAACATGTTCAAACATGATCAAAGTGGGGAGGCACGTAATGTATGCTATGACACTCAGCAGTCCTGACACTCAGTTGTTATCGACTACAGAGACTACATGGTATAATAGCTAGGCAATCCTGAATAAATGTTAGGGAATCGAAAGTAGGAAGGTTAAGATGGTGAATATTGGAAAATCGAAGATAGGAATTAATGTTATGAATGAATGTTGGAGAGTCGAAGTTGGGAAGATTAAGTTGGAGTATCAGCATCCTTTTATGTATACAGTTCGACTGGAGAGGGAAAATCATGTCAACAAAGAGGGAACTACCTTTCTTCCTCACTTGACATGGGTGACGCCATATGACGTCTCTTTGTGCTCGAACAAAAAAACAAAAAAATTCACAGATTGTTCCCTCTTTTGGTGCCATCAGTTTCTTTCTTTGTCACTGTCAAGGACTTGTTAAATGTGGGAAAGATGTGGCAGCTGAACATACGAACTTGTGGAAACCAATGCTCTGGAAACCATAAGTTTTTACTTTTGTTGTGACTGGTCTGTATGGCCAGAAGAAACAGTGTCTCTGGCTTAAGGGAGAGCCCGTGTGACCTACCTAATTTAGAAGAGGTTGAAAAATAGAACCCTATGCATGGCAAAAAACAAAGGGACTACTACAGCATGGAGAATATGATCGACATGCATTTATTCCTTCCTTAGCATGATCATTAGATTTGCACCAACCTGTTTAAATCGAAATACTTATGTAATGTTTTTTTACAGGCCAAGCCATCACAAGCCATTATTGCAGCGAAAAGAAATGCTAGAATTCGGCAAGGGCACAAGAAAATTCCTGACGTGGTTATAAAAGATATATATCACGTGGTAAGTTAAATGAATTTTTAGCACCTGTAGTGATCAGTCTGCCAAGTTAGATCAGTGGTAGCGTGTTTGCCTACAGATCATCCGGCCCGGGTTCGATTCCCAGTGAGGTCAGAAATGTTCTTGTAAAATTTCTACCTCGGGATTAGGAGAGATGGTGGTGCACAACTTCTAATCACTAAATTATGCAGCAATATGCCTGGGTTAAATCCCAAATCTCTCCGCAGTGCATATGAAGAGAAGGCATATGTCAATGTTGATAGTGATTCGTCTGTCAGATGGGGACGTTAAGCCTGGAGGCCCCCTTGGTGATATTCGACAGCAGTTGGCTACATGCCAGCACTGGGTTTCCCCTTCTCCCTTTCTCACCTTCACCATCATCCTCACCCATTCTCTATACTACACTTCCACGAACACTTAACATACACTCACCCTAATACACGACATCATTCTTCACAGATACACATCATGCATAACGTGGCCTACCGAAGTATTGTGCAATTTGAAAATGGGTCACAGTCCTGCCTTCTATCTGCAGTATGCAGAACCTGAATCACACAAGTGAAGTGGGTAGGCACTAGTCACGCACACGCACGCACGCACATACACAAACACACACACACAATCCATAGAATTAAATATTTGTGCTAGTATCTGCAACCTGTGGAAGACTATTTGTAAGTCAATTGAGTGTATCTGTGTAAATTAATATAAAAACATGATCAGAATAGTTCTTTGTATAATAGGTAATTCATTGACAGCTGTTCTTCCTACGATTGGATATGAATTGTTAGCAATGCTGGGAAGAGTGCTGTCAGTTTCTAGCAAGGAAATGTCATCAAATGACTCCTGTTGTTAGAACAATGTAATTAAATTAACACGCCTACTACAAAGAGTCTGATTGTAAGATACTATATA
Organism: Periplaneta americana; assembly: GCF_040183065.1. NCBI lineage: Eukaryota > Metazoa > Arthropoda > Insecta > Blattodea > Blattidae > Periplaneta > Periplaneta americana. Next base: position 84,761,642 of record NC_091123.1, on the reverse strand, counting down.
CTGCAGAATGTAAAGATTAGTTCATGGACCTTATCTTTGAAACCTTCACACAACTAAATATCACAGGTTAAGATTATTGGAGGTAACCACATGCCACAAATTATGGTTTATTACCTGATGATGAAACACAGATTCAAACACATGCCGGCGTGGAGTTACATTGTTCTATAGAGAACACCTATAGAATTTTATTTATCTTCATCTGTAATAAGGGAACTGTTAATGAGTTCATATCGAAATCTTCCTACAAACTATGCTCACAGATGTTGGCATAGGCTTCTGCGGCCTGTGTAAATGGTCTGGAGAAACTTCCGGGCTTATACCGCATTGTCTTGGTGCTAGTGGCTGACGTTTTGACTGCTGTGTTGTGGTCATCCTCAGAGCAGTGGATGCACTGAGAATGACCACAACACAGCGGTCGAAACTTCAGCCACTAGCACCATGACAATGTGGTATAAGCCCGGAAGTTTCTCCACAGACTATGCTCACAGTTCTCCACAGCAGATAGATAAATATAAAAAAAAGTAGCTGCTCATATCAATTGTAAGGGTGTGAAAATGTATTTGGGATATTGCATTAAGAAACAGCGATGCATACTTGAAGAGAATAGTTGAATTTTCATTCTTCTTTAGATAGCTACTTTGTCACTTGAGACATAAAAGAAAATCATGCACTGATTGCCAGTATTAACTGAATGAGAACTATGGACTCAAGGTCAAAACTACTCAGTTTTTTCGATAATGTCTTATTCGTGCTTTAATTTTGCAATCTTACAGTTTTTTTTTTTACAGATGTTACATTTTACTTCAAACTTATTTTACAGTAACACATGGGCGCAATGTATGTTTATCTGTGGACATCCAACAGTGTGCACAGTTTGAGGGAAGTTTTCAACATGAGCTCATTAACAATTCCATTTTTAGTTAAAGTAAAACAAAAACTGAATAGACTACAGTGGACTATAGTGACTTTATGTTGTAAGCAAACAGCTGGATACATTAAGAAGATTGATTGATCACTAAGTTTACCTCTTGTTTGTTTTCTTAAATAAAGTTCATCATTTTATTTTTTCATTATTTATCATATTCGTTGTCTATACAAGTCAATGTATCCAGAGATGATGGAATACAATATAATAATTTTAATAATACATTAATGAGCCTGTTTGAAATCAATACACTATGGCGATTTACACGAATTTCTTTGTGCAATTTTGTATTATGTGGAATAAACTGACATTGTAATGTTTCAGTTTCTATCAAAGGAAAATCCATCTCTTCAGATATATTATTTATTATCTTCAGGATTAGTGATTTTACTCCAAGTATTACCATCTTCTACACAGAAGATTCATCATAAAATATATGCAGGTGGATATGGTTTCCTCCTTTTAGTTGTGTGGGTGAATGTTCACAAAAAGACTAATTATAAAACTTACCTTTCGACAGTCTGATTCCATAATACCCCTTGTTGTTTGACTAAAAGCACAATTAAAATCTTATCATCAATCAGTAATATCTTTTAATAATTGTATTATTTCACTTTTTAAAATCTACTTTCGTAAGTAGAAAACTGAAGAAATTACAGTGTACAAAGAACTATTTATTTTGTGAGATTGTTTGCAAAGTATTTATCATATGAGCCCAGGAATAACGGGACAAGCGCCACTGAGCAAATTATGAAGGAGAGGCAATTTTAAAACACTTCAGCTCATATTGCACCCACTGCACATAACGAAACGAGCCTCTCACAGATTTTCAATAAAATAGATCATTAGTCATGATAGAAGAGGACTCAATCTCTATGTTACACTGAAAATTCTAGCTTTGCTCATTTTGATACTTGTCCTGTTGTTCAGTTGCACACTTCAATTACAGACAGGACAGACAGTGATTTTCTGCTGTTGAAAATATTAGTATGAAGTTATGGCTAAACTTTTCAAATGTTAATTCCCTGCCGATTGATAACATTCCAACATAAATAGATAGTACAAAATCAATCATCAATTTAATGCTCATTATAATATCATCATCATGAAGTACTAATGTATGCATTTTGGTTGGAAATGTCTATTAAGTCTTCAGACATATCTCGTACTTGTGAATATCATTAGGTCTATGTGTTTGATTTAGTTTAAATTTCATATTTGTTTTTCCATGTAATATAATAATAATAATAATAATAATAATAATAATAATAATAACAATAACAATAGTAATAGTAATGATAATAATAATAATAATAATAATAATAATAATAACAATAACAATAGTAATAGTAATGATAATAATAATAATAATAATAATAATAATAATAATAATAATAATAATACAGTGATGGACCATTACAGGTACGAAATTCTTAGTGTGATATGAGATCAGCAGGTATATATCTCACTTAGATCTGAAATGAACATAGAGTCAACATTTGGAACAATTTTTTAAATTTTTTTACAGCAATGGAAAAAGGCCAGAAAAAATCTCATTGAGAAGTTACTATTTCTTCTTTCCTTTAACATTTTGAGAAACCCATTTATTATAAAAAAAAAGTACTTGATAGGCAACAGATCTAAGAGGAATTTTAAAGCAGCCCAGCTTTTATGTCCATTTCTGCCGTAAAAGTATTTTTTCTCTTTCTCTTAAGATCGTAAGGAACCTGCACCTTGAACAGCAACTGAGTCTATGTAGACTAAACATCAGTAAGTCTTCTATTGCTCCCAACACTAAATGTCGACAATTGAAGGAGATCTTGCAGAACAGAAGTTTTGAATCAGGGTGTAAATTACCTCATAAGGGCAAAGGTGTTATTCTGTATTCTGAGTGCCCCAAGACCAATTCCTGGATGTCTTCAAAAGCAAATCAATTTCAGAATACATTAATGCAATTAAAATGTCCAGGAATCTAATCTGCGGTTAGATCTGTGCCTGGCAGAAGTTTCAACACAACCCGTTGTCGCCATCCTGGCTGCAATGAGACAGAAACTCTTGGTCACGTGTTGGGATTCTGTCGAAAAACGGAGCTGCTGCGCAACAATCGACACCATAAGACCAGGACCAGTATTGCTGATGTCCTCAAGCGTCGTGAATGGGAGGTACGCAAGGAGATCCACTGAGTTTCATCCTTAGATTCGAACAAAAGAGCAGATATTGTAGCCATCCACAGGACTCAATCTAAGGGAATAGTTCTTGATCCTACAATCCGCTTTGAGAGGGACGCCCTGCAGGCACAACACGTTGATGAGGAGAAGGAATCCATTTATGAGTCCTGCATCTCATACCTAAGTGAGAAATATAACATTCCCACTAGTGAGTGGAGTGTTTCTGGTATTTTGTTTGGTGCACGTGGCACACTTACTAAATTCACATGTAATATTCTAAAAGCACTTGGTCTCCGTTTTTTTGAAATTCAAAAAATTTTATTAAATATCCTTAAGGATTCAATCCAAATATTACATTACCATTTATATTTTGACCATTGATGATTCTATTGGGTTTGCATTTCTGTGGATTTTTTACTAAACAATTCCTGTATTTAATCTTTTTGTCTTTCTAAATTATTCTGTAGTGCTTTTATTCTGGATCTTCATGGTCACCCTCATTGAGGGCAGATTATTTTGTTAAAAGTTGTTGTATAGCCATCTTTATCATCATTTCTTTTGTACTCTACTATTGAACAAATACTTTCTCTACTTAGAGGACAGAAATACTTGACATTTAGTCTACATGAGTATGATGTACCTTCACCAACCCCATATTTATTTTTAAAAAGATTAACTTAATAATGTGTTTTTTTACATTGTCATTTAATACTACTCATTTTCCACTGAGCATTATCAAATAGTCTGAGACAATTATTTTAAACTGCAGTATTCAAATTTCTATTAAAATACCTCTTGTAATTCTAGTAATAAAATTGATGAAGACGTCCACACCTGTGGAGTAACGGTTGGCGCGTCTGGCTGCGAAACCAGGTGGCCCAGGTTCGAATCCCGGTCGGGGCAAGTTACCAGGTTGAGGTTTTTTCCGGGGTTTTCCCTCAACCCAATACGAGCAAATGCTGGGTAACTTTCGGTGCTGGACCCCGGACTCATTTCACCAGCATTATCACCTTCATATCATTCAGACGCTAAATAACCTAGATGTTGATACAGCGTCGTAAAATAACCCAATAAAAAAAATTGATGAAGACAGATTGTACAGTGATAAATTAAAACAGCATTTATATATATTTCCCTCCCCCTTTATCACTATTCCTCTCTCTCGCTGTCTCTCTCTGTTTGTGACTGTTTCTATCTTTTCTTATCTCCGGCTCTCAAGTCCTTTCTTCTATAAGGTTGAAAGTTTGAACCTTATATAAATGAATGCACGTTCATCCACTTCTCACTGAGTGAATAATTTCTTAAAACACTTGCAACCCTTCAAAATATGTCCCTAAATTGAAACATTGTATTGTAATTTAGTCATATTTTCATAGTCTGGATAAAAAAAGCTTCAGTATTGTCATTTCAAGTGGAAATGATAGTCAGGGTAACAGTATTACTACAAAGTGTGGGTTAGTCATTGTACTACCAGTTGCATGAGAATAATATATAATATTTCGAAAACTATTTCTGTTCATAAATGTTGAAAAAAGTGTAGGCCTATTAGATTTTTAACATTGATGTTAGAATATAACACCAGACATTACCAATGCTGTACGTTATCTGAAAGTTATTAGATATTACGATCTGCCTGTGCACTGCATTACACATGTTAGTGAACTGCTACTGTTCTGAACACAACATATTATCGTGTTTACTCGAATGTAACTCACATTTTTTTCCTTTAAAAAATCGAGATGCAAAGTGTATGCAGAAATTTTGAGAAACTAAAGTTTTTCAGGGAAAAAAATTAATACATCTTGATTACACAATTTTTAACACTATCACTTCGGGAAACTTATTATTTGTCTTTCTTGTGTTAAATTTTATATTACCTTGTTAACATGTTTCAGCCTGCTGTTGGCTATCATCAGAACTGGTTGTTGCTGGTCATGGCGCCTTTTGTTTTGTTAACTTTTAGGGTTTGTTTGTGTAGTGTAATGTGGAGTCAAAGAGTGTGTGTGTTCTGAAATTGAGTTGTGTGTTGAGAATTTCATTTGGATGTGTTTTTGTGTGTCTGTATATTTCGTATTGTTCTAGTGTGTTTAGTTTCTGGCTCAACACATACATGGAAATTCTACATATCCAACCAAAAATCCAGAAACTAAACACACTGGAACAATACGAAGTATACAGACACACAAAAGTACAGCTGTCAAAAAAAAAAAAAGTGGCCGCACTCGTGAACAGCGAATATTTTCAAAGTCCACTTTGGGTCGCGGCGATGTTACACGATGCATGTGCTTGTACAAACAGTTCCGGAACTATGAAAGTGTTCCATATCTGCTCCTCGCAGACCAGCGGTAGAGTGCTTGTTTAATGATTCAAAGGTTCTGGGTTCGGCCCTTCTTCAAGTTTTCATTTTATTTTTTAATCGTTCTTCAGCGATGTAAATGATATTCAAATTATCATTTATATCCAGTTATCGTTCTTGATGGATATCATGTTATTTATATTTTGTTATCGTTCTTTAGAGATATGAATAAAATTCAAGTCATCATTTGTATTCTGTTATCGTTTTATAACGATATGAATAATAATTATTACTATTGTAGTTACAGTATCTCCAATGGGGGTTAGCCCTATTTTACATATGTATGTTAGGGCTATAGTTTTATACACAAAAAAGATAAGCATAAAGAGAAATGGAAAAGAAAATTAAATTAGCTTACACGATGTAAACAAAACATAAACAATCCGTAAATTAGGCATTGCGATTGCAAAACAAATATCAGTTATCAATTTGAAACATACAAAAACATTAACAACACACATACGTAACACTTCTATAACACAAATATGCAGATTTCCGTACCATACATCAAAAATTAATACACAATAGTCACACAAACACAATCAAACTATAATTACGACATTGCGACGACATCAAGCATCCCATAACTGACTCACATACATAACAAATCAAGCATCCGTTGCAACACATACACTTCAACATAGTAACCACACTTTTAAAAGTTACAAATTTGGCTCCAAGAAGAATAAATAGGACACTGCTACTAATTACTATTCGTCTACAATTTCTTAAATACATCTGTAATAAATTTGTGAAATTCCGATATGAATAATATTCACGTTTTTTATATTGTTATCGGTCTTTAGCGATATAAATAATATTCAAGTTATCATTTATATTGTTTTCCTTCATTAGCATTATAAAATAATATTCAAGTTATTTATATTGTTATTGTTCTTTCGCAATATAAATAATCTGTATTTTATGTAAGTAATTATTATAACACAAATAAACATCTTTCTTTGTAAAATAGGTTATTTTATTTAGATAATTAAATACGTATTATATAATATCTTATATTAATTAAACAAACCGATATTTATCATTTATATTGTGTTATCGTTCTTTAGTGATAATGTATAAATAATATTCAAGTTATTTATATTGTAATCGTTCTTTAGCGATATAAATAACATAAATTTAATATTAGGGTTGGAAAAATCCAGTTGCATAATACTGCTATTAGTTTTTCTTTTTGTATTATTACATTATACTATCTTGAACCACAATAAAATGAAAAGGAGTAACGAGGAATTGAACCTGAGACGTTGACATCTAAATTCCGACGTTCGTCCGCTGAGCTACGAGGGCAAAAGTGTGGAAACATTTTCGGAAAAATTGGCCCAATCACACTCTAAGATTTTCTGATGATTCGTAGAAGCTAGTCCAGGATGGGGGGGGGGGCAAAGGCTAATTGAGATTTCCCGGTCTCTGATCGGGTCAAACATCCTGATAGAATTAATATTTAACCCTTGCCGTGACTTTCGGTGAAGTCCGGAGGGCCCAATTAGTCAAATCCACTCTCCTCATCTCCACGCTTGGCCCCCTGGAATTTAATAAGATGCGAAAGAGATAGTGGTGTGCGGAAAGCAACGGGATGTTACCGCATTTAGGCCTATCCTTCCCAAGAAAAACTGCAAACATGAACAAAGGAAGCTTTTAATAGAAGAAGAAGGATCTTCTGCGGACCTCTGGAAAAAGAACTAAGGAAGAGACTAGTGAAGTGCTTTGTGTGGAGTGTGGCATTGTATGGGGAAGGAACATGGACATTACGACGAAATGAAGAGAAACGAATTGAAGCATTTGAAATGTGGATGTGGAGAAGAACGGTGCGTGTGAAGTGGACAGATAGAATAAGAAATAAAATTGTGTTTGAAAAAGTGAGTGAAGAAAGAATGATGCTGAAACTGGTTAGAAAGATAAAAAGTAATTGGTTGGGTCTCTGGTTGAAAAGAATAATAGACGACATTAGGATATGTGGATCATATGCGGAGACTAAGAGGAAGGCAGAAAATAGGAAAGATTGGAGATTGCTGGGTTTGCAATGAAAGATCTGCCCATGGACAGAACACTTATGTATGTATGTATGTATGTTCAGAATGCCTGGAATATTGTGTCTAAGAACAGTCGCTATTTGCAAAGACAAAGACTAGTCAATTCCATGCCCACTCGACTGCAAGATGATCGAGATAAGAGGAAGATAGACTAAATATTGAATTGTGGCTTTTTGTTTTGTTTTTTGAACGCTTAATTGTTTGAATGTTTTAAGGCCGACGCCAGTAAATTTGTTTTGTTTATGCCACGAAAGATATTTTTATTGAGAATAAAATCTTTTTTCTTTCCATTTGCAACCACAATATCATAATGATAAAGTCATGGCATAATATATTAATGAACCTGATGTTAATTACTAAAATAATCGTAAAAGAGATAGGAGCCATTATGTATAGTTTGTCTCTCTCAAAAACAGAACAAAAAAGAACATAAAAAGCACGTGGTTGTAGTCGAACGCAGGACCTCATGAATAAGAGGCCTGAACGCTACCATTATGCTATCGATAACACGCAGAATACTTCAATTATAACTGTAGATATCAGGCAACGTGGTTCAACAACATGTAACATCGCCTGTCTCCGAATTGTAGCGAAGATACCCGAAGGGAACTTTGTTTCAGGAGAGCGGCCACTTTTTCTTTTGACAGCTGTATATCCAAATGAAATTCTCAACACACAACTGAATTTCAGAAGACACACACTCTTTGACTCCACATTACACTACACAAACACATCCCGACAGGAAACACAACAAAAGGCGCCAAGACCAGCAACAACCAGTTCTGATGATGGCCAATAGCAGGCTAAAACATGTTAACAATGTGATATAAATTTAACACAAGAAAGACAAATAATACGTTTTCCGAAAAAAATTAAATTGATATTTATAATTGAATCTTCAGTATTCATTATAATTTGTAATTGGTCTCATTATATATAAAATTAATTTATTTAAATTTAATTATCAACGTTATTTAGGCAATCAGCCACTTATCTTCATCACATGATATTTTAATCTGTTGTGTTGGGATGCAAGGGGTAATTTCTCATAATAGCCATATGAGCAACAACAAGAACACATTTGAATCTTCTGCGACTGTGCTTCTGTAATTAAATTAAAACAGTTTCATTATTCCTTGTGCTTTTATCATTTCGTAATAGTATTATCATGATTTAAAAAAATTGATAGTAGTTGTCACGTGACAAGAATCTCTCATTCGCTATTGCTACTTTCGGTCTGAAGAGTGTGAATCATCAAAGTCATCTACCAAAATAGCACCATCTTCATCTTCACTTCTGCTTCCAATCAGGACATTATGTTAGAGATCTTGTTTTTGTCTTAACTCTAGACAATTATTCTGTTTGAATCGTATCTCAAACTCTGAAAATCAAGTTGCACAACAGATCTAATGATAGTCTCTTAATTTTCTTTACTTGACTCAGATTATGGCTTCTAACCGTCATTCATAAGGTGTAAGACCATCAGGAATAATGGCCACGTCTGTCATCACATGTGAAAGTTGTTTTATAATATCGGGTCCTAAATCATCAGTCAGCAAAGAGTAGCCAAGAGTGAACGCGTGGTTCGTATTGCAGAATCAGCACAGAGAGAGCGATGCTATAAGCCAAAGTAATACAGGATTGTCGGGCAATAGGAATAACAGAAGACGGAAGTAAAATGGGTGTGGACTTATATGAGTATAGAGCAAGAATTGGAAGGTTCAGCAGAAGAAGAATTAAAGAAGAGAAAAATCGGGAGAAAGGTAAGAAGAAAGAATTAAAATGAGTGATTTGGGGTAGCCATATTGATGTTATTAATAATGGGAGAAATTGAAGTAAATCTGGGACCAAGCATGAAGAATGAAGAGATGAGAAAAATAATTAAAGAAGAAATGAAATTAGGGTTTATAAAAATCAATCAGGAAATAAAACTATAGCTACAGGATTTCAGTCAGATAATTATGTATTTTAAGACAAACATGGAGAAAAACAACAAAGGAATCAAATAGCTACAACAGTTAAATAACCAGTTGGAAGAGAAAATTAGTGATTTAAGATAGACAGAGGAAGAAAAATTTGTTAATTTTCGGTCTAAATGAGGACGAAAAAGATTATGGAGATGAAACTTACAATGCAGTCTGAAGTGTGTTTTAGGAGTTTTTCGAAGTAGGTGTAGGTGACCACATAGAAGAAGTTATAGAGTGGATAAGGGATAATTTCGGCCAATTTTAATTAAATTTTAAAATTTAAGAATGAAAGAAATGATTATGAACAGAGTGAAAAATGCGAGAGGAACAAAATTACGTTTTGAAAATGATCTTAGTTACAAAAAAGAAAACTATTGTTACTAAATATCTGAAAACAGCGAGAAACAAAGGATATTTTGCAATCATGAGTAAGGACAAATTGAAAATTAATGACAAAGTTTACGATCTCAAATACTGTGAAAAGAATTGTGACAAACCAGAGCTTTGGACTGAAATCGAGTGAAGCAAGGTGAATCTAAGTAAACAATGCAATGAACGTGAAAATATGCTTAGGTCAACAGAAGGAAGGTAACATGCTAGAAAGAAAGAAATGCAAACGACACTAAATTCCAACAACATTGAGATGAGAGAAGATTTACAATGGGGTTACTTAAAACCGATTGTGGGAAAGAAGCAGTTGACTAAAATAAATTGAGAAAAAAAAAAAACAAAGCAAATGGCAGATAGCAGATACACTAACAAAAGAGTAGGGAAACAGCTAGAAGTGCCTGAGGGCAGGAGAATAGACAAGAAATCAGAGGACACCAGGACAATGCAAACCTCAGCACTATGTAAGCCGAACGCATGGTCGAGAATAATGTGAAAATCAGCATGTAAACAAAAGATAACGTAAGAATCAAGTAGAGTCATTGATCTAACCCAACTATGCAGCAACATACGGGGCAAGAAAACAAGTGATGATCCAAATAGCTATAACTTAAAATCAAGTAGCACACGGGAAAATAAAGTAAGGGCTAGTGAAAGTGATTCTATGAGTGAAAAGAGGTTAGTCAAAGAGTCGAAAAAAAATGCAAAGATATAATGGGATAGAGAATGTAGAAGATTCAAATCCAATTACTGTTAAAGATTTTGAGAATTTTATAAATATGATGGAAGAAAGATTCGAGGAATTATGTAAAATGTTAAATGAGTCGATAGGAAAGAGTAAAGGAGAGAACAGTATAAGGATGGAATGAATTAGGATAGCAAATCATTGTACAAGGAAGACATGTGAGTGATGTGCAAACAATGAACAGTGAAAATAAGCGGTCAGTGTGGAGGAGGTGACGAACTAGGATAACAAATTACAGAATAAAAAACAAGTGAGATAAATAAGTGCAAGAAACGAATAAGTGAAATTAGAGAGCAGTGGATTAATGTAAGAAATATATCTAACAACGAACCTAATTATACAGGAATAAAGCAATGGCTAGTGATTAGTAGTAAGTAAAATGAGATTGAGGTAAGTAAGCTTGTAAAAAAAGGATCAAGAAAAGAATAGTGGAAGTGACAATTTTGAGTAGGTACAGTAAATTAAAATTAGTTTAGAAATGAAAGTGAAAGTAGAAGAAATTAGTTGGGAGTGGATATAAAAAGGTTGGAAAATAGTGAAGAAAAACGAACTGTTACAGTGCAAAGTAATGACTAGTGATAAGAATTATAGGGAAATTAGAGGAATGAATACACAGAATAGTAAAATAAATAGATTAAAGTTACTAGATGTTAATGAAAAATAGAATTGAAAAGAAATATTACTTAGGAGAGAAATAGGATATAATTTTATGATTGGTATAAAGCAGTGACTAGACTTAAAAACTATTTTTCAAGGACAGGAAGGCATAAATGTGACATTTGGGTAATAAGAGAGAATAAAGATAGTAGTTATGAAATTTAGATATAATAGTGCGTTCTGCAAGAAAATATTTATTTATTAAATGTAATTGTGGCACTGTATGCAAAATTATGAGTCCACATTACACGAATGTATTGCTGACATGAAATATACATACCTACACATATCAGGTCCTTAATGTTTGTGGAAACCATCCTATATGTTAGAGAGAATTCAGTAATTGCCACTAATTGTGTTTCTTATTAGGTTGATGCATAAGTTCGTAGTGTTTTTGTTCATCACTGCTTTGTTAGGAGATTGTTTATCATTTGTTTGTTATTTGGAGTGTTGTGCTTGTAAATATGCCTTGAAGTTTGCAGATTGAGCATTATAAAAAAAAATTGTGACTTAATGCTTCTATTCATGCGATTTATTTATTCTACCAACAACAGGAATAAGTCCCAATTACAGTTGCATATTATGTCAAATTGTGCTGTATAATCTTACATATGTATGTATATACATAATTCTATACAAATCTACATGCTTTGACTGATATTTGCCAGGAGAATCTTCATAACCAGGAGAAAAACATAGGCTAGCCTACATTAAAATTGGCCAAATGGACATTAAATTATTGAAAACAATAAAAATTAGAAAGAAATACGATTAACCATGCATGTATAATACTGTATTAAAAATGCCCTATTCTACAGTCAGTTGTCTTTTATTTCTGTTATACAGTATTCAACATCGACTTTCATGGAGCAATGCGGAAAAAATAACACAAAATTAAATAACATTGTTGATACAGTATGAAAGGCAAAATGTAGAAATTCCATGCAGTAAGTAGCAATGACACAGTCTAGTACCATATTTTGAGTTTCTCTATACAGTTGTAGGTAGTGAGCAGGCTGTGATGGAGCAATGCGGAAAAAATAACACAAAATTAAATAACATTGTTGATACAGTATGAAAGGCAAAATGTAGAAATTCCATGCAGTAAGTAGCAATGACACAGTCTAGTACCATATTTTGAGTTTCTCTATACAGTTGTAGGTAGTGAGCAGGCTGTGATTTATCCAACTGTATTCTTGAAACCACAAGGAATGCCACTGCGTACTTAATATTGAATCACCAGTAATGCTATTATGAAATGCTGACCCACCAAAATTATGTAATGGAACAAGAGTTGGTGTGAAATAACTCATGCAAAATGTAATAGAAGCAACGATATTAACAGGTAAAACGATATATCTCATATATTTCTATGATATTGTCCGCGCAACTTATCTAGGCACCTGGGTTCCCTAGTGCTCTCTCGTTGCCCCGTAGCTATCTGCTGGCTCCTGACCGTCGCTGCAGCAGTTGTACGTATAGTTACAAAAACATCATTCGGTATTTAATTTCAGTGCATTCCATTGGATATGGTAGGTGAAAGTATGTGGTTTCATAAAATAACAAACATAAATAAATTACATTTTTCTTCTTCTGTGTGCAATACAGTATGATCACAACTCCAATTATTACAATATTTGTATCTGGCCGTGAGCTACTGATGGTAAGCGATGCATGAAGTCTTTCAACTAGAAGCTCAGGTCTGTATTTTTTGGGTTTCCAGAAAGTTCACTTTCACATACAGTCATTATCAATATTCTTCTTCTTCCTCCTCCTCCTCTTCCCTTCTTCATGATCATCATCATCATCATCATAGCCATCACCGCTGGTGTCGTCTAGACGTATTATAAAATCCATAAATTATTAGGAAAAACACTTAAAGCAAGTAAAGAGATACGTTTCCAAATAAATCCCGAAAAGACAAAGTATATGATTATGTCTCGTGACTAGAACATAGTACGAAATGGAAATATAAAAATTGGAAATTTATCCGTTGAAGAGGTGGAAAAATTCAAATACAGCAACAGTAACAAATGTAAATCACACTCGGAGGAAATTAAATGCAGAATAAATAAGAAATAGGAGAAATGTCTGCTTTTATTAGATCGAGAAGCTTTTGTCATCCAGTCAGCTCTCAAAAAAGCTGAAAGTCAGAATTTATAAAACAGTATCGGTTGTTCTGTATGGTTGTGAAACTTGGACTCTCACTTTGGAAGTGAAACAGAGGTTAAGGGTGTTTGAGAATAAGGTGCTTAGGAAAATATTTGGGGCTAACAGGGGTGAAGTTACAGGAGAATAGAGAAAGTTACACAACGCAGAACTGGACGCATTTTGTTCTTCGCCTGACATAATTAGAAACATTAAATCCAGATGTTTGAGATGGGCAGGGCATGTAGCACGTATGGGCGAATCCAGAAATGTATATAGACTGTTAATTGGGATGCTGGAGGGAAAAAGACCTTGGGGAAGCCGAGACATTGATGGAAGGGTAATATTAAAATGGATTTGAAGGAGGTAGGATATGATTACTGTAGAGACTGGATTAATCTTGCTCAGGATAGGAACTGTTGGTGGGCTTATGTGAGGGCGGCAATGAACCTCCGGATTTCTTAAAAGTCGTAAGTAATTTCTCTTTTGCCTCTTGATCGCAACAAGCAACCACTGACATTATTATCTCCCTCTCCTTACTGTGTACACAATATTAAAATTAAATTATGGTTTGTTTAACGACGCTCACAACAGCAGAGGTTATATCAGCGTTGTCAGTGTGCCGGAATTTTGTCCTGCAGGAGTTCTTTTACATGCTAGTAAATCTACTGACATGAGGTTGTCGCATTTATACACACTTAAATGCCATCGACCTCGGCCGTGATCAAATTACTACCGGCCATTGCATAAATATGTCTTCACAGAATGCAAAATTACTGTAAGTACAGATCACACTAAGGAAGCAAATGTATTTTACCCGCCTCGTAGACCATCCTTCCCTCTCCTGCCGCGCTACCTCTAGAAGTGACCCCTCTACACCCCACACCTCTCTTTTAGCTGCACAGGTAAGTTTCGCGGACAGTACACACTAATATGCTTTTCGATTTTAAGCAGCTGCAATTTCTAGTGCGACTAGCATGTCTAAGGACCATATTAAAATAAAACTCAAGGACAGTCATTCAAAATTGCTGCCATTAAAAACCCCGTGTTTTTCAAATTGTCAACTATATAGCTTCCTCTTGAGTGGACACACCTAAATATTTGTATACATAGGTTATTTGTGGAAAAGAAGGGGGAAAAGAAATTTGTATGCATATGAAAAATAAATTCAGTGATACTTTTGCCTTGTTGCTAATGTGGTATGTGAATGTATGTGCGTAAGTCCACTGAAAATAACAGTGTATTAATTCTAAAATATAACTTACATCTCTCAAAATATTGTTGTTCATGTCTGAATATGTTTATTGCGAAATTATATATGTATAATCCTATCACCAATGATGTAGTATGTATGTATGTATGTATGTATGTATGTATGTATGTATGTATGTTAAGCCTAAAGGAAAGGACAATCTGTTAATTTTTAAAATACATGTTTCTTAAAATATTCTTTACATTCAAAAATGATTTATTACAAGATTATACTGTATCACATAGATAAAATAAAAATGATATAATTAATATATTCTATATTTGTAAGATGCCATTTTTCAAGTCATATTTAAAAAACGTACAGCAGTTAAGGGGTGAAAAATCCTCCAATTTATATTATATATTTTTTTTATTTACATATTGATTCTTTGATACAATTGATAAAGAGATTAATTTTAACTCACCTAGACATCCTAAGGGGTTCAGACTGGGAATAAGAGAATTTCCTATTTATCTTCAGCTGTCTTTGAACATCAAGCAAAAGCACACATAGACAGAAAATTACATGAAATGCATCTCAGCACAGTTTTATATCAATGTAGAATATTGAGTCAATGCTAAACGGATGTAAAGGGACCAAGGGGTATGTTTTTGTTTAGCTAAACTTCATAATAATGCTAGTTAAAAACAAAAACAGTTGAATGTAAGGCACATGACATTTTTTTTTTCTTTTCGGTGCCTGATCTTCAGCTGTTTTAAATTGAGTTAATCCTGGCAGGCATTTTGGCTAAGAAGACCATTTATGAAAATATTCAACAAAAAAAGGTCTTGGGCATAAATGGGTTAATTCATGTAAGTGATGCTATGTAAAGATTCATCTTCAGGGACGAGGAAAGTATAATAAAAACAATTTTATTCATCTTGGTTTTCTATAATTGAGTTGCCAAGATCTCAGTGTAGAAGGAAAAATGAAAACCTGGGCAGCGCTGGGTGCTTTCAGCTTGTACAAAATAAAATGGATAAACTCATTAAGTCTGAGGATAAGGAAAAATATTAAGTCTACATAAAATTACAAATTCATTCATTCATTCATTCATTCATTCATTCATTCATTCATTCATAGTTTCCCGCCCAAGGGTAGGTCTTTCACTGCAAACTCAACATTCTCCAATCTTTCCTATTTTCTGCCTTCTTTTCTGTCTCCACATATGATCCACATCTGTTAATGTCTATCATTTGTTATCTACTTCTGTCATGAACTCTTCTCCTATTCAACATTCCTTTCAATGCTTCCTTCAGTAGGCAGTTTCTTCTCAGCCAGTGACCCAACCAATTCCTCCAATTCCTTTTTCTCTTCCTGATCAGTTTCAGCATCATTCTTTCTTCACCCACACTTTCCAACACAGCTTCATTTCTTATTCTGTCTGTCCATTTCCCACGCTCCACTCTTCTCCATATTCACATTTCAAATGCTTCTAGCCGCTTCTCTTCACTTCATCGTAATGTTCATGTTTCTGCCCCATATAATGCCACACTACACACAAAATACTTCATTAGTCTCTTCCTTAGTTATTTTTCGAGAGGTTCGAAGATGTTCCTTTTTCCATTAAAAGTTTCCTTTGCTTGTATGGAGTTTAACCAAATTTAGGTTTCTTAATGAACCACACTCTGGATTTTATGAGGAATTGATAAAATGATAGATATATTGAACAGAGTTTTCAATAATACGTATTCCGAAGTGATATAATGTTAAAAGTTGTGTAATCAAGATGTGTAGGGTTTTCAAGTTAGACAACCGTGTTGTGAGTTACATAGAGAAACTTATTGATATTGAAATGTTATATTTTAAACTATTAATTCGAGAAAAAAGTTAATGTTAATTTCAAAGATTCCTTGCAACAACATAATTTAGCCCTCTGGTTATATTTATTTTTCTGTTCTTGGGAGTAATATGTTATCACATTTTTGTATTTGTAGCTGATGTCTGACGTGTGCAGAGTACATAATATGTAGTAACTTACATAGCTCATTCCTGCTTCCCTGAAACAACACATTTATAACATTATTTGCTAATTCTTCCGATATATTTTGTCAGTTTCATTTGCTGGAAAGCTTTTGTAGTCTCTGGTTGTTATTTTCCAGAGATAAGGATTATTCCTGTACCTGACTTGTCACGTATTTTTATGGTGTCATAGTTACAGTACTCTCAATGTATGTGTATGATAATATTAGTTTTATACCACGTAGTCACCATAATTCCATATCCGAAACAATAGTGGGCTACCTAGCAAAGTAGCTCAGTAGTAAAACACTGGACTTGCATTTGGAGGTCCCAGGTTCAAATCCCAGGATCAGTCAATCTGAATGGGGATTTTAGGTGCCCTTCATCTTAAAATAATTAGAAATCTAGCTATTTAAGAAAGGTAAATGCCAGATTGGTTCCCGTTTCCACTATAAACCTGTATAGAAAATGTTTTACAAGACATAATTCATACCGATTTGATTGTACATGATTAGCAGATGTGACAATAGCTGGCAACAATCCAGTGTAACAACAATAGTGTCGGCAATTGCGCAACAAGTTCACAGTTTAGAGAGACTATAAATAAAATCAATTAAAACATTAGACAATACAACATAGTATTTTTCGTAGTTAAAGTAGAACATCAGCTGTAATAAATATGCAATCATTATTTATTCATTGGTCACATTACAATGAGTATCACTTCACAGTTAGAACTTGCTCTTGTTTGACCCTGGTTTGTTAACAGTTTTCCATTTTGAATATATCTGGGCAGACTGTTCTGTACAATCTCCTAAATTATGTGATTATAACCTTTGAACATTACGATTTAGATGTCAGCTGTTGAGATAAACTATAATCGTACTGCAGGTTACACTGTGTTAAGTGATATTGATATTATCACTGGTCTAGTGTCGGGTCAAAGATAACGTTAATTAACATACATCATATGTCCACAACATTCAACCTCAATTTCTTATGGTGTAATAGTGAAGTAGCCCTAAAGCATGTGATAACTGAAAAGTGACTGAATAGTATCCAACACGCGATTTGTAAAGGTAAAGTGTGAGAATTGAATAATATAAATGTTGTGTAATGAACAGATGATCAAATTTAAGTGACATCATTGACGACTTGTACTCAGGACTTGAACTTATATGATGCAAGGATAAAATACAATTACTTCTGCTTAACCTCTGAAGCTGTCACTATTCGCCATTTTGGTGCAGAATAATTTGAACGAAACAGTACCATTGATCTCACCCTTCCATCTTTTGCAAATAGAGTTCTATTTTAACACACTCCTTGCACAGAATGCCAAGATTGGGCAACAAAATTATGAAAGGGGTAAACGAAGTAATGAGAAAACATGTTTAAGAGGGCAATATCAAATGGAAAGTGAAATGTTGTGAACATGAAAACAAAGCCACTTAAATAATTATTAGAATGTTTTTATCATTCCATCTGGCTTTCCCCAAAATTTGACCATCATTGTAATTATGGCTAAAATACAGCATTTAAAGTATAGGAAACATGCTTGCAATGATAAAATTTGTTGCACCAGGGTTTATTGTTATGTTGGTTTTTGTTGTACAGTGGTTCGACTATAAGTTAGATTGATTGTTTATCAGTAAAATTGTACTCACATGTGGCTATGGAAGGGGTTAGGATGAAGAATATATTCATTGTTGTTATGGTAGAAGGATATTTGTTTTGTTCAGTTATTTTAAGAAATTCACGTTTTAATGTTATATTCTGTTAATCTTCATTTTAAAATAATACATAATGTAAATAATAAACATTCATATATTTAAGAAAACATACAAGAGAGAAAACCATGTGGTTATTATTGTTAATGTTTTGACCATAGATAAGAAGGGCCTTGCATTATAATAGAGATAACGCTTGTAAAATCAAATTCGTTCCGTACACATTATAATCGACTGAGGCAGGAACACAAATGAAAGTCAACATAATACAGGGTCCAGCAAAATGATCTTTCTGATTAGAAACATAAATAACAAGAACAATATAGATGCTATTCAAAATGTTATTTTATACCATCTTACAGAAGAATGTTTACCATTTTGACATAACTTTGTTTCAAAGATAAAATCATCCAAATGCTTGTCCTCATGAGCTATACACTCCTCAAACAATGACTGTGCGTCCATCTTCCTCAAAAAAGTATGGCTCTATTATTCCAGATTGTGCAACAGCACACCAAACAGTAACACACTTGCTGTGGAGAGGTCGCTGATGCATTTCTCGAAGGTTTTCTGGGGACCAATATGAAGTGTTTTGTTTGTTGATGCAGACCTACAAATGAAAATGAGTTTAGTCATTACTGAGCACAACAGTATTGCCTGGAACATTTTCCAGTATGGTCTCACAAGCATCTTGGTGGTTGAGCTAGTCATATTGCCGTAGTTCCTGAACCACCATAACTTTATAGGCATGGAACTTGAGGTCTGGCACTCCGATCAGATATTTCCAATACCAGAGCATGTTTAATGGCTGAACATCATGGAGATGTGGTAACAGCATGTCTCACTGTTATGATATTCTCGGGAGCCCGAACATTGTGACATCTACCAGATGACTTCTGTTTGAAAGTTGAACCTTTCGTCTGACATTTCTCACCCATATCAGTAGGATTTTCTTATCAGGAATTCTTTCATGTCGATCTATTGTTAAATGGGTACGAAATTGCCACAATGTTGCAAACACAGTCACCATTTTTAAAAATGCTCCACAACAAAATGCAGGATTTCACCTGTCTACACCATGATGGTAACTGAAATGGCGTTGGCTTGTGCTGCTCAAAGATATATGCCACTCAAGCACAACTATCAAGAAACCTCTATGGCGGCTAATTCAAACCGGGGAGATCATTCTGTCAGACCCTGTATAAGCATTTCAACATTTAAATATCAATAATGGCCTCTGAAGATTGTGGAACCAAGGAAATATATTATGTAGATACACTTCATCAGCACAACAACTCCCTGCCCAATTGTTTGATGACCCTGTTTGGTCTGCACACTTGAACACCTACTGCCAACACTGAAATTCTTGCTATAAACATACAATTTTTTTGGATTAAATTCAGTTTCATTAAATTGGATGAGCTGACAAGCAAACATTCTGATTGGAGCAGACAAAAAAGTTAAATTTTTTTCTTTCTCCATGTTAATAATGTCAAAAGAAGTGCTTATACAAATTTTGTCTACTCGTCCACAATTACGAGAGCCGTAAAGAAAATAAGTTTGCCAGGGACAATTAACAGAAAGAAAACACAATTTCATTAGAAAATTTATTGGAACAGACACAGCAATTGAGTTATTTTTCAACATATTCCCTACCGAAATTGAGACATATGTCATATCATGGGATCGACAGAGAGGTGCAGACAGCTGTCAAATGCTGGTTTGGATCCCAGGCGGCTGACTTCTATGAAACAAGGATACAAAAATTGATCCCATGGTATGACAAATGTCTCAATTCCAGTAAGGGTTATGTTGACAAATAGCGTAACAATTGCTGTATCTGTTCCAATAAATCTTTCCATGCAATTGTGCTTTTTTCTGTAAACGACCCCAGAGAAAATCTTTTTTCTGGACGACCTCGTAATTGCGGTCGAGTGGCCAAAATTTGTATAAGCATTTCTTTTGACATTATTAATATGATGGAAGAAAAAATTAACTTTTTTATCTGCTCCCATCAGAATGTTTGCTTGTTAGAGCTTTTTAGTGCTTAATTATTACTTTTGATTGCTTACACATATTGCAATTGCTGGTATTCGCATGCTTATGTTTCAGCATTTTACGTCACCCTCCTGTGCATATCAAATACACATAAATAGTCACATGCAAGAGTGAAAATGTATCTTTGTACAGTGTTGCCATCAATCAATCGATCAGTCAATCAATCAATCAATCAATCAATCAATCTTCTTAATGTATCCAGCTGTTTGCTGACAGCATAAAGTCCACTATAGTCCACTGTAATCTTCTCAATTTTTTGTTTTTCATGAGAAATGAGGAGTATTTTGATCAGTGTTCATTATAGATGCCTGTTGCTAGTAGCCAGAGTTGGGGGTGCAGTCAATATATACTGCAGGGCTGTGTCTTCTGCAACTGGTGCTGATGATTTTAATTTACTTCTTTCGTGGTTTATGGATGGACAGTATAGAAGAATGTGTTCCAGATCTTCATCATGATTCTTGCCATGAAGTATTTAAAAAAAACAGCATAACATGATTTCCTCAGCGTGATAATATGTAACTTAAAATAACGTACAGACCGAGGAACAAAATTTTGGCCACCTGAATTTTCCAAGTTCCAGTTATAACATACTGAGCATGCTCAGTGCTTGTTTCTGGATCTGTACCTTCAGTGAAATAAAGTTTGGTTTCTTCAAGCAATAATGCAATGGAAATCACAGACATTCTCGTGGTAACACTTTATACACCATTGAAATGATTGATGCAAGTCAATGTCCTGTTATAGTTGGCATGTATTTTAGTTTTGTTTCTTGCTCCATTTTCTGAATGTACTTTTTAAAAGCAGTTACACATTTAGAGAACCAAATGGGGAATATTTTCTGCATTGTTTTTTAAACTCCATGTCTTATTGTTTAGGCAAACGTCAGTGTTCTTATATAGATTGTGTAGAATCTTTCCAATTACTTGCCAGTATTTTGCTTAAGACATTATAATATTAATGCCTCTTTTGTGTGTATATTTTAAATTTTACATTTAAAAAGCTGCCCTAAATAAGAGTTCGAATAGATCGGCCTACTAATCAATTCATAAAGAATAATCATTAAAAACAATACTTTCCATTCCTTAGTTTGTAGTAGAATCTACATCATAACATTTTAAGAAATATTATTTTTTAATAGATTTTATTGATCGATTGTAGCTTTATACAGATCTATGAGAAAAGAAATAACATAACAATAAGTAAATAACAGGAAGGAGGTCAGCCAATTTATAGGTCCCTTTGTTACAGAAAAAGAATGTTTTACAAATTTATAAAATGTGTTCATCAGATGAAGTGAATGAATCTGAAGGTCTAGTAGAATGTCCTTTGGAAGACAGCTCTTGATTCCTGTGGGTTGAGTAGATCTTTTCCCGAGAGAAAAGAAAGTTGCTTCTGATGAGACATTGTTAAGGTGTGGGAAGAATGATTTTGCCTGCCTACGGATGAATTCTTATATAGTGTATAATTCCAATTCTCTATGTAGTTGTGAATTTCGGACAAACCATGGTACATTAACAGCAGTTCGTAGTACTTTGTTTTGGAAAGATTGTATTCTTTGAATTTTGTTTGGTGCTGCACCACCCCAGATTGGACATGCGTAAGTGATCAGAGGTCGGTATAACTAAATTTAAGTAATAGTACTTTATAAAGATGACTTTCTGTTAATAAGAGGATAAAGTTTTAAGAAAGAGTCTTGAGTCTTGAATAGACCAGATTAAGTTTAGTGTTGATGTGGTACTTCCAAGATAGTCTTCGATTTAAATGAACTCCCAAGTATTTTTCTGTCTGATCTGGAAGCTTCCATGGGATGTAATATTGTCTAGTATTATTGGGGGTAATGATATAGTATGGGATAAAGTAAAAATCATGGTTTCACATTTACTATGGTTAAGAGATATACACCATTTGTTAAGTCATATGTTATATGATGTTATGTTAATGTTATGTTTTATTTAACGACGCTTGCAACTGCTGAGATTATATCAGCGTCGCCGGTGTGCCGAAATTTTGTCCCGCAAGAGTTCTTTTACATGTCAGTAAATCTATTGACATGGGCATGTTGCATTTAAGCACACTTAAATGCCATTGACCTGGCCTGGTATCGAATCCGCAACCTCGGGCATAGAAGGTCAGTGCTATACCAACTGTGCCAACCAGCCCAACTATATATGTTACGTTATATGTTAAAAATATAAATTTCTATAAAAAAAAATAAAAAAATCAGGAGAAGTGTTTGAATCATTCCTTGTTAATTCCATCTGATCTCAAATCTTCTTAAGTTTGATGTTTAATTGCTCTGTGGTACCTCTTTCCACAAATGTTGTGTCTTACATGCTATCTTATCTTACACTTTATATGTATTTAGATAAGCAGATACGAATCTTTCCTCTGTTTAATTAAGGCTTCAGTTTCATAATTCCATTTCATTAAGCACCTTTTATGCTGCTATTTCTTCCATTATTCAATATGTAAATGTTATTACCCTCTTCCAAACATTTCTGTTAAAACTCATACATTTCTTGTGCAAAGAAGAAAATTGAGTTCATTTTTCTAAATTTGCTTAGTTACTAATTTCAACATTGTTTATTTTGTCTATGTTTGACTCAATTATGATTGTGATAAAGTTGCACTTCTTGTCCCAGTGATGTATTTATTAAACCTTATTGTGATAGGTTGAACATAATTATTGTGCCATAAAACTTTTGTTGTGCATAAAATCTTTCAGAACATTGCCATTTTGAGTTTCTTGGTTGGTACCGAGAGTTTAAATATTGACTGTGCTGTTTTTAAAAAAAGGAAAATAGTGAATATTTCATCGACAGAGCTTCAGTTCATTTTCTTCTGTACTAATGATCTGTTAAGTTATTTCAGTAAACGTTGTCGCAAGGTTTGTATTTACTGAAATCATCACTACTTGTTTTCATTTTGCAGTTTATGTGATAAGTGGAAAATTTGTTTGTTTTCTTTGCAACATAAGATGTGAATGTACGTAAATCATTTTTGAAATTCTTTAATTTCTTTATGTTATTTAATATTCAGGAGTACATTTAACAAATAATAATTATAATACAGTGCAGTGATTCGTAAATTTTTTCATCCTATACATCACTTGTAGCCAGTGGTGATATTCTAGTAGTTTAACATCCAGTTCTCATGTGTACCTATGTTAAACATATATGGTGTATGTCCGTGATAATTGCAAATATTACCTAGAAATAATTTAACAACCATTTCGTTCGAATCGGTGTGAACTGGCCGAATATCACCACTGCTTGTAACTGATATACACCATGTTTCAAAATGAATATCGGGATTTTAAGGCTTTGTAGTATTTATTACATTTAACGTACAATTATAAATAATACATGAAATGGAAGAGCAACTCAAACAGTTTTGTACGCACACATGCGCATGCACTGTTTCCTCTGTCTGCCGTTAGAAAGAGCATTGAACGAGTGAGTCTTTCACGTGTAGCTCCAAGAAATCTGTTTGGAAGGCTAGTCGTGAATTAGCAATTCCAGTGACCTCTGTGTGGAGAATTTTAAGGAGATGCTTACAACTACGTCCTTATCGTTTGCAGTTGCTACAAGCTCTACAGCCTACAGACTACAGTTTATGTGCCAATTTTGAAACTGCAATGTTGCATCATGACGATAAAGATTTTCTGAATCTTGTTGTCTTCAGTGATGAATCGACATTTCACTTAAATGGCTGTGTGAACGCTCATAATGTTCGCATCTGGGAGTCGGCAAATCCCCACGAGATGGTACAGTTGCAACAAGACTCCCAAATTGAATGACAGAGCTTGTTTCGTATGGCCTCTACGTTCACCAGACCTTACACCATGCAATTTTTACCTTTAGGGATTCATAAAGGATCGTGTGTATGTACCTCCGCTACCAGCTGACCTACCAGACTTAAGACACAGGATTGAAGTAGTTGTTGCAACAATTACTCCTGACACACTGATCAAGGTTTGGGAAGAACTCGCTTATCGACTACGTGTATAGGACTATATCTTACTGTTACAATTATTAGAAAACTGGGTCTTTTCTTTAATTCGCATATTCAGAATTATAATTAGTAAATAATATATGTGCAGTATGCGATTTTCATTACATGTTACATCCAATTGTTTTGTTTATTTGTTGTTACAGGCCAGAGAAGCTAAAGACATGATTCGGAAACAAACGGGCATAGTTTATGACAAACGCATGTCAGAACACAGCTGTCTTTGGGATCCAAATTACCCAGAATGTCCTGAAAGATTAAATAGGGTTTTGGAAAGGTGTGTATTTAACACTGAATATTTTAGCAAGTTTGGAAAAAATAAGTTTCTTATATTTAAGTATTAAATGTAATATCTTTAAACAGAAATAAATGTGGTATTACGAGAGTTGGTGTTTGGTATGAAGAAAATATATACTTGACATCAGTTTTTAATTCCCTATAAAAATTGTTTTGTTCGTAAAACAATGAAATAATGTAGTATTTAGTGTAACTGTGAAATAAAACAATTGTTAAGTATTATATTTTCATATGACAACACAAAATTACAGATACTGGTTGGTGATAGTGATTGTGAGTGTGTAAAGTGGTGAAATGCGTACTTTAGCATAACTGCTATTTGTTTAAGCATTTTAAAGTAATTTTAAATTACAAGTTTACAAGGAAAGACAACATAAAGATCACAGTGTGTGGGAAGACAACATAAAGATCACAGTGTGTGGGAAGACAACATAAAGATCACAGAGTGTTAATAATGTAATCGTAATTATGTCTTAAAATAAATTATTAGAGAATATAAGAACTCATGTGGTTTTGTTGTCTGATGATCTAAATATGGAAGAAATTAAATTGAAAGTGAAGAAGGCATTACAACAAAGCATTGATAGTTTTATGAAGTAATATTGCATGAAAGATGCATTGTTTCATGTCATCATAGACTTTTTTTTGGAAACAAACTATTTAAATGAGTAAATTTACAATTCAAATAAATGAATAGAAAAGTGTTAAAGTCATGCTGTCCCTCACTATGCATCCCAAGGCAAAATTTTCTGGAGGGAAAACAGTTTTCCAGTTATTTCTTCAGATGGTATCTATTTTGATACCATTCTGCATACAGTACTGTAACGTAATACAGGTCTAACATCTGCCAAGCAAACAGATACAAAATATAACACAGAAAAAATACTAATGCACCAGTATCTTATATGATGGAAAGTAAAATAATCCAAGAATATATGAATACCTATTCAATTAAGAACTTGCCTCTGTTCATTCACCCTAAATGAATGTGAATTGTCATTAAAGTGGAGGATTAGGTACAGTAACTTTCAGTTATGCTGTTACGAAGAGAGCCAAATGCAACTAAGTACACGGTGTTGCCAACATATGGGCATGATGTTTACTTGTGGCATTGTTGCAAGCAGAAATTTGTTTTTTTTTTTTCTTTCTTTCTTTCTTCATCGTTCTTAATATTAATGAGAGATAGTGCCATTATTTGCGACAAGGTTATGTAGGGTTTGATGAGGAGATATATTTATGTCAATTAGACGCCCTGTTAATGATAAGGATAGATAGAGTGTGATGAGGGAATATATTAGTGACAAGAGGCCCACTGTCAGTGACAAGGTTAGTTAAGGTTTGATGAGGGGATATATTAGTTACAAGTGCTTCACGCTGAAATTATACAAGTGAATTTTACGTCCATTATGTCATTATTTTCGTTTCTCAAATTAGTCAATTTCAACTATATTTCCTGGACCACATATTTCTCATTCATTTTGCTATATTTTCGAAAACGTGCATTTTCTTTCAGTGCATTAAAAGTTCTCAGTTATATTCCAGCACTTGACTAATGCAGTGAATTCTTAAAGAATATAGACATGCATTTTGCTTGCAACATTTGATTCTCTTTTGTTTGACATGACTTGATATGGCCCAGTGATTGTTCCGAGCATAGTCAATGCTGCTGTACTCTCTGGATTAGCCACTTGTTTCCGAATTGTTAATATAATCGTTATAAAAGTGATGTATAATGCCAACCTCTAGTTTATTAAAGGAAATGGATCTGACAAATTTCTAAAACAAATTTAAAAAATCCAAAATATTACGGTATATTTAGTTGCTAATGTGTTATTTGGTAAATAACATACCAAACTTGAATCCAGTTAACATAAAATCACACTGTTATAGAAAAAGACTTCACTACATATTCAAAAACAGGAAATATCATCTACCGCTGTGGAGTAACAATTAGAAAGTCTGGCCATGAAACGATCAGACCTGGTTCAAATCCTGGTTGGAACAAGTTACCTGGTTGAGGTTTTTTTCTGGGATTTACCCTCAACTCATTATGAACAAATATTGGGTAACTTTCAGCGCTGGACCCTGGACTCATTTTGCTGGAATTATCACCATCTCACTCAGACCTATATAACCATAGCAGTTGATAAAGCATCGTAAAATAATGAATTAAAAAAACGTGGAATATGACCCAGCTGACCTGGAAAGTAATGGAAGGCTTTATCAATATCAGTGTGTTAGACCTGATATGAAACAAAGAGTATATCTTTAAATTATTGATCTCTTCCACACTACACTGTACAGTACCTAATGTACCTAATACCATCCTATACTTCTTAGTACTATCATCATAATATATTATTTGTTATGCACAATGACGAAGATTGAAAAAAAGATGTTTGAGTACAAATAAACTATGCCTAAACCAAGTGTCGTAACTAAAGACACCCGATTTTTACGAACTATTTTTTTTCACAAATTTCTGATAATAATTGTGTCAAGAGAGTTACAGTTGTTATAGATATGTTCTGGTATAGAACGAATCTCTCGTTGTATAAAGGAACAAGTCTCTTTCATACCTATAACAGTGTTAACTCTCTTGACTCAATTAGCATAAATTCGTAAAAAAAATCATTCGCGAAAATTGGGTGTCCCTAGTCATAACAAAATGCATATAGGACCATCTGCAGGAATCAATTGGATCCTCCTTACTTCGAAAATAATGTAGCAAACATTTTGTGAGCCCCCTGAAGGCTCACATTACAGGTTTTGTGAACCTGAACTTTACACCACTGTATAAATGCGTTATGTGGTGCATTAAAAGTGCAAACTTTTAGGTTTCTTATAAATATACTAGCTGGCAATAAAAAAAGTGGATCGTTTAATTTTTTTTGAGAATAGATATCTTTATAGCTTATGCTTTATTTCTTATACATTCCCACAGAGACTTACTGTAAAAATGTAGTTAATGTGTATCCTATGCACTTCGTTCCTGTCATCAAAATGCTTTTTATTTGCGGTTTATCTGTAAGTTTTAAAAATATTGTAATTCATTGCAGAATTCCAAGTAATGCATTTTATAGAACTATTGAGATAAAGGCTTACATAACCAAAATATAATTTTGAAAGTGTATGAGTTGAGGCAAAAAGGATCTCTGCAGTAAATGTATATTTTAAAATGATTAAAATTAATTCGCTGTTTTGTATATTATTTACAGTTCCCTTTTGATACAATTTAATCAGTTCTGGCAAACAAATTGACCTCTGTCCCTTCCCCTCCAAATAATTTTTTGCTCTTTGTAAATGATTGCTGATATATTCTTATATGCAAGAGATCTTCTTTGTCAGTGCAAAGCCAAGATTTACATGATGGTTTTGTATATGTTTAATAATACTTATTGATTTTCACAATCTATATAATTAATATATTGTGGCGCCATGTT
The DNA here is from genome assembly GCF_040183065.1 of Periplaneta americana. Lineage (NCBI taxonomy): Eukaryota > Metazoa > Arthropoda > Insecta > Blattodea > Blattidae > Periplaneta > Periplaneta americana. Next base: position 84,733,479 of record NC_091123.1, on the reverse strand, counting down.
GGAAGACTTGGCCGCATTGGAGAGTTTGTGAGCGTCTGGGGAGAATAGAGGCACGCAGGGAGAGGAAGGCGAGCTTCGGTGGGCACTGGGGCATGACGTGAGGAGAGGAGAGGAGAGGGAAAACTGCGAGACATTAACTGCTGTGTGAAGTGAGAGGGGAAGAAAAGCGACTGTGACTGAGCGGAGAAAGCAGGAGAAGTCTCTAGAAGCACAATCCTCTCGACGTTTCGTAGAAGCTACGCGAAGCAGTACATTCGAGAATGTGTGGTCTAATAAATAAAAGGGGCAAGTGAACTGCAACCAGTTGAGTTTTGTCAGTCTAGTCAGTGAATCAGCAGTGAGCAAGGAAGCCAGCCTTCGAGACTAGGGTTCGACGTGAGAAGGACCACAACTGTGGCAGCAACCAGGCGAGGATCTGGGTTCGAAGTGCAGTGAACTTGAGTGGGTCCGCAACTGTGGCAGCGTCCAGGCGAGTGTGGCGTATCCGGAAGTCTTGGGTTCGAAGTGTAGTGAACTGTATCTGAAAGTCTTCAGTTCGAAGTGCAGTAAACTGTTCTCTGGAAGGCTTGGGGTTTGACGTACTGTGAACTTGAGTGAGTGAGCTAGAAGAACTAGCCAAGGCGAACGAACTGTGAACTGAGAACTGACAGTTTTGTTTTGTAAATAGTGCTTTGTGAACATTAGTTGAAATTAGGAATACATTGTTGTTCTTCTCAATAATACACGTGAATAGTCATTGTCGTTCTGTGGAGTGCGATAACAATTACTGTGTTGCAGTGTTGAGTGGAATACCCATTGTTGACGGGTGTGTGGTTGAAAACTAGGAATAAAAGTAACATTATTGTTTAATAAAAGTTACAATATTATTTACTTTTATGTGCAGCAGCCTATGAATATACACTTCTCTTTCTCACACTGAAGAATCTCTTCATATGAAATGATTCATAACTGCACACTTTGAATATAAAGTACTGCCATATATTATTAAATTGATTCCATTGATGTGTATTATGTCTTAAACACACAAAGTTATTTTAATTTTAAAAGTCGAGTTGTCATAGTGATTGCAAAGCTAGCTCATATGCTTCTTTGACAGTAGACAATTTGTTGCAGATGTGAAGCTCTTGGGCTGCTCACTCGCTGTCAGTTTATAGAGCCCCGGGAAGCAACAGAAAAAGAAATTCTTGTGAAACATTCACTGGAACAAATAGAAATCCTCAAAGCTACCAGTCAATGCAAAGACGAAGAATTTCTTGAAGAGCTTTCCTCTAGATACGATGCTATCTATATTCATCCTGTAAGCATGATATTTTCATAATGTTAATTGAATGCCTCATTGGTTTGTGATCTTACAATTTCTGTAAACTTTTCGTGATAAGTTGACACTTCATTTTCATGTAGAGAGATTTGGTTTCGACTTTCCTATTATTTAAATGTTGTAAGAAAACACAGTATTTCAGAAGTTGAATATAGGAAAGGATAGAAGGAATAGTACTGTTAGGATCATTACAACCGACTAACCTTAACTGTCTCTTGCTGTTACATTGTAATGTTTAAATGTTCTAAAAGAAGAGAGAGTGCATGCATATGTGTGTACTTGTGTGCTTGCATTATTTTTCTAAATTTTCAGATTGATTTCGTGAATATTGAATAAAAAATAAATTATGTTGAAAAAGTCGCAAATATTGCCAGCCTATCCCACATCTCAGACAAACCCCTAAATTTTTCCAGTGCATTGTACAGTTTCATTTGTTGTACATTTTTTATATAACATGACTGTTTTCCTTTTTCAGAGAACATACTACCTCTCTCTCTTGTCAGCAGGTAGTACAATCGAACTTGTAGATGCTGTATCTACAGGAAAAATTCAAAATGGCATGGCCATTGTTAGGTTAGTATCATCAGAAGAACTATGACACTTTTCCTTATTAGTTACTGATCTGATTTTGTGACAGGGTGCTCCATCCTACACGAAGACACATTCACCATCAGGGAACTAGTCCCTCATTTGTGGAAAAATTCGGGTTTCTAGAACTTTTTTGTAGTGATCCTGTCGCATAGAGTCCTACAGAATTTTGATATTATGAAAATGTAACAAATGTGGTGCTGAGTCTAATAATTTGCACACGTCTGTACATGTGTAGTTTTCTTGTATGAAATGGATATTATTAGTGCCAATGAAAACAGTTATATTTTTAAAGAAATATATACCGTGGGCAGCACTGTGCACAAAGCCCAAGGCGAATACATATCTCTGACAACTCTGCCTGCCGATGTATGTATGTAAAGTTGGCCGTACATTGGCAAGACAATTTGTTTGTCTCATTTAACTAAACCCAAGCATTCGTGTGTCAAATTTCAAGTAACCTACTAGCAATAACCAGAGGCTCACAGCATGTTTTCCAGCCATAAATATAGGCATATTAAGCAGATATTGCTTTGCACCACTGAATCTGATGTGTGAGGTATAGAGATAGGAAACTCTTATGAGAGTGTATGGTATTATGTAATCATTATTGAGGGAGTTTGAAATAGAGGTTTTGATGACGTAATTTTTTTCTACTTCGCAGACCTCCTGGCCATCATGCAATGAAAAGTGAATATTGCGGGTATTGTTTTTTCAACAATGTTGCATTGGCAGCTACGCATGCACTGCTGCACTGTGATGTATCTCGCATTCTCATTGTAGATTGGGATGTTCATCATGGACAAGCAACTCAGCAGATGTTTTATAATGACTCCAGGTAAGCAGTGTTGTGTGAAATGCTCTTCAAGTGGTCCTTTTTGTATAATAACCTCTTTACATTTGTTTTCTTTTAAGAGGAGGACTGTAGGTTTACATGACTGTAAAACCACTGCTATGTTGTTATCTTTCCTTCCTCCTGTCAATTAATAAGCCAATAAGACAATATTTTTATAATGTCTGGTGTAATTTGTAATTTCATATTTTCGGTATTCTAATAAACTTCTAATATTGTTGCACCATGCATTCCTTATTCTATATCCTAATTTTAATGTGATCTCTTGTCAGTGTTACATATCTCGTAAGATTAAGAGTTCAACTCTGAGAAGTAACAAACGAGGAAATGAATTTTCCTGAAATATAATTGAAAACATATACTTATACAATTTTCCAGTTTTTGAACTAATGAAACAAGCAGCTATATGGACGAAAAGAAAATGCGATCTACAGTGAAATGCTGCTAGTACTAATGCGACAATTACAAATTTTTCAGAATAACGAAAACATTTTTAGTCCCAGCCATTTTACTATTAATTTACATGTTAAAAATATTCAGTTTAAAGGAAGCATAAGTAATGAACTATTCAGTTTATCGTAATAATAATTCATCCCACTACAAAAAAATTTTATTTTAACAAAGTAAGGCCTAATAAACAGTTAAAAATTAATTAAAATAAATTCGAAAGAAAATAAAATAAATGAGTTATCGCTAGACATCAATCACCCTTGGTTTCAGTGAGTTTTCTGTAGACGTGATTGTTGTGGTTTGAATTTATATTTAAATGAAACAGTTTAATTAAGTCGAACTTTCAAAGGCAGTTCGTTCCTGAAAGTTGTTGAGGAAAGAAGTAAAGAAGCAAGTATGGCAGAAAAGACAAGAAAGCAGTTTTCACTAGACAAGAAGAGAAAAATCATTGAAGAAGTAAATAGAGGAGAGAAGGAAAGTGAAGTGGCAAAAAAATATTGCATAAGTCAGGGCTGGGCACCGGGAGCAAATCCAAATCCTAAACGCGGATGCTTAATATTTATTAGTTATGGTATCAACACTGCGTGGTGTTCAGCTGGGAAGAAAGGAGTCGAAGAGAAGTCATATGGCTCTCTGTGAGGGAGTAGAATTCGCTCTTGGTGCCCAGCCCTGGCATAAGTGCATCGACACTTTCAATGTTTCTCAAAGACAGAGTAAAAATTGAGAAAAGTATTGAATCTGGCGCCATTGGACCTCAAAGAAAGAAGACAAACTGTTAAAATAATAAGTATTAATGTATCAGTCTCAAAGATAATATTTCGAGTGATCGATCCAGAACCCAATCTCGTAGATCGTAATATTTCGAGAAATTGATTCGACAAAGTGGGTTTAAATGTAACTACATCTAACCTATATAACACTGTTCAGTGTATTTTAATTTTTTGTTTCACATGTGTGTATTAGGTTATCATTAAATACCGCCTTTTCTCGAGTATCCCGTGCATTTTTATTTTTCAAAATATACAAGTAAAAAATACCAGTGTGCAGCTTATTCGAAATTAAGTTGGCAACACTGCCTGATTTTCCTCCCGCAGAATTCCTAAGGTGGTAGTATATGCCATTAATTTCCCGTGCAGGTATTTCAATTAAAATTGTTAAATGGGTTTGGATTAGCAGTACATGTGTCAGAATCAAGTTCAAGTGTGATAAGTGTATAGCTTGTTTGTCTTCGATTTTCAATTCTGAAAATGAGTACCACTGAAGGTATGAGATTGTGATCCTTTGCTTGCAGTGTAAACTTAAAATTATCAAAGATGGAGAGGAACAAGGAAATCATGATGTGTGCTATTAATGTTATAGGATATCGTGTAAACTGCCAATTTATGCAAGACAATTGACATGCTTGCATTGTATTTGTATAGGAAGGATTTGAAATAGTCTTGTTCCAGGATAAAATTTCTTTATTTCTTTATTGTTAATTGAACTGTATTTGTGTTTAATTATTTTAATTTGTTGTTAATACATTTGTTGAAAATTTAATTTTTGTAATTCGTGTTGTTTAATTTTTTAATTTTATTTATTTATTGCCTTTAAAAGTGGGGTGTGCAGTTATTCGAGGGCATGGGGTATTCGAGAAAATATGGTATTTTAATACTGATCAGTTGATAATATTTCTCCCTTATTATTTGGTGATTTAGTAATTTAATCTAATTACATGTTTTAATCAAGTAATTTAATATTTTTGTCGGTAATTATTTAAATTCGGGTACCATGTTCCTGAATAGAAGAAAACATTTTTGGTCTATTGTAATATTTTAAGTGCCAATTTTACTATTTTGCGAGCCTATTTTTTCATTTTTACAGCCTGTGTAGGCATCTGAACATACATTTGTTTAGTGCCTTCAAATCCCAGGTTAGTGATGATATGCACCCATAAATTATCTATGGTGTCTGCCCTAAGAACATTATAATGGATATTATGCATATTGACAATTTTTTTAACAGTCAGGGTTGTTGCACAAGTGAACGTACAGTGTGTCTGAAAGAAAGATATCCAAAATAAATTAAGTCTTCCTGTAGTCCTTTATTTATTGTTCCAGAATTACATGCTTTTTTGTGTTAGAGCTTCATTTTCATATCACATTTTAAAACTATACTGAACAGCCGTGAGATTAACTGTGCTAACCACAACATGCAATCTTTTCCTGACATATTGAAATTGTTTGATGAGCTCGACCAATGTCACCAGCTGCCGCATGTGCTTAAGTAGGGTATAAGTGATACTTCAGAGATTTCTTTTGTGATGGTAAAAATCGGAAATGTGTATAATAAGTACTTTCCGAAATATTTTATTTGGAATATATTTCATTTGTACACTAAATATATTAGTAACTTTTCAGACTCTCTCATATCCAGCTAGTAAATAATATGTAAATACAGTACTTTAATTTGAAATTGTCTTTTCTCATACTGAAAAGTGGTGGCTTTCTTAATATGCAATATTTATTCTTTGTTGCATATTATACCACGAAAATCCAGTAAGAAATCACAGAGAGTGATAAAGTTGTTTTTCATTTAAGCTATTTCCCTTTTGACTCGAAAAAAGATTATAGATTCTCAAATTAAATTAAATTAATTTAATCATTAGATTAATATAGTTATAAATTTAATATGCCTCTGTACGTATTTAACATCGACAACATGTCTACAACTACATTAATTACCATAAATGGCTTCATTGCCATGATATCTGAGCATTGGCTACCAACCAACCAACATTAATTACCATGCATAGTCATAAGTTCATAAACATGCAGTAATATACATGCAGCACATGGAAGCTTCACACCATACTGAAATCTCATGGTCACAGATCAGATACAGTTCTGTAATTCTATTCATTTGTGTATTGTCATGTACCTAATCTGTGGTATCAATTTCATTTCGGTCACATGTATCCTTCTTGGTGTTGCAATTTCCACAAACATTAATGTATATAGTGAGAAAGTATTGCCATTTACAGGTCTGATATGTATTGTAATAATTTTAATAAACTCGTAGTTTGCAATGTTTCAAATCTCATTCATAGTTTAATAAACTCGTTTGCATTTTTCTATTCTCAGAGTCGTGTACTTCTCCTTGCATCGTTACGAACATGGCAGCTTCTGGCCAAATCTAAGAGAATCAGACTTCCATTATATTGGAGAGGGTTCTGGATTAGGTTACAACTTCAATGTACCTTTAAACAATGTGGGGATGACTGACGCAGATTATCTTGCTGTTTTCCATCAAGTACTTCTTCCTATGGCATATGAGGTAAGATGCAAATTGTATCTTAGAAAAGATTGAATTTTTATTTTAACTTTTCGGTATGAATCACTGATTAGTAGTGCTGTCGATTGATCAAAATATTTAATCGATTAACTATTTGAATTTAATCGATTAATTGAGTTTTGATCGAGTTGAAAAAATGTTTCAAAGTACTGCAATTCACAATTATTGTTAAATTTAACTTGTGTTTGGTGATAAGCATAAGTATTAAATGTTTTATATGTGTATATATTGTATCGTTATATTACAAAACAACTATTTTAATTACTTACTAACATATTTATTATGAGGCTTATAATTTATTGTGTCAATTTATCCGGGAATTTTTGAGACAAACTTAAATAACAAAAAGTATTAAGACTCACCTAGTTAATACTGCTTCATCCATGATTTTAAATATGTGAGTGCATTCACATGCTCCGAATTAAGTGCCGCTCTATGTTTAGTAACAATGTTTCCTGCATCACTAAACACGAAAAATTTTTTTTTTCTGTCAAGCACTTCTCCATGATCATTCAATTTAAATCCAAACGTTTCACCGAATTTACCTCTCAAATTCTCATGTGACATAATAGAGTTTACACTTTTCACAAACTACAGAAAACTAATTTTCTTTCTTTATCAAACTAAACACACAATCGTCACATTCAAACTCAGTACAGAAGCTGCAAGTACCTGCAAAAGTACAGTGGTCGAAACAGAAGACTGACCCCTATTGTAATCCAAATTACCAGATTTTAGAAAAAGTAGAAGATAGTTACACTCTCACTTGCACACAGTGTAGACATGGTTATTTTATAAGGAATGAGGAGGACGAATCCCAGAAAATTATGTATTTCATATGCTAGGAAGATGAGCTGACAACAAAGTGAAAGTTTTCTTGGAAAACCATAAAACTTAATAAAGGTTTCGCATTGTGTTTAAACTTTCAATAGAGGTAGACTAGGTCACTGTCCTCTTATCTCCATCTCTTTCTGAAGTGTTTATGCAAAGATTTTCTCTATACTGCCTGATTTACAGTTAGAAAATAACAGTAATATTGTGCTTTTAAATAAGTAATTTCCGAGAGAGAAATGCTGTCGGAATTTTTAGTATGTGTTTGTATTAACAAAATAATTAATATAAACTACAACCGATTAATTTTAATCTACTCGATTATTTGATTAAATATTTTTGATTGATTAATCTTACAACAGAAATTGATTGCTTAATCGATTAAATCCCACAACACTACTGATTAGTGTTATAGATTTTATAATTTTAGGCTGTGGATTTCTGCAGTCCTGTAATAGAAGCATAACAAACAGATTTATGAATAAGTTTTTCAAACTTCTGTTTGGAATGGGAGTGAGAATGTTGTATAGACTTCTTAATAATACAAGTTTTACAACAGTAATCGTGGAAAATTGTGAAACATTTAATTCTGACATAGTTCATCACTGTGGAGTAACAATTAGCATGCCTCACTATGAAATAAGCAGACTCAGGTTCAAATCCTGGTTGGGACAAGTTATTTGGTTGGGTTTTTTTCCGAGGTTTCTCCCTCAACCACTTGAAGCAGAATTGCTAGGTAACTTTCGGCACTGGACCTCGGACTCATTTTGCCATCATTAATTTCAACTTTGTCTATCATCTTCAGTACCATATTTACCTGCGTAATGGATGCCCCTGCATAATGGACGCATTCCAATTTTTCCCCTTAAAATAAAAAAAAAAATTCCCTGCGTAATAGATGCATAGAGGAATGTGGATCTGTGACAAATGATAGCAGTGATGCTGAACCTGACAGTGAATGAGGTAAGGCTAGTGTTAATAATAACAATAAAGTGTCTTGTCTTATTGTCATTCTATTCAGTGTTACAAGTTATCATCTGTTCTTACAACGGCTGCTATCTTAAGTGTGATGCAGTCGATATATAAATTAGTCACGGTCCATATCGTTATGTATTCTATCAATTATTTCAGCATTCGAACTGGCACACCTTTAATACTTTTTTTTTTCATTAAAATTTTTCCTTGCATAAAAGACCCACCCTAGTTTTTTGTTATAAAAATCGAAAAATAAAGTGCGTCTATTAGGCAGGTAAATATGATAGTTTGAGGTTAACCAGAAGATCGAGCAAACGTGGTACCATTATTTTCCTATAGATGTCATCTGTCTGGGGAGCTGCACAAATTGCAGGAGGGCATAGAGGCTTTCACAGTGGACTATGGCAGACAGACCAGGGAGTGTAATCCCTTGGACAGATGGCACCTTGGGGAGTTGCGGTATCAACGGTGTTGCGATTTTCAGGTCAATATAGGGTGCAGCAGGATGTAGTACGTTAATTGCGAACAGATGCCATCGATTTGAGGAGGCGGCAGAACATCAACAAGGAGACAGACTTCTTGCCTAAACGGACTCCCTCAGAACTGGAAGCTGTAGCTGAATCGATAAGATGGTACCAAGCAGTGAATCACATACTTATAGGAATGCTGTCCTACAGTCCCTGAGGATTTACTTGTCTAGTCTCTTTTAGAAAGAGAAAGAATACTCACCATCTCTCTCTACCCTCATTTATGGTGACGACGATATGATCAACACTCCTTCTAACGACCACGAGTTAGCTGCGGCGGCACTCTCTTCCTCTTCAAATTCTGACTCCTCTCTGCCAGAAAGTTCCTCGTCCGTGTCCATGTCCAAATTTATTACGAACCAATCACTGATTTCATCTACTAGTCCATTCTTCTCCCATTAAAATTGTTCAACTTTTTCTACATGTTCACAGGCCTTTCTCCAATCATCTTCCGTCACTTTTGCAAGAGCGCTCTTAAGGGTATATGTACATGAGCGACCACAAATACAGTGCATTTGTAGCTCGGCTGGACCGTTATAACATAATCTAAATAATATAAACAAGTTTTAGAAAAGTTTTAATTAAGGATGATGAAATAAACAAGAAAACTTTTAATTAAGGATGATGAAATAAAAAATAAACATGAATAATTTTAAAAGGAACAATTATTGAAAATACAGTTTTCAAATTTGAATGTTCTAGTGGTCTGGCCGAGCTACGAACACACTGTATTATCAGAAAATGCAGGCTCTAAATTTCTAAAATTTTATAAGGAAATGAACTCTGAATCGGACAAAAATTACAAGGTACCACAATAAGACTTATTAGAACTTAAATATGTGATAAAAGTATAAAAAGAGGTTACTAATAATATTTTTTTAGAATTATCTTTTTACTTTAAATTAAATTTTCCAAAATTTGAACATTTTCACACATATTATTTCATAACTCCACAACCGTTAGAGATAGAATTCTGAAATTTTGTACACTGATTTAACATACATTTATGCAAAAGGTAGACTACAATAATGCCCATTTCTTTGAAAATAGAAAAATTAGGTCACAAAACATTATGTAAATTTTAATGTATTTTATGTAGGACAAATAAAAAATTAATTGTACTAAAATAAACAACTCTACTGTACATGTCTGAGAGTAGTCTACTTTTCAGAAATAAGTGTTTATTACATGCAGGAAAAATATTAAAGATGTCAGAGACCATAACAATGTTATGATTACCAAATGATGTAACTGTGGAATTTTTTGTTTTTTTTTTTTTTTTTTTTTTTTTTTTTTCATACTTTGATAAAACTGTTTTGAAAAATATTGTTAGTAAATTTTTTTATACTTTTCTCAGATATTTAATTTCTAATAAGTCTTGTTGTGGTACCTTGTAATTTTTGCTCAATTGTGATTTCATTTTCTTATAAAATCTTAGAAATTTAAAGCCTACATTTTCTAATAATATTTGTACTCGTTCACGTGCATATACCCTCAAACAGCGATTTCACATCTTTACTTTTGAACGAAATATTATGCTTCGCAACGCCATTTTTGATCTGTCCCCATATTAATTCGTCTGCGTTTAAGTCACAAAGGTATGGCGGCTGTCTCACTGGGAAAAACGTAATACGGCGAACGCAAAGCTCCGCCCACGTCCCCTTTCCACTTTTCCCCTACGAGCTCACCACACACCCTAGCAGGAAAGAGTGGAAATAGGGGTTTAGGGTGGGGTGACATCTAGTGTAGGAAAGTGGAACAAAAAGAGTAACGACATCTACGAAGCAAAAGAGGAACTTCGTCCTGTCAGTCTCTCTCTCTCTAGCCTCTCCTTCTGTGTTCCTTGCTTCATGTCTCTCTCTTCTTTTTTTCTTACGACTTCGCAGGAGGGGAGATTCGATCTGAGAAAGTTCGTAACTAAACCTAAACGCACGCTTTTTGTTCACGCTTTAGACCTCTTGGCTACCGAGGCGAGTTGGGGGTAGAAGGGAAAATGAATCTATTTATGTTTAAGGGAACTGCCATAACGTATTGTAGAAGGGGACAATGACCGAATAGCGTGGGTAGAAACTGGTGGGCTTGTGAATGTTGCTTGGTAGGGGTTGATAAGTGTTAACGCGCGGAGCTTCATTGTGTCCGTGTCCAATTTCGTGTACAGACGTAACCACGTGTAGTGATGATCCGTACTGAAGACGTGTACTTTTTCCTGAAAATGTCCAGGGAGAATTTGAAGGCAGATACGGTAAGGTACTGTGAGGAGCATGGACTACTTGCTAGTCATTACGAGTGTCCAACCTGTGGGAAAAAAAGACTAAGTTAACAGGTGAGTGTTATTTAATGAAAACCACATTACATTGTGTTTTGTTGTGTAAGTACATGTTGTGGACAGTTGTCTAATGCGTATTGCATTGTGGTTGTGGACAGTTGTCTAATGCGTATTGTCTAATGCGTATTGTCTAATGCTTATTACAATGTGGTAGGCAGTGATCCATCGAAACGGGACAGATAGTAGAGAGAGACAGTAGAGAGAGAGAGCATGCGAGCGAGGTACCGAGCGGCGCAGGTGGGGATAACTTCCCCTACTGGCATTCGCCGTAATACGTTTTTGCCCTCACTACAGTATGGGAATGCATTGTCGCAATTTGGTCAATTTCATATGTTTTGAAATTGTCTTTTTTAGTTTTTATAAGTTCATACAATACAGGTTTCGTGGATTGTAAATCAAATTCAACGTTATTGTTATGAAGCCAGGACTGCATTTCAGATTTCGATGTTGATGAAATCGGTGCCTTATTGAGTTCTGTTGAATGATAGGGGCATTGTCCATAACAATGATACTGTAACTTTTATTCAAACACAATAATGTAACTTTATTGTTACAACAATAATCACTTTCTATACTGAATTTAAACACTCCCATCAACAATGGGATTCCCACTCCACACAGCAACACAGTATTCGTTATTGCACTCCACAGACGACAATGACAATTCACTTGGATTATTGAGAACAACAATGTACTGCTAATCTTAACTAATGTTCACAAAGCACTATTTACAAAACAGAACTGTCAGTTCTCAGTTCACAGTTCGTTGCCTTGGCTAGTTCTTCTAGCTCATTCACTCAAGTTCACAGTATCTCGAAACCAAGACTTTCAGAAACAGTCCACTGCACTCGAACTCAGGACGACTTCTGGGACAGTCCACTGCACTCGAACTCAAGTCTTCCGCTGTGTTGCTTCCGCATGGACACTGCTCAAGTTCACTTGCGTGTCGAACCCTAGACTGCTGGTTCACAAGCTGAACTCACTGTCCATTACTACAACAAGAACTGCTCAGCTCACTTGCGTCCCGTATTTATAACTAAACCATAGTTTCCGGAAAGTACGATGCTGGAAATTTCTACAGATGCCGAGAAGATGGCATCTCTCGACTTCTCTGGATTTCTCCCCTCAGTCGCAGGCGCATTACTTCCCCCTCTCTGCGTGGAACAGTGTGCCGTTGTTTCCCTTATATCTATCCCCTCCAGACCCGAGCGGCCGCAACCTTCTTCGCTGCGTCGCTCGTTTTCTTGTGCTCCCCGACCTCTGTGGGACGCGATTGACTCCCGGCTGTCACAATACTATTGAGAGGAATGTTTGGTAATAATTGATTAATGAACCAGTTCTTAAATACAGTATTGTCCATCTCTTCATGATAGTCCTTAGCTGACTTAGATTTGAAAGTTAGAAGCGTGTTGGGAATGAAACCTGTTGAATATCCAGCATATAAAATAATAAACCGTTGACCTTTTTCTATTGGAGTTTGAAGTGGGAAGTCAATTTCGTGATCATCGCTTTTCCAAACTTTGCTTTTCATATGGTTCACATTAACCCAAGTTTCGTCTAGATAAATAACGGCTTGTCCAGTGGTGCGTAATTCTTTCATTTGTCTTAAGAGTTTAAATCTCTTTAAAATAACATCTGACTTTCCCATCTGACTCGTCTTATAGTTGTGGCAGAAAATGAATCAATTGCAGTTTTCTGAGGAGTCCTGTTTGGGCGTTTCTTTCCTAGAGTTTGCAGAACACTTCCACATTCTAGCGCCTCCCTTTTTTCTTTTTTTTTTTTTTTTAAATCTTGCTAACACTACGAGACGATATACCTGTCGCTGCAGCAGTTCTTTCGATAACACTCAACACAGATATTGCTTGCTTTCAGTATTCAGTGCCTTATATTCTTCAGTAAAGAATTTGTGTACATTAATAACCATGTTCATACTGTCCAACTTCAAGGCTTTCCCTCATTTTCCCATATTGCCTATCATGATTATTAAAAACAAGAGCACAGCATTCATTACAGTGTTTAAGATGACAGGGAAACCATGCAATTTCGAAAACATTTTGTTTAAATTGTGAATTATATTATATTAAATTGATACAACCACACACACACTTACTTCACTATTCACAAAATATTACTGAATAAATGAACTCGAACAATGCCAAGACGCCACTGAGAGATCCACTAATTGGGTTTGCAAAAGTGTGTTGTAGAAGGGCTAAGGGAGAGGGAGGGAAGGGAATTCCAAAAATTCTACAAAAGAAAACCTTTTCCCCGTTACATCTGTTGACAATCAGTAGACAAGGACCACAGACAAGGACAGTAGAAATCATGCCAACTTAACCCTCATGCACTGTAAGGATCCCAACAATTCTCCCACAATATAAGGAGCTTGCACAATAACCCTAAGGCTGAGGTACTAGCCTTCGGGCTCTTCTCCAGAGAAAAAAAAATATCTGGCATAGCAAGAGAATGAAAGTGCTGCTTTGGGACTATAAAGAAAGGAGTAATTCAGGAACTCTGCTCAGATAATAATGATCAGCTGTTGAGACTCACTACCATAATATTGATAAAATTACAATCAAATGATGTTTGGAGAGTAACTGAAAAAATTTCCAAAATTAATGTATGAAGATACAGTATTCAGATAGTTGCTTGAGTATGGACTTGGGAAAGAAGACAAAAATACATAATGTCACATTATGAAAGAAAAGCATTGAAAAACATATACCCTTTTTTTTCTTCCAATTTACATATACTGGGTGACCAGTATAGAGCACAGGTTTCACGGCTCTTAGCCAGCTATGCGCGCGGAGGTGGGGGACTAAAGGCTGTGCAAGCCATGAAACCTGTTCTGCTCTATACTGTTCACCCAGTATTTTTCACAATATAAAATCAGCTTCTTTTATCTAATAATATAATTCAGATATTTAACTCAATGTTTAATTAATCTTTTCAATTTTCGTCATTCTCTCAATGTACTATAAAATACAGTACATGTATGTGCCAACTAATATTTAATGTTAAAAAGTTACATCCAATTTTGAGGCAATATCAGAAGTCTAAATAATCTATGTCATTGTGCGATATAAGAGTCATATCATAAAAAGTATTTGGAAACAGTCTATAGTGATGTCATTAGTAGTTTGCTAAAATGACTCAATAGAATATGGGTACTTACATTCAGATATGATTGGTTAGTTGATTGGTTTCCAATGTACTGTTTTGGAATTGGATCATTAGTTAAGTTTAGCTCTCCAATATTTGACAGTAATGCAGGTTTGAGTCGCTACTGTTGAGCAGACTTATACAGACTAGTCACAGTCATCCTGTCATAAATTTATAACACATAAACCTCCTGAATGATGAGGCTTCAGACAAATTTACCGACTCTTTATCTACTACTTGAATACTTTAAAAGTAATTCCTCACTTATCATTCTAGCGTGAGGGGTAATGAACAACTCCCTTTACAGATCTCGATTTCAGAAAAGTAAAATCTTTGTTGATTATATCGGGTGGCATTGGAAACCAACTAATCCAAGTGTCTTCAAATAAATGAGTAAATTTTTCTGTTCATTATCATTGCGAGAGTTTCAAATACATTTTTTAAGTTTTTTTTAGTACAAATAAATTATTTTTTCATACTGATATACTTTAAGAATAAATACTGTGAAAAACAAATGTCCTAAAAAAATATGTAAAGATCCTGGCTTTTATAAGTAAGATTATTCGTGTAGCTCTTGGTAAATTCAAGCATTATGAATTGTAAGATTGGTGTAGTTTCATTGTCCACTTTGTACTGTACATTCACTCAGAAAAGGAATGACTTGCAGTGAAAAACTAAGTTCTGATTAGCTTTCCAGGTATACCCGAAGTTGTTGATAAACCTCTCTTCACAGTATAAACTCACAGTGGTTGAAATGCAATATAAACTCGCAACTTACAATGACTGAGTTAACTGATATGTCATTGATATAGTTTGTATAAGCCTACGTTAACTACAATAAATTCATCAGTTTGTTCATTGTGGCCATAAATAAAAAAATACATCCTAGATTTTCTTTTGACTAAACAGTAAATTCTCCCTGAAATGACTAATCTCGCCCAGCACCTAGATCTTTATACAGTCCCTCCCCCTCCCCCCTCCATTCCATACAAAGTGAATAAATACAAAAAATTAGCTTCAGTTCCAGTGTCTTTTATGTCGGATAACCTTTCTTATTCTTAAGGGCATCAAATAATATGATGACGGAAATAATCTGATCTTTCTGCAAGAGATACGTAGGCATCTTCCACCATGTTACATGTCTCGTCAGTAAACATGGACAGTCTGAATATTGAATAGCCGTCTTCATCTTTTCCTAAATGTGCTGTATGGGGCTAAGGGTCAGGTGATTTGTGAGGCAGAGGTACCAGTGAGATACCCTGCTTCTGATCAAACCAGTTCTAAACCAAATAGGCCAAATGAACAGTATGCAGGAGGAACAGGATTTTTTCTTGAGGATAATCACTGTATCTTATTGTGGCTGATGGGACTAGAATTTACTCTAAAATGGTACGATATGTCCATTTGCTGACCTTTCCATGTATTTACGTAAGAACTCTGGCACACTCTCACAACATCGAGTCCTAACAGAAGATGCTAATGCAGCCACTGTAAGTTAGGAGGGGGGAGGAAGAAGGAAAGTGGGAGTAGCTAAAATGATAAAATGAATAATGATTGGGGCTTCCAATCTATTCATCTTTTTGCTGCAGCTTTGAAACACAATCTCCTAAACTACTATGCAGTTACCTAGAAGATTATGATATCAAGAGTAATCTCTTCATTAAACTCGTTCCCTGTCTCATTCTCTTTATGAAGTGAGTTGTCATCTGTTGGACCTGCATGCAAACAAAAAATATTTTGCTTTCTACGAACATAGTTATTCATTTTTTGGGTTGGTGTACATTATTAATGTTGGTTAGATTTTGCTATGTGCACTTTATATATAAAATTTCTAAGTAACATTTTTAATAATTGTATATAAATATTATTTAACCTTTTCACTTTTTCTTACTTACCTCTCTTCTGCTGTTTCTAAAATTACAAAAATCATAATTGCATTTTAAGTATTTCAATTTGTTATAGCTGTCAAAACTTCTAGAAATAATTTTAATAATATAAATATCATTTGAACTGTTAGTATTTTGAGAATAAAGGCTAACAAAATAAGCATGAAATATAGAATATTGATATGGTGAAACTTCTTTTATACATTTCGCATTTATTTTTCACACTTCTTTTTTTTCTGAGGTCCCAGCAGATTTTTTATATTTTTCATGTTAATTTATTTTGGATATGAAGGGTACACGGGAATAACGAACAATGTCCATCAAAAATCGAAATTGAGTTAATAGTGCCATCTGATAGTAGAAGGGGAGTACTTTCATGTGGTTGCATTGGTTTTATGTAAGAACGAAAATTGTCCTCAGTATTCTGCGTTAAAGTTTCTGTTTACTTTGGAAGAATGAACAATGTCACATCCATCCCAAGAAAGAACGAACAATGTCCATTTTAAACACAGAAACTAATGCAGACAGCTTTTACAAACTTGATCTTAGAGTCATAGCACATTGCTGGTTAGTTTTTTTTACATATGCCAATACGATCTGTATTATACAATAATAATATTATTAAATGACTGTATGATGTTTAGCTGTTATTCCACGTGACAATAAATTCTATTAATTTTCATTAGAACTACTTGTGAGCATAATACAAACAGCTGTACTATTCCAGTGTTCAGATGTCTGTGGTAGGGTATTGATTATTTCCTTGATTATACTTTTATGGTACATATTGTAGTGTTTGTGGTTAGTGCAATTTATTTTTATAATGTCTGATGTTAGAGAAAATTAATTAACCGGACCCATTCCATGTTCTGTAAATTCAAGGAAGAGAAAAGTTACAGGACGTGTTACAGATGCATAAAAAAAATTCGTGCTATGAGTTATATTATGGGAGAAGACTGTAAATATTCTCGTTTTCCGTGTTTTCAGAAAATAAGCCAAAGTGAAAGAAGCGATCTTATTAAACATTTCAATGAATTAGCATCATATGACACTCAAAATGCTCACCTTTCAGGACTAATTTCAGTACTTCCTGTGCAAAGAAGAAGATCCAGAAAAACACAAGCCGAAGCTGATTTTCGTAATTTTTCTTATATATATAAAATGCGAATAAACAAAGATGGGCAAAATATTGATGTTCCCGTTTATAAAGCAATTGCTCTACATGGAATAACAGGCAGACGTTTAGTCACTTTGAAAACATCATTGGCTACTACTGGAAAAGCCCATACAGAAACAAGAGTTAAACATGGAAACAGGGCTCACCAAATGAAAGGAGAGATTTTATCTAAAATTTGTCAGCACATTCAGTCACTTAGAGGTCAGAAAGTCCACTAATCTCGTCACGATAGCCGAAGGTAGTATCTTCCAGAGGACTTGAATATTTCTAAGCTGCTTAAGTTACACTAAGAAAAATTTCTTGCGAACCCTGTGTCTTACGAACAATACAGAGTAATTTTTGTCACTAAATACAACATTAGCTGACATTTCACACATTAAATCAGAAATTTCCAGTGAAAAAGATGCAAGTAAATTAGATAATTTTGAGAAGGAGAAACAAAATTTGATTTGAAAGAATGAATTGCACAAGAGAAAAGGACATAAGTTCTATGAAGTAAAACAGGCTGCACTTCTAAAATCCAGGAAGTCAGAGTATAAAGAGGCTATCTGCATGGATTTCCAAAAGAATTACCAGTTCCAAACTTTTCAACTATTGAGGGCTATTATCGTCGACAGCTGCCCTTTTATTCTTGTAACATACATACGCTGTCAACAGGAAGACATGTATGACCAAAATATTTAAAGTAAAGGCTCTGAGGAAGTTTGCTCTATGTTATAGCACCACTGTATGAATATTGTACCAAGCTGCGTTGGTGAACTCCGTATCTTCTACGATTCTTGTTCCGGACAAAATAGGAACTTTACGGTATTTAGATTTTGTCATTATGTAGTACATACTAAGAAGAGGTTTGATGCTCAGTGGATCACATTTCCCACTCGAGGTCACTCGTACATGGAATGTGACAAAAACATGGGACTTGTCAATCAGAGAGCAAGGTGTGAAGTACCCGATGATAGAAGGCAAGAGATTGCGAATTCTAGGAGGAAACCAAACCATTCATTATTGTAAATTGTAAACAGCTACAAGGCAATGTACAAGGAATTACAAATTTTGAAAAATGTTTGTTCTCCAACTGCTAGAGAATATTTCAGTCTTTCTCCCACCAATGACGAGTCACAAGAAGTCAATAACAGTGAATGAGACAATTTTGTAGTTCAATCTATTCATTCACAATGGAAAATTCAGTGCAATTAGATTAGTTTGTAGATTTGTTTTTCAATAATTGTTTGGAACAATGAACACTCAAAGATAAAAATATTTATAATGGGTCAACAATATTTATAACCTACACGAAAGTAAACATGTGCTACATTGTTTGAAAATATTATGCCTGATTCTATTCCCAACAAATATTCAATTAAATTGTGACATTGTTCGTTCTTCCCGTTTATAAAACGTAGCAAAGTAGACTTTTTGCAGTTTTGCATTGTTGTAATTCATGAAATCAAAACAATATTTTGTCACATATTTGCTTTATAATGGTACATTCTTGTGTGATAAAAAATCAAAATAAGTTAACAATAAACTAAACATTTCAAGTCCTCAAACTTTAAATTTCATTTATCTCAAAATTATTCTGAATGGACATTGTTCGTTATTCCCGTGTACCCTTCATATATGTTTTTCATTTATTCACTTTTTAGCTTTATACAATCGTATTTTAAACCCTGACAGATAAGAAATGTCATTTATACGTTCTAAATCAATTTTGCTCGAAATTAAGTTTGCAGTGAAAATGCAAGAATGCGAAAATGCAGTACATGTTCATTGTTAAGATGCGGCCCACTTTGAAATTCATAGAAATTAAAGGCTGCCCATGCTTATCCTGGCACATGCTAGCTTCAGTAAACCAGTTATGCTCAAGTGGGGGAATCCACTTAGAGAGGGGAGGGAAGTATGTGAGTGAATTCCTATCTACAGCTTATTGCACAAAGAAAGAAATGGAATATTTTAAACAACAAAGATCCAGCACCAAACCCATGAGAGCACTGAATACAGTTATCCTAACATTTGTGGTACTGATCAATTATGCAACAATTATCACAATTTGAGGCCATGGCTTATTTCTTAGGAACTAACAAAAGCAAGCAGTCCAAAAACAAAAATAATCATATATTATTAATTATTAAATGAGGATCACACAAATACAACAAGGTAAGTGATTTTTTTTTAATTTTCTGGATTGGAGTTTAACTCTAAGCAGCTAAAATTTCCTACAAAGAATCGTACTTTCTTCAAGAATGTGTTATAAATTAGAATTGTATTATAGATTCAAAGATGGGCTTAACTATGAAGCAAGGTTTAGGCTATAGTTGCATTTGTCGCATTTTGCTACTTGACTTCTAAAAGTGCAACAAACTTTGAATTTAAATGTGCAAAAATGCTACAACCACATTGGACTTCCGAAACAAAGATGGCAATGGAGAAAATGAAATCAGAGATGATTGTGTTTGAACTAATCTGAATTTAAATGAAATGCTAATGACATGGGCAATGTTCATAAAGGTGTTGAGCAATAGATGTTCAGAAATTGATTTCAAAGAGTTGGTGCAATTCATGTAAGCTAAGTGAACAATTTCTTCTAATTGATTTATATAATTCCATCACATACTGTAAATTGTGAGTGAGGATTTAGTTGCATGAATCTTGTAAAAACTGAAATTAGAAACTGCCTTTCAGTAAAAGAGTTAGCACTCTGCTAACAATCATTCTTTAAAGGGCTACTATGAGTAGTAAAGAATTTCAATGTTCAGAGTGCCCATAAAATAACGTATTTTAATGTGATGTGAATTCAGCAGTAATTGTATCTAAACATACCTACATCTAATGATTTACTTATGTAAGTATATCTAGAGTGTGATAAGATGGATTGGAAGTAATAAAGCTTCAAGAAACAAATTACATAACTTTTTGTTTCTGCATACTTTATTAATTTTATCTTTCTGCACAATTATTTATAATATTGCACAAGCATTTCGCAATTTGCTCAAATATAATTTTTCATTTGTGCATATTTGCGATAATTATTTGTTTTCTAGCTTAATCCCTGCTGTGAAGTTCTAAATTTCCCTTATGAAAATTTTACTAAATTGATTAAACTCATTCTTCAGATGCTACTAATGCCTTTTCAAGTATATGTTTGTCTGACTTATACTTTTTTCTCTTTAAACCACTATGAAATGTATAATTAGGAAATTTTTGTCTGCAAACGTGATAAATTTCAATGTGTAGCAGAGGTACTTTCAGGATTTGTGAAAGGGTTAATTGTTCAGGAAAGATATTTAATGTTTTGAGATTTGTTCTTCATTTGATATATGTCTTAGTTTCAGCCGGAGCTGATCCTGATATCTGCTGGGTATGATGCTGCAATTGGCTGTCCAGAGGTTTGCCATATTTTTACATAGTTCATTCCAGCGACTGCAGCTGATTGTTTGATTTAAAATTTTTTAGAAATTTATCCTTCACTTAAGTATATCATAAACCTAGATGAATTACAGCCAGTTCCCAATATTACTGTTGTCTAATTATCTGTCTTCTGAATATGTATTTTTTTTTAAATAAAATTTAGACTACTCTTTTCTGATGATGGTGCCAATGGCAATAGAGGTGATGGTGGTAACAACAGTAAGGGTGGGGTGGTGGTGGTGGTGGTGGGATGGTGATTGTAGTAGCAGAGATTGTATTGGTAACAACAATGGTGGTTGTGACAACAGGCCATGTGTTGGTGATTAGTCTTGATATTAATTTTGTATGTAAAAGTTATCTCTGATTTACAATTCTTCGCCTTCTCTCTTCCTTATATCCAGTACTATAGAATTTATTATTTTCTTCTCTTCAGCCTTTCCTCTTCCCTATGTATTTTATGTACATTACTCTTAAATTTTGTCGTCTTAGAGGTATCAGTCCGGCTAATTCCCTGAAGTTTGTCAGTAGATTATTAAGTCCCCTGGCCGCGTTACGAGCGCTGCGCAGGGCTAGTTTGGTGGTGGGGCTGCCACCTCAAAGCCTCCAAGAATTAAAGTTCATAGAGGATATCTAACAATCGTGGGAATATACGCTCCAGAAGAGGGCCGGAAAGACGAAAGCATAGAGTTCTATGAGCATTTACAGAAACACATAAATTCTGTCCGCAAAACTGATTATATAGCCATATGCGGAGATTTCAATGCACGAGTGGGGAAAATACCTATAGAAAGAATTTTAGGAACAAATGGAGAAACAATTTTAAATGAGAATGGCAAAATGCTACAAAATTTTGCAGTATTTAATGAATACAAAATAACAAATTCTTTTTTCCGCCATAAGGAAATACATAAGTATACCTGGGCAGCAAGAGGTCTGAAGTCTATAATAGACTATATTTTGTCAAATACGAAATTATCACCACACATTTTGGACACGAGCTTATCGGGGCTGCGATATATACTCAGACCATTATTTGTTAATATCTAAGGTAAGCATCCCCTAAATATTGGGCTTTCAAAAATAAGAAACCACCCAAAAGAGATGAAGCCAATTACAAAGTACATTTACTGCAACAAGACAGTATAAGGAAGCTATACTGTTCAAGAATTCAAGAGAATCTGGATCATAGAGCTATAAGCAGAGATGTAAACCTAGAATGGGAGGATTTGAAAGATACTATATTAAAATCTGCAAATGAAGCCCTTGGTAAAAGGAGGAAGTTTAAAAATAAGAAAGGAATATGGCGGTGGAATGAACAAATAAAACAGATTATCCAGGAAAAGAAAGAAGCATATCTTAAATACTTGCAAACAAAATCTACTGAAGACAGAATAGACTATAAGAAGAAAAGTGCTATAGCCAAGAGAGAAGTAAGGAAAATAAACAGAGAAAGTTGGGATAAATTTGTTAGTGACATTGAATACGATATACATGGAGCACAAAATATGGCTTATAAAGTGATAAAACATCTAAATAAATCTGAGAAAGACTGCCTGAACATGAACAACATCAAACATGAGGAGTGGCTCAACTATTTTCAACATTTGTGGACAAATAAGAACAAAGATAATAACGAAACTCACAATGAAGAAATGAATGATATTGATCCTATAGAATATTATGAGCTAGAAGAAATATTAAAAAGTTTCAAAAACAAAAAGTCGCCAGGTACGGACGCAATGAACATCGAGCTAATAAGATACGCTCCAGTAGAAGTAAAATCAAGATATCTACAAATAATTAATATATGCTGGAGCACATACACAATACCGAAAGAGTGGAAAATATCCAAAATATGTCCAATTTTCAAAAAAGGAAATAGAAATGACTGCAATAACTACAGAGGAATAAGCCTACTTAATATAGCCTATAAAATTTACGCGAAAATTATTACAAGAAGATTGAATATTATAAATGAAGTAATGCTGGGAGAAGAACAAAACGGATTTAGGAAAGGACGTTCATGTTCTGATTGTATATTTATAATGGAACAGCTTATACAAAAAAGGAGAGAATACAATCTACCAACATATATATTATTTGTGGATTACGAAAAAGCCTTTGATAAAGTCTTACGGGGAAAACTATGGAGCATAATGAGGAACAAAGGATACCCCATCCATCTAATAAATGTTATACAAAGTCTGTATCAAAATACATTAATTACGATTGACAATGGAACAGACGCGACAGCTGAAGTAAACCAAGGTGTTAAACAAGGCTGCCCGATGTCTCCAGCACTTTTTAGTATATACATTGACGAGGCCATTAAGAGATGGCAAGATACTATAACGGGGGGTATAAAACTAGGAAATACAGTTTTAAACACAATTTTATTCGCCGATGATCAGGTTATCATAGAAGAAACAGAAGATGGACTACAAATGGCATCCTTCAAACTACAGAACATAATGACAGAATACAACTTGAATATATCTACTACGAAGACAAAATCAATGGCCTTTTTAGGGAAAAATCCACTTAGGTGCAAAATTATTATAAATAATAAAATAATCGAACAAGTATCCAACTTCCAATATTTAGGGTCTAATGTGACATATAACCAAAACGAAGATATAAATATGGAAGTTCAGAAATTTGGGAGAATATGCGGAACCATCAGGAGACACTTATGACAGAAAACTACAAAAGAAACGCAACTGAAACTTTATAAAGTAGTAGCCACACCAGTCCTGATGTATGGATGCGAAAATTGGACCTTAAATAGGAAAGATAAGAGGAAAATAGAGACTTCCGAAATGAAATTCCTAAGAGCAGTTGCAGGGACTACCCTCCTAGATCATAGAAAGAACACTGATATCAGAACAGAGCTGAATATATTTAACATGGACAACAGAGTGGAACAACAGAGAAAATGGCATGACCACATAATAGAATGGATGAAATGCGACTTCCCAAAATAATGCTAAATTATAAGCCCAAAGGACGTAGAGATGTTGGGCGCCCAAGAACAAGATGGACTGACGATATTCCCTGAGGACGGAACAGGTCTGAAGGCCTAAACCTGAAAGTTGATGATGATGATGACTCTTAAATTTAGAGTTCAGTTTCTAATGCACGTACATTCTGACAGTTTATGTACCATACAATGTTTTCTTTTCTTTTATTTGCTGCTCATTTGGAAAATAAATTGCCAAAATGTTATTGGTGACATGACCATTCAATCAGTACAGTCATTGCGATGATCTGTGTAAATTACATTATGTTTTTTTTTTTTCTGATAGTTTGTTGAAGTAATGCTTTTTCTTTATGTTTATCCTCACCATTCAGTTTGGGCCTGAACTTGTAATAGTGTCTGCTGGCTATGATTCTGCCCTTGGGGATGAGAAGGTAGATTATTGAATTCTAGAATAGAGAAAAAAATTGTAATTCCATAAATTCAGTAATATACAATTCATCATTTCTTATTTTTATTCTATTAGAAGAATTCGTCATACATCAAATAAAAGTAAGGCATTGCGAGATAACATATCTATATAATCTACTCATTAAATTAATACAAACACTCCTCTGCCAATTCATGGAATTTATGGAATTAATGAAGCTGTAGACGTTTAGTTAGAGTTCACAATAAAAGGCAGCACACAGTAGATTGGCAGGTTCTGACTCTTGTGATTGTTTTTATCTTTAACAAGTCTTGATTTAACTTTACTTGGTAATGCATTTTGACATTGTACTTACATCTGTTTCTGATAATAACATGTCCATAAATTGAATGAAGGTTATCGCATCACTGTGAAGTAAAATTGCATTTTTGCATGTATCATACTAATAAAATTGTCATCATCTATTTAGACATTATGTATGTATGTAATACTGTTTTGGGATTCCTGAAATTATCTTATTTTTCCTGAATTTAATTATTAACGAATGAACATTTTATTATGTTTTTTAGTAAAAAATGACTAACAGTTCGTTTATTGAAATTCCACTACCATATAAAATTGGACCTAGATCACTAAGCCTCATCTGTGACATAAGTTATGAAAAGTAAATGGTTACAATGCCAAGTCATTTCATAGTTCAGTTTTGAAGATTGTTAAATTATTGTAGCCTTCTCTATAGATTTAAATAACCTGCATATTGTCTTTATTATCATCGTCGTTGTCGTCATCATCAGTAATATCATTTACTCTTCTTGGTTGTAATAGTACCATTCTTGAAAGCAATATGAGAAAGATAAATATAATTTTGATATATTGCTGCTTGTGTATGCCAAAATGTGAGATGAACTATTACATATGGCAGCAATGTAAACAAAAGATGCTATGAATTCATGTGAAGATCTGACACTCCATACTAGGCAGCAGAACTCAAAGATACACAGAGATCATGATATTAGATTAGCTCGACATTTCAAGTACTTTTTCACAACTGTCTTTCCTTCTTCTATTGAACGTTTCTATTTGAACACACAAAATAATCTACCGTCTGACTGTGATGCTGTTAGGTGAGGTTTCCTTGCTGACACATTGACACTACCACCAGATAATAATGTTGACATGAACACAGATACTAGAGTGAGTAGTGCATCACATTTTGTTTTTACATGAGTCTATTTTCATTATCATACATCATGAGAGACGGATGCTTATATAGCAACTGATGAATGCCTGGAGAATAAAGCACTTCAGTGTCTCGTCCAACCCCATCACGTAGTATGTGGGGTGCTTCAGAGCTCTCTTAATTAGACTGACTTTATTTCTTGAGACAAAAATAAAAGACGGGGTGTGGGTAATATTCTTAAAAAAAAGTTAGACATTAAAAAATGTTTTCTCTGACAAAAATATTGAAAATACACTGAAACTTTTATTTGTAGACTAGCTGCACCTGTTAGAAATAAATATAAAGTAATTACATAATTAAAATAGGACGTTTGATCCAGGGAACATTCGTGTTTGATAGAAGGATAAATTGTTTAATATGTTACTTAATTTAAATTGTATTTAAATAATTAAAATGCGATCATTTTGGTCCAGAAAGCACTCATTTGGTGCAATGACAATTTCTTTAACATGTTTCTTAATTGTTATTACATGCAACCATAGTTTAATGAACATTGACATCATTTAGATCTAATGTGTATACTTTATTTTACTTGCTATATGTTTCCATTGAATTATGGTAATAACTTAATTTTAACCCTTGTTGTTTTCTACATATTCAGTAAATGGTGCTTGGCCCACTATGGTTCTGAACCCTTCAAATAACTTAAATTATATTATATTATATAGTATTATATTATATTATATTATATTATATTGTATTGTATTATATTGTATTATATTGTATTATATTATATTATAATATATTATAATGACCAAGTCATTTGTTTTTTATTTCGTTACACGGCCTTAGATGGCAGTTATTTTAATTTTAAAACTCATTTATCTCATTAAATATCAGTCCTATCAAAATTTTTCAAAGAATAAAACTTATCGGAAATCATTTTTAAAGAAACTTTTGTTATGTAACATTTTTCACAAAAATCAATAATACGCGAGATATTTCGATTTATTTAATTCAGGTCCCCTTATAACCCCCCCTTTAAATAATGTATTTTGAATGCCATATAGCCTAAAATCTAAGTTACAACGAACTTAATTTATATTCCAATTTTCATCGAAATCCGTTCAGCCATTTTCGCGTGAAAAGGTAACAAACATACAGACAGACAGACAGACAGACAGACATACAAACAAAAATTTCAAAAAAGCGATTTTCGGTTTCAGAGTGGTTAATTATATATGTTAGGACCAATTATTTTTGAAAAATCGAAAATTACCAGAAAAATTTCGGCTACAGATTTATTATTAGTATAGATTTATGTAGAGGGTGACTGCATTTCATCATGATCATATCATGAGTATTTTTCAGATGACTTTATTTTATGTAACAAATTTCTGTCTTTCAGTGCCTTGTCTTAAAAACTATCACACTATCAATGTCACAATTTTGTTTTACAGTTAGCATAGCTCTCATTGCTTCAACATTTAATCGGGATTTTTCCTTGGACCACATTCATTCATTCATAATTCTCTGCTCAAGGGCGGGTCTTTCACTGCAAACCTAGCATTCTCCAATCTTCTCTCTTTTTCGCCTTCCTTTTAGTTTCTGCATACGATCCATATATCTTAAATGTTGTCTATCATCTGTTATCTTCTTCTGTCCCAAACTTTTCTCCTTTCAACCATTTCTGCCAGTGCATCCTTCGGTAGGAAGTTTCTTCTTAACCAGTCACCCAGCCATTTTCTTTTCTCTTCCTGATCAGTTTTAGCATTATTCTTTCATCACCCACTCTGTCTAGTGCAGCATCATTTCTTATTCTGTCTATCCATTTCGCATGCTCCATTCTTCTCCATTTCACATTTCAGTGCCTCCAGTCGTTTCTGTTCACTTCATCGTAATGTCCATATTTCTACGGTGCCACACTCCACACAAAACACTTTCTAGTCTCTTCCTTGTTTACTTAATTTTTCCAGAGATCCACAGAAGGTGCTCCTTTTTCTATTAAAAACCACTTTTGCCATTGCTCTCCTCCTTTTGACTTCCTGGCAGCAGCTCATGTTACCACTTATAGTACACCCCAAGTACTTGAAGCTGTCCACTTGTTCTTCTGTCTCATTTCAATTTGGATGTTTACCTTTTTTACTTTTCTTCTGATAACCATGGTCTTCATCCTGTTTGCATATCTCTTCATCCCATACTGGTCACAGCTGTGATTTCGATCCATTAGCTTATCCCTTAATGCCATATGCTAAGAACTCCATATTGTCAGAAAATCTTATGCACATTATTGTTCCTTCTACTATCACCCCTCGCATGTTATGGAAACAGTTCTTCACTGAATCCTCCAAGTAGATGTTGAACAGGGTAGATGATAAAGGACTTCCTTGTCACACTCCTCTCCTTATTCGACTTCCCTCTGACATTTCTTCTCCTATCCTGACTTTGACTCGTTTCATATAGATTACTGAACAGTCTCCTCTCTTTCCAAGCCACACCAAATTTATTCAGGATCCCCGTAAATTTAATTCCAATCCACTCAGTCAAAAAACTTTTTCTAGGTCCACAAATACTACATACACTTCTTTATTTTTCTCTAGATAACTTGCTGATTGTTTACAGCAGTCCAATTGCATCTTTCATACCTTTTCCCTTTCTGAAACTAAAGTGCTCTTCTTGCAACTCTCCTTCCATCTCACAAGGGAAGATTTTGGACCTCCTGACAAGAATCATCATGAAACTTTCTTGGGTGGACAAGCATGAGACCAAAGTATCTGCTGTGAAGTGCGACGTTTAGCAATTGCCCGTAACCCCTACAACATGGCTTATGAAAGTGCAGCGCGCTCCTGTATAATATATAAATGATTTCAAATGACTTTCTTTCATTTTGGACATTTTCCGATATAAAGTTTTATTATTTAGAAAAAATATTGTAGATTTTATTTAATACTAGTCAGAGTGACTTACTATGTTTTGTTCTTTATTGCAACTTGACAGTACGGTAACTTTACATGACACCCGTTTTCTGGACATCAAACAGAATTATTAAGGTCTGTTACCGTAGGTGAATTATACAATAAAAAAATTAACATTTACGATTTCTAAACTGTTAGAAGGAATTCCCAAATAGTGTTACAAGAACATACAATTTTTAAAATAATATTGGACTGAGCTGTAAAAATTGAAATCTTTGTATTAAAATTAATGACATTTTTCAAAGTTGGTTTTAATGTATTTTAGACAGTACATAGTATTTTCAAAATGTAGAATGCACTGAAATAAATTGATAGACATTAATACAAAGGATTTAAATATTTGTTAAGCAATGAAAAGAAGAGAATAATGAATTGTAATTGTATCGCCAATGACATGGTTGTTGAGAAATTGTTATATCTTCTAGGGTGAAATGGAGGTGACACCAGCATGCTATGCTCATTTATTGAATTCACTTCTATCATTAGCAGGAGGAAAAGTTGCAGTCATTCTTGAGGTGAGTACCTTTACTTTAGTAATTTTTGTATAATATTTGACAACATTATTTCTGAATGCTGTAGAGTTCTCAACAGTAGCATCAAAAGAAATAACATTCCACGTATAATCATATTGAACTGGATTTATCAGTCTAATATAAAGTAAATTCCATTAATTAATTGCTTGTGTTGCTGTTAATTTTATGTACATTTCTTGATGTATAATAAATAAGTAAACAGAGTTTTTGAAAAGCATACTTGTGGTCCTAATGCCATTATCTGTGGCTTGAGCAATTGTAGTCATAGCTACAGCAGGTAGGAATCATTGTTACTTCATTACTTCGCCACTTGCTGTAAGAAATGTGTGATTGTATTTTTCGAAAAATTTGTCTGTCTTGTACGTGCAAAGCTTTCGGTGCTGGACCCCGGACTCATTTCACCGGCATTATCACCTTCATATCATTCAGACGCTAAATAACCTAGATGTTGATACAGCGTCGTAAAATAACCCAATAAAATAAAAAATAAATAAATAAATAAATAAAAATTGTACGTGCAAAACAAAACACTGAATAATGAAGTACTAACCTTATTTTAGATTTGGGTGAAATTGTATGTTCTGGTGAGAGAACAACAGAAAGACTACCTAAAATGGTGTTTGGGTGTCTTTTTTAAAATGAGGACAAAATAATTACAAATGATAACAGCAAGCCAAAACCTTACCTCTGTGTGATAACTAAAATATAAATATTTATTATAATTAAGTCATTTTACTTTTGTTGACATCATACAAAATTTTGTCCAATATTCTTTTGAGAAGATTAACTCCATATGTAGATGAAATTAGTGGGGACCATCAGTGCGGTTTTAGGCATAATAGATCGAATATTGATAATATTTTTTGTATTCAACAGATATTAGAAAAAAAATGGGAGTATGAGGGTACAGTACGTCAGTTATTCATAGATTTCAAAAAGGCATATGACTTGGTTAAGAGAGAAGTTTTATATAATATTCTTATTAAATTTGGCACTTCCAAGAAACTAATTCGATTAATTAAAATGTGTCTCAGTGAAACATACAGCAGAGACTGTATAGGCCAGTTTCTATCTGATGCTTTTCCAATTCAGTGCGGGCTAAAGCAAGAAGATGCACTATCACTATTCTGTTCGACTACATGCTTGCACGCTGCAAATGTCACAAGAAACCTATGAAGGATCTTGCATTTCTACATCCAACTTTCAGCTCTACAAAATGCAGATAAAGCAATAACTGAGTGACTGAGTGATGATGTCCAGCATTACTGGTTATGGTACAAAGTAATCTAGATTTTGTAAACTCCAATTTGAAGTCTAATGCGACCAATTTTCATCTAAAGGGCTTTGTCAGCAAACATAATTTTTAGGTATTGAGGAACTGGAAAACCGAGTGTTGTCTCTGTGATGTAGGAATAATGGACATTGTCGGAATTCATTTCTTTGACAATACAGATAGCAGTGAATTCAGAATTTTGCACAGACATTGTAAGAAATTTTCTTATTCATGATCTACAGCAGTGCAATTATCATATGGAGAAGTTATAGTTTCAACAATATGAGGTTTCTGAACTGCTTTTCATACGACTTAGTTCATGGAGGACGCATTCTCATAGTTGTCCAAAACAACAGGCATTTGCGCTTAAACAGTGTTGTGTAGTTGTAGTTCAGAGTAGAGTAGAAAAATGATTTCTGTTTGGATTTGTACATAAATAAGCTCAGGTTGATCTTATGTGTTTTGGGCATGCTGCTAATATTCTAAATAATTTTGGGTGTGATTCAAAGTTAGTGTACTAGTTCTGCAGTTATGACAGAGGAGCATGCAGGCTTGCCGACAATGATTTGTGGTCAGTATATTTAGTACAAATATGTACAAGTTCATTGTAACACATTCTTTCAAAGTAATATATCACAGATATACATTTAATCACTATTCATATTGTGTCGAAACAGAATGAAGAAATTGAGTAGCAGTCAGAAACAATTGCTGATTCTTGCATAAGAACAACACTTCTTCCCACATTGGAGAGTGACAGTTGATTAATGACAATGCGCAACTGTACGAGCACAACTACCTAGTTAATCATTAAGCACAGCCTTGGCAAGTGCATATACATTATTCACCATCCACTCTTTTGCTGTAGCAGCATGATTCAGTATGCCCACAAAAGATTTTGTTCCAACATTGCGAAGTCCAACGTAGAGAAAGCTGTATCACTGCAGGAGTTACGTGTAAAACTTCACTCTTGTAAAAACTAATAATTTAATACACATTTTAATTTTTCAGTGTTTTTATCTCCAGAATATAGGGTATGCCCCAGGAATTGTTCCTCAATTACCACGAAAATCTGCAGTTGCAGTGTACTGATTAATACTGGCCGTGACTGTCTGGCAAAACATTTACACAGGATTGGAATACTTAACTCTCCCTTTTGTGTGTTATGCAATTCAAATGAACCCATGAACTTAGAATATTTAGGAAGATGCAGAACCCTGCAAAAAGAAGATTCTATACCTCAAAAATACTGAAGTGGAAGAGAAATGATGGCTTTGTTGCCAATTGTCTAGGCATTTGAACAACATATGGTACGTTCAGAGCACAAGGGAATTCGCAGTCCACTTTTGATCAATTGGGAGATATTTCGTCTGTACATACCTTAGATAAGACTACTTTCAAAATATAAAAGAATCATGTCCTCACAATCTTTGTAATGGTGCAGATGTTTAAAATCACACTCACCTTTAATGGTTATTAACTATATATAAAGACTTTAAGTCTAATTTTCTGAAAAGTTTATTTTTGTGACTTGATTCACTTGTGCTCTGAACGCCCCAATTACATGCTCCTGTTCTATATGTATGTATAACAATAATTTTAAATGTAATGAACATTTCTAAAAGAAATTAAAATAAACTACATACATTTAATTCTTTTTTAGGGTGGTTATTGTCTGCAGTCACTTGCAGAAGGAGCTGCTCTGACTTTAAGAGCACTACTAGGTGATCCATGTCCTCCACTTCCAAATTTAGATGAGCCTTGTGAAGGGTAAGTATCATTGGTCAAGAATAAAAATACATTGTAAAAGAGGAGATTATTGCTGTAATAAATGGTTCTGAGATTAGATCAAAGAAGTTCTCAGATTATGAGAGCACTTGTTTGTTAATCAGAATTAATGTTATGGTAAAACAAACTTGACAGTGACACTGTTTTGTAGTCGATAATGGCACAGCAATCAAAGATTAGACACATACGACTTAAATTTGATAAGCTGGCAAGTAATCAAATACTGAATGAGCAATGCATGACATTTTACAGCTCTTGAGGCTATCAGCAAGGGAGCAAAGAAAGTAACAGTTTGATCAGGCATAAAATTTTCCGGAAGAATATAAGAAAAATTTTCCTTATCACATCACTAACTCTTACATGATGTTTTAATAGAAATTGTTACCTATGTGTTTGTCATATTTTTCTCATTTTTATTGCATAGAAAGAAGTCACATATTCCATGTTTCATACTAATAAAATGTCTGAATAGGAATCTGGTAAGATTTCAATATGGTTTAAATTTTTTGTAATCTTTACTAATATATATATATATATATATATATATATATATATATGTTCATAGTTTTCTGCTCAAGGATAGGTCTTTCACTGCAAACCCATCTTTCTCCAATCTTTTCTATTTTCTGCCTTCTTCTTTGTCTCCGCATATGATCCATATATCTTAATGTCGTCTATCATCTGATGTTTTGCTCTGCCCCAAACTCTTCTCTTGTTCATCATTCCTTCGCTAGGCAGTTCTTTCCCAGCCAATGACCCAACCAATTCTTTTTTCTCTTCCTGATCAGTTTCAGCATTATTCTTTCTTCATCCACTCTTTCCAACACAGCTTTATTTCTTATCCTGTCTTTCCATTTCACTTGCTCCATTTTTCTCCATATTCACATTTCCGCTTCTCTTCACTTCGTTGTAGTGTCCATGTTTCTGCCCCATACAATGCCACTCTCCACACAAAGCACTTACCGGTATTAGTCTCTTCCTTAGTTCTTTATCCAGAGGTCTGCAGAAGATGCTCCTTTTCCTATTAAAACCGTCTTTTGCTATTGCTATTCTCATTTTGACTTCCTGGTAGCAGCTCATGTTACTGCTAATAGTATACCCCAAGTATTTGAAGCTGTTCACTTGCTCTACTGCCTCATTTAGAATTCGCACAATTACCTTTTTTATTTTTCCTCTGATAACAATGGTCTTCGTCTTGTTTGCATTTATCTTCATCCTACTGCTATCATTTAGCTCCAGTAGCATATCCCTTAGTATCATCTCCTCTTCTGCTAACATGCCACATCATCAGCAAATCATATGCACTTTATTTTTCTTCCTCCTCCTATGACCCTCCCATATTCTTAAAACAGTTCATCTCTAAGTCCTCCAAGTAGATGTTGAACAGAGTAGCTGATTAATGGTGTCGTTGTCATACTCCTTTCCGTATTTCACTTCCTTCTGACATTTCTTCTCTTATCCTGACTTTGACTTGTTGTATCATATAAAAGTTGCAGAACAACCTTCTCACTTTCCAATTCACACCTATTTTCTTCAGGATCCCCATCAATTTATTCCAGTGCACCTCTGCCAAACGCCTTTTCTAAGTCCACAAATACTATATACACTTCTTTATTCTTCTCTGGGTATCTTTGACCGATTGTTTGCAGCAGTCCAATTGCATCTCTCGTACATTTTCGCTTCCTGAAACCAAACTGCTCTTCTTCCGACTGTCCTTCCATCTTAGAATATAAACATCAATTCAATATTTGCAGTAGTGCTATATCAGGCTGATAATCCTGAACTCATTACATTTCTTGGCATTACTTTTCTTTAGTATTGATGCACACATATGTTTGTTTATTTATTTGTTTACTTATTTAGTTATATATTTACTTATCTATGGTCTAGTCGATACAATGCTAGTTGGATCCAAGATTTGTGGGCTCAAACTTCATTGAGAGTGATGAATATTGAAGGGTGTTAAATCCTTAGCATGGCTTCATCAGGATGGAAATAAAAACTGTGGGTCCCATATCATTGGTTTATGGCACATAGAACTCTTGTGGATCCCATGTCGTGGATTTATGGCACATAGAACTCTGTTCCTGGCAAAGGGGTTCAGGCAATTTTGTTAGCCATTTCTCAGAAGAAGAAACAGTTAATAGAATGCATCGTACTTCACTGTAATAACATCATCCATAAACTGCAGGAAAGAATGAAAGACCACTCGCTACATGAAATTCTCACCATTTCACGCTCTGGAAAATTGCATATTTGGTCTACAGTGAACATAGTGTAATCAGCTTATATCTGGGCACACATATTAAGAAGTAAGTACTGAACCGGCCATGTTGGATTTCAACGCTGAATAACCTCTGCAATTGAAAACATTGTTAAAGCACTTTCAGAATAAGAAGGCATATAAGGCAGAGCTAGTTCAGGCCAGTCTATGTCGACTAACCAGTGACAGTGAAGTGGTGTTGCCTAGTTAAATCGTCGCCAAGTCTTGCAGAAGCATCATGTAATAGTTTCTTTCTTGCGCGCACAGTACTTATGGCTAGGAATGAATTTTAAACTGTGCCGTTCGATAGAGCTACGAATTCTGAATTTAACTGTACAAGAATGGCAATTGTATGTCAACTGGTTCATGTGTTATCGCTTTAAGACTAAACAGAGATATCCAACCTACAGCATAGAACATATTTTGCTCTGAAGTCTCTCTCTGTAAACGAAGATAGATTCTGTTTATTTTCAAATTCAGATGTGGACTGTTTTCTCTTGTATGATTTGTAACTTACCATAACAATGTCTCTTGAAGGGATTGCAATTGGCTCTAGTGTTTCATTTGTTGTACGCAAAAGGATAGTCCTACATTCACAAGCGAGGAGTATGGTCTTTTCTGTATATAATTTTTCTAAAGGACTAGCTTATGATGCAGTGCATGTCAGTTCTTCACAAATAAAGAATCTGACTGCAGAGGCGTGTAGTTTAGAAGTGCATACG
Source organism: Periplaneta americana (assembly GCF_040183065.1). NCBI lineage: Eukaryota > Metazoa > Arthropoda > Insecta > Blattodea > Blattidae > Periplaneta > Periplaneta americana. The sequence goes on along the minus strand of NC_091123.1, from coordinate 84,698,504 downwards.
TTATCTCATTTTCTCGGACAGGACAAAGAGACAATTAAAATAGGTGGTATACTTGAATTTACCTCTCCTGGAAAATAACGCAAAACAAACGTGTTAATTATTTGTATAATTTTCAGAACCGTGTATTACTTCATTGTACAATATTTGAAATATATTAGTAGTATGTGTTAGCAGTGCCATTATAATAGAACATGGATAGAAGGAGAAAGCTGAGAATACCCATAGGTACGATTTTCACTTTTCATTGGAATATTATACATGGTATAAGACGAAATATTGCATAAACAAATGAGATACTTGGATGATATTGTAAACATAAACACTCCTGTCTCTTTTTCCATGAATTATACGAAGAGTATTAACAACATTCTTTCTTAAGAGCAGTAGAAACTTTATAAGATGAAACAAATTAATTACATTTCATTTTTAAAATAAATACAAGCATGCTAGGAACAAGGAGATTTTATAATTTCAATACTCAATTTTTATTTTAAAAACCTTTCGTTATATATTACACTTTATACGTTTATTCTAATATACAATTTTACCTTTAATATATTAACGATATTATTGGGTTACGGTTTTCATACTCACTTCTGTATAACTACCTTCACTCGTAGGTTTATATTGCCACAGGCTAGAGTGATAGAACATAGAATCCTGGGCCTCTAGGTAGGTATAAGCTTGAGGATTAAATTAAATTAGATGGGCTTGATTTAACAAAGTAAAAGAAAGTAATCTTCAATTTCAATATGAGTACTGAATTAGGCCTAGTACATATGAACAGATATGCTTATATTCTTATAGCCGGATTCTTAGCCAGAATATGGAACTCTAGACCTCTAGATATGTAAAAATTAGATAATAAAATAAAATTAGATAGACTTAATTTAATAGAGAAAAATAAAATAATCTACAGTTTCAGTATGAGTACTGAATTATATATGAACATACATTATGATTACGTTGCATTACAGTATAGCCAGATTCGTAACCAGAATATAGAACCCTGGACCCCTAGATATGTATAAGCTAGAGAATTAAATTAAATAGCCTTCATTTAACAAAGGAAAAATAAAATACTGTTTGTCTGGTTGGGCGAGCATTTCTGGTGTCGATGCTGTGTTGAACTTTCTCCGTTCTCCCGTAGTCGTTTTCAGACAGACTGAACACGTCTTGAAATTCTGTCAGTAGATCGTGGACTTGTCTTCTTTCTCCTTTACTTAAATTCTCCGCCAATTCTCGAGCCAGCTCTTTTAGTGATGGGTCTAGATCTGGACGTGGTCGGTGACACTCCTCGTTATCTGCCAGAGACGTCACAGACACCACCGGCTCGACGCTACCTAGTACAGTTCCACTAGGCACCTCCTTGTCCCGATTGGTGACATTCAGGACCCTCACCGGTACCACCTTCTGATTCGGGAGTAGAGATCTGGCCACATAAACACCATCTATTGGGCTTGTCTGCGAATTGAGGAGCAGGTTTCTCTTAGGTTGTCCGTCCAGTCTTGCTGTCACCACCATCTCACAGCCTGCCGGGATTGTCACATGATTCTCCAAGGTGAGTCTGCTGGCCATGGGTTGGTCTTCGACGTCCCTCAGGAACACTTCATCCTGACCAAAACGGAGGATACGGCGCCGGATGTCCACCGTTGCATCGAAGATCCGCATGGCGTCGAGTCCCAGGATGACGTCTTCAATGATGTTGGCGACGAACACCCACATCTCTAATCTCCTCTTTCCCAATGTCAGATCCAGGAAAACCTCCTTTTGGATGGGCAGGTTCTCGCCTGAGGCAGTACGAGCTCATACCGGCGCAGCGGCGTCCTCCCAGGTAGGCCACGCACGACTTCCGGTCTGGCGATAGTGAGCGACGCCCTGGTGTCTACCAGTACTCTGCATGGGCGGCCTCTTATCCATCCGTCAGCAATCAGCCCATCATCGCATCTTCTGTTAACCGTCTTCAAGATCAGCCGAGGGGATGGTGATGACGGCGCCAACGTGCCCCTCATCGCATCGGCCCCTTTTAGTTTTCCTGTTTGTGACCAGATCGGTCACAGTCCCTCCTCAGGTGTCCAGGCTCGCCGCAGGACCAGCAGGTAGGCACTCCTCGTCTTCGTCGCTCGGGTGATTTCGGTTGACGCTCCTTGACGTCGGCCGCCGCGACGCTCCTAATCCAGTGCGACGTCGAGACGTTCGCAGTCAACTTTGCTGCCGCCATCCTGAGGGCCGCCGCCAGAGCTGCGTTGATGGTACGATGCTCTGCCAGGAGTAGCTGTTGTCTGATTTCGGGGTCTCGAACTCCGCTGCCGAAGGTGTAGGCCGCCTCTCCAGCGATGAAGTTAGGTGGTAGGCCCCTGAGGGCCTTATGGGCAAGTTGTTCCACCGCCATCGCGAATTCTTGCAGGGACTCGCCTGACTGTTGGACCCTCGTTTTCAGTTGGGTCCTGAATGCTGCCGCAAGTTGATGGTCACCATAACGTCCCTCCAAGGCCGCCATTATCTCAGCAGCTGTCCCATCTTCTGGAACGCTGTGAAGAATCTCCGACGCCTGTCCCTGAAGCGCGGCCAGCAGCTGAGTGGTTTTCTCTGCTGGCGTCCACCCATTGTGCTCTGCGATGGCCTCGAACTGGAGACGGAATATCGCCCAAGACGTCGTTCCGTCAGACTTCGGCGTCTTGACGTTGTAATGTCTGGCTGAAGGCGATGGTTCCCCAGGGCCACTATATTGAGTCCTCAACTCTGTGGCCGCTTCTTGCATGGCACGTCGAACCTCCTCGGCAACTATCTGTTTATGTTCTCTAGCCTGGCGATCCACCAACGCGAGGATGTGCTTGTTTTCTACAGCATGTTGGTCCATCAGCACACACGTTTCCTCTTGACGTCGTTCGAGAGCGCGAATTTTTCCGTCAAAATGGTCTACATCCTGTCTCAACTCGGCTACTGTCTCGTTTATAGTTGTACAATTCTGGTTTAGTTTATCCAAATCTGCCTTAAGTTCGTCTTTCACGATGGCGACAATTCCATCAACATGGGCCGAAACGCTTTCAATTTGCGTAGTGACGTCATTTTTCACTCCGCTTATGTCACTTTTCATCTCCGTTTTCACTTCACTTATGTCATTTTTCATCTCCGTTTTCACATCACTTATGTCGTTCTTCAACTCACTGATGTGCTTGTTCATGTCGTCTTTCATTTCTGCTTTCACTTCACGTATGTCGTTCTTCATTTCAGCTTTCATTTCCGTGATGGCTTGCAGGATCTGCTGTAGGTTCTCCATTGTCGATAATATCCCAATTCTGACACCAGTGTAAATTTTATTTACTAACAACAATGTAACTTTTAATCTTAACTAATATTTACAAAGCACTATTTACAAATCAGAACTGCCAGTTCTCAGTTCACAGTTTTTCTAGCTCAGTCACTCGAGTTCACAGTATCTCGAACCACAGACCTTCAGAGATAGTCCACTGTACTCGAACTCAGGCCTTCGGATGCTGACACAGTTGCGGACGCACACTCGAGTCGAACTCCGGTACACAAGACTGGCTTGCTCTGTTCACTGGCTTACTCGCTGAACTAATCATGAATCACACACTGTCCGAGTTCCCTCGCGTTTCTTCTTTTATAACCACAGCGACGTAGCCTGGAAAGTTCGAATTCGCGATTTTTCCACTTCGACGGACTTCTCGGCCTCTCTAGGCAAGCAGAAGATGCGAGCGCAAACTCCCTCGCCATGTAGGCCCTTTCCCCTCTCTTCTCTCCGCTGCGCGCCGTCCCTTAGTGCTCCGTGGAGCTCGCACGATCTGCTCTCTTGCGGGACGCTGGTCGTGAGTTCGAATCTCACGTCGCTGTCACAGTATTTTTCTACTTCAATATCAGTACTAAATTACGTATCTACAGATATGTTTACATTTTGTTGTCGCTAGATTCGTAGGCTGCCCCTACAAACAAACTGTATCTCATCTTTCCTCTGGAGAAATAAACAACAATAAATCCGGCTTTGCTGTACAAGGAAGTCTGAGACAGAATTAAGACATTCTTTGTCTGACATTAGCAAAGTAAATTTCTACATATCTGTCACTTTATTTCGCAAGTTAGTGACTCCAAGATCTACTGATCTGTGAAGCGAAGAAGTAATAAAAATTGGGATGAGAATTACTTCAGTAAGAGTAATTATATTTAAACATTACACATAATGAAGGAACAGCTCTCGACACGCCTGCTCGGTGCAACTGATATTTTCTGTCTTTATCTCTTGTCTCTCTCTTCCACATCTCGTGCACCATGCACCGTGTGACAACGTCATACTGCTCCTAGCACTCAATTGGCTTAGGCCATATGCCTTCTTATTCTGAAACCGCTATAAAAGAGAATGCTAATGCAATATAAATTGCTCATATTATTTTCTCGTATGAAGTATGTTAGTTATTAAATAATAATTCGATATGAACTTATTCCTTGCATATTATTAATTTATGACATATGCATCACACATAATTATTTTAAAATTCATGTTCTATTTACATTCCCAGATTTAAAAAATGAGTAATCTAAATTTTGTCAGAGAAAGTAAGTTCACTAACGAAGTAACAAACATTACATTACATTACATTACATGTAGTAATGAAAATGAAGACGTTGGAATTTAGAAAGCATGGCTATGTATGGCCTCCCTATTAACATACGAAGCAGCTAAAAGTGTTATTTTTTGCCATCCCATTTGAGTTTTCATTTTTTTTTTTACTGACATCATTTTTGGCCATGTATTGCCTCTTAACCCCAAAACATATTTTATTCTAAGATAAATTATAAATTAAATTTTTGGAAAGAAAGAGGTATTAGGGATGTGCAATTTTTTTCAGATGTTGGCTTCTATCGTTTTATTATAATTATGTGAGAGATAATTTTGTTAATTACTGCTTATTAAAAAGAGAATTATTGAATTAATTGTTTTTGTATTTTATTTATTTATTGCCCCCTCCTCCCCCAACATTTGGAATATAATCCGAACCCTATGTTAAAGTTGAGAACAGAGAGTAAGGAACATCATTCCATATTTGATAGAAGCTGAGAAAATGGAGTATAATTTAACAATATAGGTATAGGACATTCTGAACATCCTTAAGTGCAAGTGTATGTTTCACTTTATATGCAAAAGTGAATGAATATGTAGTGAGTTACCTTAATGTCTTGAAAAAATATCCTTGTATGTGCTGTAAATGTTGTTGTTGTTGTTTTCTAATGCCAGGCGTTTGACAATAAAGTCATTTGACGTCTTGCACTTCAATATTTTACAAAGATATTATCATGACCAGCCACTGAAGCACAGATTTTGAGGTGTTCCGAATCCATTTCTTGGTTTGAGTTGCACAATGGGCAGTTAGGGGACTGATATATTCCTATTCTATGCAGGTGTTTGGCCAAACAATCATGGCCTGTTGCCAATCTAAATGCAGCTACAGACGATTTTCGTGGTAAATCGGGAATTAACTGTGGATTTTGATGCAGAGAGTTCCATTTTTTCCCTTGGGATTGAGTTATCAAATTTTGTTTGTTGAAGTCTAAGTATGTAGATTTAATAAATCTCTTCACAGAGTAATACGTAGATTTAGTAACAGGTCTGTAAGTAGCAGTGCTGCCCTTCTTTGCTAAAGCATCCGCATTCTCGTTCCCTAGGATTCCACAATGGGACGGTATCCATTGGAATACAATTCTTTTATTGAGTGATATTAATTGAGAGAGCATTTTAGTTATTTCTGCTGTTTGAGATGAAGGTGTGTGTTTAGAGACGATTGATAGAATAGCTGCTTTGGAGTCTGACAATATAACTGCATTCCTAAATTTATTGATGTGGCATAGAAGATTCCTGAGACATTCACTTATTGCAATGATTTCACCATCAAAACTTGTTGTTCCATATCCAAAGATCTATAAAGTGAGAAGAGACAGCACGTAACACCTGCACCGGCACCTTGTTCTCTGGAGATCAAGGATCCGTCTGTGTATAAATGAAGCCAGTTTTGTTTAGGGTACCTAATATTAATTGTCTCTAAAGACAGTTGTTTCAGTATTTCAATGTTTGCTTCTGATTTCAGTAGTTCTTCTGTTAGATTTAGATTATATTCTATATTTAATAGAGTTAAAGGGTTTGGTTTAATTTGTAAGTTTTCTTTTAAATTTGGGATATTGATTTTCTGTTTTAATTCTTGAACAATAGATATGAAACTTTTCTGAGTTTTCAATCTACAGAGAGGACTGTATGAATGCCAATTGTTTCCTGGTAATCTGATATGTTTTTCATATTGAATCAGTGCTTTTTCTTCTATTGTCATTTTGATGCTGTTAATATTAGTGAGGAATCTCATAGAATCTATTGGAGTTGTTTTGATTCCACCAGTAATGAGTCTGAGAGCTTGGTTTTGAACATATTCTATGTCGTTTGTGAAAGGTGAAGTAATTAAAATTTCTCCGCAGTATGTCAGCACTGGCTGTATAAACATTTTGTATGTAGTGTTCAAAGTATTCCTAGAGGATCCCCATTTCTTTCCTGCTAGTCTTTTTAGAAGGGAGAATCTTTTACGAGCTTTTTCAGAAATGTATTTCAAATGGTTGCTCCATGTTAACTTACTATCGAAAATAACTCCAAGATATTTGGAAATGTAAGAAATGACGTAGTAGTTGGGCTAGAAATTGTGAGCAAATAATTCTACTAGGGTATCAAAGATTCCAATCCTCCATTAGCACGAACATACTTTTGCCAGTGACTCTAACCAATACTGTCATACCATTCAGTACAACAGTTAAAAACTTTTATCCATTTCGACTCAGATCTCAGCTGGAATGAAAAGGTAAAATATGTCTGTAAGAAAACTTTCTTAGTCTTGCCTTCACTGGAAAGACTGACGTCTTTCCTTCAAAACTCAAACAGATCTTGGTGATGCCTTACTTTGACTATTGCAACATCTTGTATAGTGACCTTCTTTTGAATTGTCATTGAAACTTCAGCATGTTCATAATGCTTGTGTGTGCTTCATTTTTAACAGCCGTCACTGTGATCAAGTCTCCGAGTATTTCTTACAATTATCTTGGCTTCGTTCGTGAGAGAGAGACCTTTAGTCCATTCACACTGTTTGCTGTATCAGATTCTAAATAATTCCACATCTATTTACCTGGTTCCTCGCTTTACATTTTTAGCACTCCACCAAAACTGCGATATATGTTCGCAACATAATCTTGTACCATCAATACCAATCATCAGCCTCTCTTTACTCTGCTTCCTTCATAAGGTACACAGACCATTCCTGGAATTTCTTGATACAGAAAATCAGGAGTAGTCGGAGTCTAAAAGCCTTCAGGTCCACTCTACTTAGAAATATCCTTATTGAACAGAACTAGTCTCTTCCGGAAGTTCGTAAATAATTTGTTTCACGTACTAAGTTTTTTATTATTTTTTTTATAAAGGAATTTTCTGTGATAACACAGGTTTCCTCAACCAAAATATATCTTCTTTCTCCAGTTCTCTCGAACTAACTAGTCTTCCTCTTTCAGGTTCCTTCTCTGTGTAATCTTCATTTCCTCTGCCCATGGTAGTTGTGGTCTACCTATTTTCCTTCTTCCTTCTGGTTTCAAATTAGAGCTTCTCTGTTTAATCTATTTTCTCTTCTTGTAACATGTCCGTACCATCTTAGCTACTTTTCTTTTATCACTTTAACAATATTTTTGTAACACCCATTTTCTCTCTTATAGTAGTATTTTTTATTTTTTCCCTTCTTGAAATTTTTGACGAATGCCTTAGATAATCCAACTCTGTAACCATCAGACTGTTTATATGTTTTTGTTTAAGTGTCTAAGCTTCGGCTTCATTATTATTATTATTTTGATATTTTACTTAATCGTTTATTTTCACTATGCAATCTCTTATGTCTTGTAATCCATTATATACAGGGTGATTCACGAAGATTGTGCAATACTCTACGATATGGTTTCTGGCATCATTCTGATTAAAAAAGTTCATATAAACATGTCATATTTTTTAAATTGAGTGAGTTACGTCCTCCTGAATGTTAAACATAAACATAGATATTATGAAGGTTTAAGCATTTAAATTATTTACAACAATGGTACTGGGTGTATTATAAATTCATTAAAGAACATTCACGTCATTACTCACCCGAAAAATCTGTATTAAAGCCGGTTTTCTGCAGCAATACACATAGCCGCTCGAGTGTGAACTGCGCAAGCTGCATTCCCTAACTCCCGTTGTTCACCACGAATCTCCTCGGATGCTAGATGGATATGTTGCACCAATTCTTCTCGCGTGTTCACTTTCACACTGTACACAGTGTCTTTAAACCATCCCCACAAACAATAGTTTAATGGGGTCAAATCAGGAGATCTAGCTGGCCAAGGAAAAGGACCACCATGACCTACCCAATGTCTTGGGAATCTCTCGTTTAAATAATTCACTACTTTCCGTGAAAAAGTGAGGGGGCACACCATCATGCTGGAAATACATTAGTCCTCCAGTGGTATTTCCTCCAGTAATGTAGGTAATTCCTCTCGCAAAAATTGCAAGAACCTTTGTCCCATCATAAGACGACGCTCGAAAATATATGGACTAATTAAATTATTGTTAATCAAACCGCATGATACATTGCAACTGAAGCGATGCTGAAAATTACGTACCATGATCTTGTGGGGATTTTCCTCCGACCAAACATGTGAATTATGCATATTGAAAACTCCATCGCAGGTAAACTGAATTTCGTCATTAAACAAAATGAACCGATGCAACTCAAGATCACCATTAATCCATGCACAAAATTGCATTCGTCTAGCATAGTCCTCTGGCTGAAGATGTTGAACTCGCTGTAAATGATAGAGGTACATTCCCTCATCATTCAATGTTACCCACTCTACTTTGAGAAATACCTAGTTGTCTGGATATGCTATTGGTACTCGTGCATGGGCTTTGTTGTACCATATGAATATTTTCGCGTTCTACTTTATTCTCAACAACCATACGCTCATAGGCCTATCCCTCAGTGACTGAAACGTGTGACCGAAAACACCACATGACGGCATTCTATGATCCGGAATCTTCTTCGATATTCGTCCACATAATTATTAGCATCCCCATCACAAAAGCCATAAACATAAATTATATCTGTGTACTCAATATTGGAAAAATGAAACAGTATTTTTGTTAACACACTCGCACTGAATGACAGACAATATCCCACTACGACAGTGATCTTGCTGTGTGTAAGCAATGTTGTGTGAGTTATTTCTAACCCTGACCACTGATGTCACGAGACTCTGTGTCGCCTATAATCTCAGCTGTACTGTAACGCTCACAGTACAGGTGATGTCCAGAGAGAGACAAGTTCACAAGTTTGCATGTTATGGTAGAAAGAAACGTGATTTTATCCAAGACTATTCAAAATAGAATATATGTACAGTATATATGAACTTTTTTCATCAGAATGATGTCAGAAATCACATCCTAGAGTATTACACAATCTTCGTGAATCACTCTGTATAATTGAATATTCTATGCTAAGTAATTTTGATATAATCCAAATTGTTTATATTGTCATTATGTATCATATGCGTCTATTATTTCGATATAATCCAAATTGTTTATATTCTCATTATGTATCATAAGCATCTGTTACTGATATATGTAATCATCGAGTTTATTTCGAATAATTTCCATGTCTTATAAGTTGTATGTAACCCCTTATATTATCTTATATCAGTGGTATTTAATCTAGGGAATAGGATTCTCTGAAGGGGTACACATCCAACTTATGTATGTAAAAATGCTGGCATATTTATTTTATTATACTTGTTGACAATTACAGTTTACATATTTTATTCTACAATAGCAACTCTTGTTTTTTCTTGCTTCAGTAGCATTTTTCATAATTCATTATCATTACTATTATTGCATCTGTAACTACTGTATGTATAATAATAATAATAATAATAATAATAATAATAATAACAACAACAATAATACAATAATAGCAATAATAATGATGATAATATATTTTGCATACAACATCAATTATCAACTTTTGTTCTTTCTTATATAATTGCAATCCCAGAGCACATAAATAAGAGATTGCTTATCCCTATATTAAAATCAGTAGCACTTTGAAGAGAACAACCACCAGGATTGCCACCCGTCCGCCGTAAACGAACACGAGGTGGCAGTACAGTCACTAATGCAATTCAAATGGGAGTTAGGACGTGACTCCTTATGTAACAACTAGATGGCAGCATAGTAAACCTGACAAAAGTTGTTACCGTTAAAGCCTATAATGCCAAGCAATCTGGATATATATGGTCTAGGTTGCAATGCAATTCACAAAGGTGAATAAAAATGTATTTTAGAGATACGCTAGCAAAAAATTTGGATACCACTCTCTTATGTTACTGATCATGATTGTATGTAATAATTTAATTTATTTTAGGTAATCTCGTAGGTGTCTACTTTTGTGTTGTTTTGTATTCTGTTGTATTCATGTACATGATTCTAATCTGATTTAGTGGAATAGAAGACCTTATGGCTTTACTCTGCCAGGCAAAATAAAGCTATTACTACTACTACTATTCCCAACAATATATATGTTTATACGCTTGACTTACGTTTTATTATTCATATAGCTCATTATGTGTTACAGGATTCGTGAGACAATACTAAATGTAATCTATGCTCATCGAGACTTCTGGCAGTGTTATCAGTTCCAAGAGAAATACAACGTTCATGCTGAATCTGATATTAAAAAATCTATAGTTATTTCAATGGACAAAAATTTACCACCACATGAACAACGTCATTTACCTTGTGTTAAATTTCTGGGTTCTGATGAAAAACCAGAAAGATTTGCTACTCGGAACTGCTATCCAGTTCAGGGACAGGAATTCCTTTGTGATGTGGAAAGAAGACTGAATCTTCTTATAACAAATACAAAGTTAACTTATGCTCCCCATCGAGTCTGTCTTGTTTATGATGAACGAATGATGAAGCACAAAAACATTGCAGATCCGTAAGTTAATTTTGATACACTTATATTTAATTTATCTTAGGATTTATTAATCCATTTTTTTTCGGTTATAAAAAATGTGTATATTTTTGTAAACATTTTTCACTAATTTTTTTCAGTATCTACTAAATATGATAGATTTCTATCATCAGAATAATATTTAGTGTAATGCAGTTTCTTTCTTCCAGAGGGCATCCAGAAAAACCAGAAAGAATATCAGCAATCTTTTCTAGACATCAAGAATATGGATTGTTGGAAAAATGTCATATTCTTAAGGTATTGTGTTGTAGTTTATATATTCAGTCTTTGAGTTAATTCTTTATGACTTTGATAATTAATAAATTTCTAGATACTTATTTCTGTTGTTTTGGAACTAATTTTATGACGCCTATGGAGAGGAATAGAGAGGGGAAGAGAGTTGTGCACGTGCAAGCACGATTGTGTGATGTTATTTATGAAAACATAAAGAAGAATAATTATCATGCAACTCTTCTTTGGTTTCTGGGAATTTAATGAGAATTTAAACAGTAAATTTATGCAAGTTTAGACTTGTCTTGAAATGTGCAGTAATGTCGCGATTCAGGCATAAAACTGCAATAGTACCGATTGTCTGTACATGTAGTAGATTTAACCCTGTCACCCTGTGGGTCTCATGGCCTGGTTTGAGGATGACTTTACCTTTGTATTTGTTTCTAGGTTTCATGTTGAGGTGTAATATTTTCTAGAGCTTATCATTAGGGATTGAAGGGGATATTTAGATTTCTAGCTTTGACTAGCCTCATGGTCTAGTGGTCAGAGCTTCTGGCTATAGTTCATGAGGTCCCGGGTTCGATTCCCGGTTACAGCACAGGAATTTTTCCTTAAAGGGGATTATTCCTGTGTTCGTCCATGGTCTGGAATTTAGGTTAAGTTTAGATTTAAGACCTCTCCTGGCACTACATTATCATAATCATCCTATCACATCATCGGGGTAATGTAACTCCGCCTTCCAGGCGCCCCAACCTCAGAAGTGGGTTACAATTAAGCCACAGCCAGGAGAGAAGACCAGAAATGTCGAAAAGACAACCTGATGGCATTGGATAAAAAAAAAAAAGATTTCTAGCTTCATTTGTTGTAATCTACATTCAATTTGTATGTGGATGCAGGCACGCTCAGTCTCACAGGAGGAATTATTACTTCTGCATACACAAGAGCACATCAATATGATGCAAGAAACGTCCACTATGAAACTAAGAGAACTTGCAAAGAAGCAGGATGATTATCGTTCCATCTACCTCCATCCAGGTTCTTATCAAGCAGCCTGTCTTGCTGCTGGCTCTGTTCTCCAGGTATGTATATGAAGAGTCAGTCCCTGGTGTTATTCAAGATTATGCCGTTAAACTGTAATTCATATTTACTTTAAAAATTAATTATGTATGAAATCATATGGCTAAGAGTGAGTAACAGGGTGAGTGAAAAGAAAATATTGTTATTAAAAAATAATATGTCATTTAGTGTAGATTGGAGTATTTGTGTAGAAATATTCTGCAAAGAATGTGTTAATGGTTGCATTGTATATGAGGAATGTGAGGTATACCATTACATGTAAAGAAATGCTGTGATGTAAGTATATACCATATTACAGTATGTCATATCATATCATATCATATCATATCATATCATATCATATATCATATTGAATGGACACCCAAAAATAGCCTTTTCAGGACTGCATAACTTTCTCAAAACGTATTCAAGAAACATACAATAATTCTGAGTAACACAGGTTCAAATTCCATAGATGTAATAAAGACCCTACTAGAAACAGTCATGCCAAGGAGATATGGAATGCATAAGTGTATTACTGAGGTTGGTCAGCATCTATTAATATTATCTCCAATATAATCACATATAACTGTAGCTTCTTATCATTGTAAATCTTGATTATGATGAACGTTTTTGTATGTCACAACATGATTAGTTTTATTGTGCTTTATATGCATGTTGAATTTATGCCGATAACTGTACCTTTTGGTGCTCAGTTAAAAAACACAGTCGGTCACTTTATGTTTCTGTGAGTGTACATTGCTAAAATCAATAGATGTTGATCACAGAACCAGCATACAGATTCATGCTTACTATTTAAAATAGAGGAGAACCCATGTTTAAGCTACCGCTGTAACTCTGTATATTGTACAAATGTGCATTTGTCACATTTGGCCTTCTTGTCCACAACACTTCATGTGATATTTTTTTGTTTTAATATATAATAGCACTAGAACACAATAGCTGATATTACAATAAAATTAATCCTGTTATAAATGTACCTCCCTTTTTTATCTTTATTGGGTTTTATCGCAGGTAGTGGATAGTGTTTTACATGGGGAGAGTCGTTCCGGAGTGGCCATTGTGCGACCTCCAGGCCATCATGCTGAAGAAGATGAGCCATGTGGTTTTTGTATGTTCAACAATGTCTCATTAGCAGCAAAATATGCCATTGAAATGCATGGTCTGAAGCGGTAAATATGAATTCTATCCTTTGATGTGAAGTGTAAAAACTAACTATTCATTGTAAGTTTTTTTTTATATTTTCTTCCTGGCACTATTTCATAACTGAAATTCTATGACATTTTTATAAAGTGTTAAATCTGTATATTTTTACTTCACTATTTGTGAATTATAAGGAAAGCATTATAGGCCTCCTTAAATTCACATATTACACTACATTACATGCAGTGCCAGATTAACACCACTAGCAAATGTAGCAGATGCTACTGGCCCTGTGCTTCACAGGACCCCACGTTTTTAAGGGCCCTTATGAGAAAATAAAAAATTAAATACATTTGCAAATTAAAAAAAATAGATGTTCTCTTATCATTTTATCATTCTGTAGGAGAATATACAACAAATTTTGAAGGAGAAGTTACTACTATTTAATTATATCTTTGCAAAACTTCTTATACAGATTAAATAAATTCCAAAACACTGTCATATTATCAGAATCAAGGGCAGCCATACAAGGTATAATTTCACAACAGTCTACAAAAGGGCTAAATTCAGGATTGTAAGAAAATTATCTCTATTACCAAAAGTAAACTACAGAAAAAAAAATAGTTTACAGTGAATTTCTTCCCATTGTAATATAAAAGGAATTGAAACAGCAGACTTTTTGGCTGAAAGGACAAAAATTTTACAACCATCTAATAACAGACTTCCATTTTATTCTGTAAGACAACAAATCAAACGTAAATTCAGATCTGTTCAAAAGTGGATGAAGCAAAAGATAAAACCTGGAAAATTTTATTCACTTTCCCTGAGATAATCTCCCGAGAGTCACATAAATCTGCTATTGTAATGTTCAGGTTGATAATATGTCATGATTGTTTGGCAAGCCACCTGCAAAGATAAAAAATTTCCTATACATCCGCCTGTGTATTGTGTGATGCAAATGAAGAAATGAACATGGAACACATCGATGATGCACACCATTGTCACAAGAAAATGATATCATACAAAAATACTGGCATGCAAGATGGCAAATGACTTCATTGTCAAGTGCCTAGGCATTGGACCAATAACAACAAATCGAGAGAATGGCATGCTAAATGGTACTATCGTGACCTCTTGCTATGTTGTATGCTTGTTGTGTCCTCATTGGTCTGATTTGCAGACTAAAAGGTGAGGAACGTACAAATTTGAATTAGACTGTGAGGTTTAATCTGTATAAATATCCTGAATGAAATGAATTTTAACAAACATTAAATAGATAATTTAGTTTGTGGTTGTGTGATTCATATGCCCTCATAGTTGCAACAATCATTATTGTTAACTGAACTGAAGTGCTAATGTGCAAGCTGTTTTGGAGTTTGTTAGTAATTTGTTTTGGCTCTCTCAAAACATCAGGAAACTTATTGAAAAGTGAATGGTGTATTTAGATTCCTTCATCATTTACAGTCAGTTACACCTGAAGTGATTGTAGAGAGGTAATCAAATCTTATGAAATCATATCTGGAAGAAAGTCTTGGTGAAGAATTGTGCAGTTTACTGAACTACTGAAAACTGATCTTGCTTCTCATATTAGCATCAAACAAGATCTAGTAGAGTTAGAGTTGTACCGTTTAGTAACTGACAATTATTTGGAGTCTTGTTTTCCAAATATAGAAAATTATTTGCGCATCTTTCACTCATAGTTAATAAGAGCAGTGGAGAACATTCATTTCCAGAACTGTAAAGGATTAAAAATGAACCAAGGAGCACCGTGGATCAAAACAGATTGAATGCCGGCCCGGATGGCTCAAGCGGTAGGGGCACGGCATGTCTCTATCGCTTGGTCTGAAGGGTTGTGGGTTCGAGTCCCACCTCGGGCATGGGTGTTGTGTTTGTGTTTGTATTAGTGTAAGTGAAACAAATGAAAAAGAAAACAGAAAACAAAGATAACTTTAGTAAACGGCCTCTGGCTGGTCTAAATAAAAAAAAAAAACAGTCTCACTCTAATGAGCATTCTGCTTTAAATATACATTTCCAGTAACATCACTAAATTTTCTTATTCTAAATCTAGAGAAGTTAACTTTTAAATAATTATAGTTTTGTTACTTTTGAAAATTGGCATTGATATAAAAACATATGTAGTAAAATTAGTGGTTCTAGATACTGTAAACTATGGGAAGGAGATATATTTTTATATTGACTTCTTAATTTTTCATGCTTGATTCCCTGCGACATTTCTGATAGATGTTAAATTTGATTCTGAAGCAGGAAAATGCTTTTTTTCACCACTTTATTCATTACAAATTAATACTTATTTTTTGTCAAAACCACACAAGGCTAGAACTGCCTCTAATATACTGACGTTTGTAATAATAATAATAATAATAATAATAATAATAATAATAGTTAACAGTAACAAGAACAATAATAATAATATAGGATAAGAAAATTTTATATTATATTTATGAGATTACTTGAAGGAGAGGCTCCACCAACATCATTGTAAAAAGCTATCATCATCCCAATCTTCAAGAAAGGCAATATCAAAAATTGCTCAAACTAAAGAGGAATCAGTCTCCGAAATAGTGGATACAAAATTTTCTCAAGAATAATAGCTCTTAAGTTGGAAGCTCAGTACAAAACTCTCATTGGTGAAGAACAAAACGATTTTCAAAAAGGCAGATCTTGCGCAGATGGATATTTTACTTTGAGATTTTTTATCATAAAAACATAGGGAATTTAATAAAGAAATTCACTTGACTTGTATTGATTACGAAAAAGCTTTTGACCGTGTTGACAGAAATAAGTTCTTTCAAATTTTGGCAGTTGATTCAGTTCCAAACACAATTATAAGAACAATTCACGAATTATACAACCACAATATTATCAAAATTACTATTGGATCAGAATATACCGAATGGAGATCGATAAATTGTGGAGTTCATCAAGGATGCCCCCTCTCACCACTTTTATTCAATATATACATCAACTCCATCATCAGACATTGATGACTAACAATTCATGGAAACATCCCGCTCTTCCGAAGTTGTACTCTAGATACATTATTATATGCAGACGATCAGGTTCTTTTTGCTACAAATGAAGACGAGCTGCAATACTCAATATATCATTTGAATATAATAGCACAAAATTTCAATATGAAAATTTCCCCAAACAAAACAAAAATTATGGCGTTCCAAAGTAAACAGCCAGTTAGGAGTAAAATTTGCATTGGAACCCTTATGTTAGAACAGGTAAACTCATTTAAATATTTAGATTATAATTTGACATATTTACCTGTTACTGATATATCTGAAAATATTCAACATTTTAATTGAGCCTTAAGAACCATCAACCAGGTTTTCACAACCACGAAAAACCCAAAAACATACCAGGTTAAAAGCATATAAAGTTCTAGCAAGACCTGTCCTCATGTATGGTAGTGAGGCCTGGACTGTCCGAAACTCAGATGTTCAACGCCTAACAACTGCGCAAATGAGATTTCTAAGGAGATCTGCCAGCTACAGCTTGCTTGACCACAAAATAAATGAACTAATTACAAAAGAATTGAAAATTACACCTATTTATGAACATCACAACCACTATAGACAAAAATGGCTTAACCATGTCAATAGGATGGACCGTTCCAGACTCCCAAGACAAATTCTCCGCTATATACCACATGGAAGACGATCTTTGGGATGCCCCCTGAAAAGCTGGACGGAGACCGTAACAGGCCACTAGGCTTAATGTCTGCAAGGACGATGATGATGATGATTTATAAGATTAAGATGACATATTAATTGAAGAGGAACTTTAAGAGCCAGCTACAGAATTGCTCACATAATAGCACAGCAATTAAGATCTTTCGCTAAGGAACCTTTTATGAAAGAATGCATTGAAACAACTGAAATCTGTATGTCCCAGTAGAACAAGTCAACTTAATAAACTTTTGTCGACAAAATATTGCTTGTGTAGAAGAACTGGAGGGCTGAAACTGTTGAACAACAACTGGCATTAAGGGACAAGAAATTCATTGCTCATTTTCTTTCTATTGATTAAAGCGTGACTGACACTGTTGACACAGCACATGTGGCGATTTCTGTTCGAGAGATGGACAAGAAATTACACATTACAGAAGGGCTACTGAATCTAATTTCCATGAAAGGTACCACTACTGGAGAGGACATTCTGTATTTCCTATCGTTGAGGAGGCTGTAGGAAGGGTGGAGTTTGTAATGGAATACATTAGCATCAACTGCCACTCATGGTTCTCATGCAGTTATAGGTTGTAATATGGTTGAAGGTCAAAGTTGCCTTCTGATATAAACTTCATTCAATACATTATGTTATCCATCAAGAAGCATTCTGTGCCAAAACTGTGAAATATGAGTGGGTTATGAATGTTGTGAATTTTATAGAGTCTGCAAGACTGAACTGTGGATAGTTGTCGTGATTTTATGAACTCACTGGAGTCAGAATTAGGACAGTCCCTGTTTTTCTCAGATTAGGTGGCTAAGTGAAGGTAAGACTTTTGAGCGTTTTTTTTTTTTTAATTTTTATTTATTTATTTATTTTTTTTAATATTGAAGAGATCAGAATGTTCATGGAGTTGAAAGGAAAAACTGCCTCACCATCTGGATTGCTGGCTTAGGTACTCTTTCTCATCTCACAAGTGATTTGAATGCCATTGATTTATCTGTGCAGGGTAAGGGTCAATTGTTTA
This sequence comes from Periplaneta americana, assembly GCF_040183065.1. Classification (NCBI taxonomy): domain Eukaryota; kingdom Metazoa; phylum Arthropoda; class Insecta; order Blattodea; family Blattidae; genus Periplaneta; species Periplaneta americana. Next base: position 84,680,255 of record NC_091123.1, on the reverse strand, counting down.
TTAATTTATTGCACAAAGTTCATGCTTTTAAAGTTAAACTTGGTCTATGGAAAAAAAATTCAAAGTCGCAGTATTAGTCATTTCTCCACTTTAAGTGCAGTTGTAGCTGACATTGGTAAAGACCAGTATGACACTTTCAATCTTTGATCAAATTGCATGACGCATTTAATGAAATATTCAATGAAATATTGCACACTTAATTGCATTGTCAAATATTCATGTCACTGTTTTCAACTGATGTAAACTCAGTATCTTTAGGCACGCAAGTAGAGTTAATCAATCATCAATATGGTAACTTTCTTTGAGACAAATTTAGAATGATATTTAACATAGTGCAATTCTGTTCTTTTCCTCAACAAGATCGTTTTCATTGTCAACAGTGGGAAACTAGAAGGATAAAGAGAATGTTAGATTCGACATTTGTGAACAGATTTTCTCTGTGTTGAAAATTATGTAAGAATAGGCACAGGTCACTTCTGCCTGACAATCATTTGAAGACTCTTATTTGGTTACATTCCACCAGAATTATTATCCTCGATATTTTGAAAAACTTGTAGGTCAAACAGAGCCAATAATAATTTTATATACGTATAAAAATATAAAATATAAGATGTTTATATATAAATATATATAAATGTATGTATATAAAATGTTTGTATCACTTACATCTATATTAACAAAAAAAAAAAATATATATATATATATATATATATAGAGAGAGAGAGAGAGCATGTGCTTTTTTTTTGCAACATGCCTCATTATAAAGTACAGTAAAAGCCCGATATAGCGTGATCCGATTTATCGCAAATTCATATTTAACTTAGGGAAGTATGTTCCCCAGTAAAAAACATAAATGAAGAGTGTTGAATGAAAAAGCGCTAAGTCCATAATAAATTATTTTTCACGAGAAGCAAAAAACTGATATCTTCCAAACTTTCAAGACTTGATTAAAACTTGTAAAACCCAATTGGAGCAGTGAGATCAATAACCATTCAAGTCCATTTACACAAATTTCGAGAAAAAGGCAAAAAAACTTTTTTTATTTCTTATCTAATTATTATTTTTGCAAGTAATATTTCTGTTTGTTTTATAGATCAAGACAAAATTGTATACCAACTTTTAAAGTCGTAACACTTGTGGAAATAGCCAAAATTTAATTACAAATTTGCAAAAAATGAATGGCCATAAGTGGACTTGAATGGTTATTGATCTCACCACTTCAGTTGTAGTGTGCAGTTAAGACATTGACTTGTAGCTGTCAAACATATAATTTTTTATTTACTATTACTGCTACTGACATAAATATTTTTGACTTCATGCTTTTTGAACCAGCCACATTGAAAATAATTTTTTGAAACGAAAATAAGACTATAGAAATGCATCATTTTATTTGATAACTTCAATGAAACATATGAGGTGTTATTATATGATCCATTCATAACCAAACATAATGTTTATTGTGTCATTTTTTCTGTAAAGCACATCTTAAAAAAGGTACATACGTCAGCAAAACTATATAAAATAAAGTATTGATTCCTTTACTCAAATTTTAATACATTTAAATTAATATCGAAGAAATGTTATTAGTTAATATTATACAGGGTACGGCAGAGGAGTTGAACAGTTTTAAAATGGAAATAACACAGTGAATATGTAAATCAGAACAAATTTATTACTCCCGAACACCTGGTTGTGTATGCCATTTTGATATTGGTACATGTGTTTAGGCTTTTTTGAAAATTACATTCCTCAAAATGTAGTCTGACTCTTTTCATGTACTCTTCCCTGAAGTTATGTGCTGTCTTTCCAACATTTCGTCATCAATGTTGGCGATTTCCTGGGAAATGGCAGTCTTCAGATCAACAATTTTTTTGGGCCTGTATACTTTTGACTTCAGATAACCCCACAGAAAATAGTCGCAGATGATGTCAGGTGAACGGGGAGGTCAGGAAATGTCGCTGCACCGAGAAATAATGTGCCATGGAAACATGAGGTGCAGAACTTTTATGGAGTTGTCAGCCGTTTGAGATGTGACACTATATTGCTGAAACCATACCATTTGTTTATTAATCCCACGAAGACACTTATGCAGTTCTGCTTGAAGAAACCTCGTAGTAATTAGACGTAGCATTCACTATTCCATCCATCCAATGGTTCTACAGCTCATGTTTGAGCCTTGACCTGCGCTGCCAGTTTACAATTTCTGCAGTGTAGTAGACTAGCTGCATCCTCCCTTATATTATCTTCCCATCTCTTCATGGGTCTTCCAGGATGGCAAATTCCATGAAAACTAGCTCTAAGGGCTTTTTTTGGTAGACGATCCAGAGGTAATCTTTGTGCGTGACCTGCCCATTGGAGTTTTTAAATTTTTATATAGGTGAGTATATCGCATTCTCTATATAATTCATATAGGTCTTTATTGTTTCATATCCTCCATTCCTGATTTATGTTTACAGGTCCAAATATTTTCCAAAGTACTTTCCTTTCAAAGCTACCAATAGCTTCCTCAGTCCTTCTGGTAAGACATCATGTTTTACAGCCATACATGAGAACAGTTCTTATTAGTCTTTTATAAAGTCTTATTTTAGTTGCCATGTGAAAGCATTCACTATTACTGTCCCAATGTTCCCATTCTCCTGAAAAATACAGACCTGGTTTCTTACTGGAACCTGATGCTGTTTATCTGAAGTTTCATACCCATCTCAATATAGTATTGTGGCAAGAAACGGCTCCGTGGCGGCCAACATCAAAATGGAGACGAAAGAGGTGCTGAGTTTTGACACAAGAATCACCATTCTTGAAAAATGTCTTGACAACAAAAGCACGATGCTGTGCACTCCACGACTCCATGATTACTAATTAGTCAATCTTCTTAATGTATCCAGCTGTTTGCTGACAACATAAAGTCCACTATCCACTGTAGTCTATTCAGTTGTTGTTTTTCACGAGAAATGAGGAGTATTTTGATCAGTGTTCATTATAGATGCCTGTTGCTAGTAAGCAGAGCTGGGGTGTAGTCAATATATACTGTAGGGCTGTGTCGTCTCCAACTGGTACTAATGATTTTAATTTGCTTCTTTTGTGGTTTATGAATGGACAGTATAGAAGAATGTGATTATTACACCACAGACAAGTAGGATTATCAGAAATGTGAAATCGGTGTACGTGCAATTGTGTGACAATGTGACCTGTTCTGGCTCTCGTTAAAAATGTTGTTGTTGTTGTTTTCTAATGCCAGGCGTTTGACAATAAAGTCATTTGACCTCTTGCACTCCAATATTTTTCAAAGATATTATCATGACCAGCCACTGAAGCACAGATTTTGAGGTGTTCCGAATCCATTTCTTGGTTTGAGTTGCACAATGGGCAGTTAGGGGACTGATATATTCCTATTCTATGCAGGTGTTTGGCCAAACAATCATGGCCTGTTGCCAATCTAAATGCAGCTACAGACGATTTTCGTGGTAAATCGGGAATTAACAGTGGATTTTGATGCAGGGAGTTCCATTTTTTTCCCTTGGGATTGAGTTATCAAATTTTGTTTGTTGAAGTCTAAGTATGTAGGTTTAATAAATCTCTTCACAGAGTAATACGTAGATTTAGTAACAGGTCTGTAAGTAGCAGTGCTGCCCTTCTTTGCTAGTACATCCGCATTCTCGTTTCCCAGGATTCCACAATGGGATGGTATCCATCGGAAAACAATTCTTTTATTGAGTGATATTAATTGAGAGAGCATTTTAGTTATTTCTGCTGTTTGAGATGAAGGTGTGTGTTTAGAGACTATTGATAGAATAGCTGCTTTGGAGTCTGACAATATAACTGCATTCCTAAATTTATGATGTGACATAGAAGATTCCTGAGGCATTCACTTATTGCAATGATTTCACCATCAAAACATGTTGTTCCATATCCAAAGATCTATAAAGTGAGAAGAGACAGCACGTAACACCTGCACCGGCACCTTGTTCTCTGGAGATCAAGGATCCTTCGGTGTATAAATGAAGCCAGTTTTGTGGAGGGTACCTAATATTAATTGTCTCTAAAGACAATTGTTTCAGTATTTCAGTGTTTACTTCTGATTTCAGTAGTTCTTCTGTTAAATTTAGATTATATTCTATATTTAATAGAGTTAAAGGGTTTGGTTTAATTTGTAAGTTTTCTTTTAAATTTGGGATATTGATTTTCTGTTTTAATTCTTGAACAATGGATATGAAACTTTTCTGAGTTTTCAATCTACAGAGAGGACTGTATGAATGCCAATTGTTTCCTGGTAATCTGATAAATTTTTCATATTGAATCAGTGCTTTTTCTTCTATTGTCATTTTGATGCTGTTAATATTAGTGAGGAATCTCATAGAATCTATTGGAGTTGTTTTGATTCCACCAGTAATGAGTCTGAGAGCTTGGTTTTGAACATATTCTATGTCGTTTATGAAAGGTGAAGTAATTAAAATTTCTCCGCAGTATGTCAGTACTGGCTGTATAAACATTTTGTATGTAGTGTTCAAAGTATTCCTAGAGCATCCCCATTTCTTTCCTGCTAGTCTTTTTAGAAGGGAGAATCTTTTGCGAGCTTTTTCAGAAATGTATTTCAAATGGTTGCTCCATGTTAACTTACTATCGAAAATAACTCCAAGATATTTGGATTCATAAGTCCTAGGAAGGTGTTGGCCATTGTATTGGATATTGAATTCTCTTTCTTTTTTACCGAGTGAAAATATTTGATAGTTACTTTTGCTTAAATTAAGTGTCATCAAATTTGATGTATTCCATTCATGGAGTTGATTTAGAGCTTTAAGAGCAGAATTTTGAATTTTGTCTCTGTGTCTGTAAGATCCGGAAGTCCACAAAACTATATCATCTGCAAATAGTGCTGTTTTCATGTTTGATTCCTCTAATAGGGAGGGTACGTCATTTATATAAATATTGAATAAAGTTGTGCTGAGGACAGCGCCCTGAGGTAGACCTCGATATGTTTTTCTGTAACTAGAAAGTGAGTTATTGAATTTAGTGGCAATGAATCTTTGACTAAGGAATTCTGATATCCATCTGAAGATATTGCTGGAGATACCTAATTTCTGGAGTTTTATTAATAATTTATTTCTCCAAACAGAGTCATATGCTAACTGAAAGTCAATAAATATTGCCAAAGTGTCTTCTTTCTTGTTAAAACTGTCTTTTATTTCTTGGCCGAGATGTATGACTTGTTCATTGGTAGAGTGTAGTTGTCGAAAACCGGCTTGTCTTTGTGATTCTAAATACCAAGTTAATCTGTTGGAGATCATGGACTCCATGGTTTTTGCTATCATGCATAATAGTGCTATTGGTCGATAACTATTAACATCATGAGCAGGTTTCCCTTTTTTGTGAATTGGTAGAATGATTGCTTTTTTCCAAGCTGCAGGAATTGAGGTGTTCCATGATAAATTGAAAATGGATCAAAGTACAGACTTGGCTTTTTCCCCCAGATGTTTAAAAAATTCGGAATGAATGTTGTCGGGGCCAGGAGATTTCTTGGTTTTTAAATTTTGTATAGCTAGAGTTAATTCTTTGGAAGTAAAATTTTGATGAAATATTTCAGGTTTTGTACTAGTAATATTGTTTTTATTATTTTTATGTAATTCTCTTTTGATAAATTTGTCAGTTTTTTTGATATTGGAATGTAATCTGTGAGAGTTTGAGTAGTGTTTATTAAATGCGTTTGCTATATCTCCACTATCTGTTAGTGTTTTGTTATTATGAATAATAGGTTGGCTAGTATTTTCCTGTGTATTGGAAATATTCTTCAGAAATTTATATGTTTTAGCGCTATCGGTTCTGTAATTAATATTTTCAATAAATTTATTGAAACTGTTCTTTTTTGCTGTTATGATTGCTTTTTTAAGAATAGCAGTCTTCTTCCTCCAATCTTGAGTATCTTCTGGTGTTTTGCTATGTTCTGCTTTGGTTCTTGCTTTATCTCTATCTTATTTCAATAAATTCAGGTTTTCTGTCCAGAATGGGGTGTATTTTTTTGGTTTTCCTCGTGGAATGTGCTTTTTTGCAATTTTAAGAAGAGATTCACAGAAATATTTGTTCAATCTATCTGAGTGTGTATTTTCCATTAGTGGTGTGTTGACCTTGAGGTATTCGTCGAGTTCAGTTAAATGGCAAGTTGTAGCCGATTTAAGTGAACACCATATTTTAACATTTTGGTGGCTACTTCATTCACACACAACCCCCAGAATGTCTGGAGGACCACACCTGCTGTTGGTCGACGGGTCCATTGGACCTAGCTGGGAGATCTTGTTGATCACCAACTTTCCCTCCTTAAGCCACTGGAGGACGATTTTAGTGCCATAGCAGGTCAGCACTAGGAACAGAAAAGTAGAAAGAGGAGGAAGGAAAGGGAAATGAACCCCTAGGCCTCGAATGCTCTAATGCCATTGGGGTCGAAGAAAGTAAGAGTTCAGTCAGAGGACTGGATAGGAAAGGGTAAAGAGGGAATTAGGTATTGGAAAATTATACCAAATTCAGTCATTAACTCATCAAGCTGACCAGTGCTAATGGATGAGTAGCCCCTCCCTTTAGTTCAGCTCGTAAAATTATGCTTACTATCAGCTGCACCACGGGAAGGTAGGGATGGGACATTGGGTATTTGTCAAGGTTGGTTCCTTAAAGCCTTCAATGGGAAGGATTAATGGCTCTCCCCCCTGTATCCGACAGATACCCTTCTGCAGCTTTGTTAAAAATGTTTGAACATATCTGGGCAAGTTTTTGTACATCTCCAGGTCATTTGGTTTCTTTTGTACAGACTGTAAAATTTTTCCTTTGTCAGAAGAGAGCCAATTGTTGATCCATAGGTTTAGAAAATGAGACTTTACTGAAGCAAAAGAACTGGATAGAGATATCACTTGAAGAGGTCTTGGTTGCAAATATGTTGCCTATTTTGCAATATTATCGACTTTCTCGTTTTCAGGTATACCAAAATGACTAGGTATCCATTGAAATGTTATTTCCTTTTGGAGCTTCTTTAGTTTACTTAGTTGTTTCTGAATTGGAATAATTTTATGTGCGTATAGGTTTGGTACATATTTAATTACATTAAATATAGTCCCCTTGGAGTCGGTAAGTATGCAAATAGATTTTTCAGAAATTTAAGTAATACATGAAGAGCAGCATCAGTAGCTAGCAATTCATTGTCAAGACTGGAGGAGGATGAACATGATATGAAATAACTTTCTTGATATTTTGGAATATAGTACCCTGCTCCTGATGTCCCATTATTAGGATTTAGAGATCCATCTGTATAAATTTGAAGGTGATCCTTATATGTGCTGCAGAGTAGTTCCATGGCATCTAACTTAAGAATGTATGGAGGATCATTTTTGGAATGATTTCCTGGAATTTGTATGCTATGTTCTGGAATCACTCATTTCCATGGAGGAATTTCGTTCACAACTGGAGTTTTAGCAATGAGTGTGTCTGTGATATAGATTGGTATTTCTTCTTTGTTTATTTTATATAAATTACACAGAATAGCCTATTATCTGACAGTTTGAAGAACATCTGAGATCTGGATGAGACTTGCAATTTTAAATGTATGTTTAAATCCTTTTGTGATACTGTATATAGTGTCAGATTGGTTGAATATTACATTCAATTTCTAAAATGATATCGAACAAGCTGACAAACTACGATCAATCTGTATCCATAACCCCCATGTTACTCAGTAAACAGCATTCTAAAACCTTTCAACTCTTTGCTGCACCTTGTAGTATCTGTAGTAAGAAATATTATAAAATGTATCAATATCAGTTAACTTACTTTACTTGTACCTCTTTGTATCTCTTAGTTAATTTAATCTTCAACCTGTTTCTTGTCCCCCTACTAGAGCCTGCAACTGGTACTTCAAATTTCATACTAATTAATATTTACTCCTCATGGGCTAGTGGTCAGAGCTTCTGGCTATAGTTCATGAGGTCCCGGGTTCGATTCCCGGTTAGAGCACAGGAATTTTTCCTTAAAGGGGATTATTCCTGTGTTCGTCCATGGTCTGGAATTTAGGTTAAGTTTAGATTTAAGACCTCTCCTGACACCACATTATCATAATCATTCTATCACATCATCGGGGTAATGTAACTCCGCCTTCCAGGCGCCCCAACCTCAGAAGTGGGTTACAACTAAGCCACGACCAGGAGAGAAGACCAGAAATGTCGAAAAGACAACCTAGTGGCATTGGATAAAAAAAAAAGAAATGTTTACTTGGATTGTCCCCACATGTTTCTATCATACAACGCTGCAAATCTCTAACTAAACAGATTTTCTTTCAAGTTATTTTTAGCTGTCATTGTTGACAATAAAAGTGCGGCGAAACCATTAGATAGCCAATGATATCAGGTTGCTTTGCCATGTGAATGCAGTAAGTTTCAGATTGCATCCACAAATAAATACATAGCGGAAAATACTAGATTATTTTCATCTATGTTAAAAAGCGCTTTTTGTTCCAAACACCTCAATGGACTCAGTGTTATCTGAACCAAATGTCATATTTCGAAGCTATTTGAGACTCGTAAGGAGCACTTTCTGAAACAAACAGATTGAGCAGGTCGATTCAGCACTACAGAAATAGGAGGAATCCGTTTCAAACAGCATTTCATCTGGGGATGGACTGAGCGCTTTTTGATTCAACACTCCTCAAATATACAAAACATTTAGTGGAAATCAGTCTTTAAAAAAAAATCAATGTAAAAGATAATACTGCATAGAGTGTTTCTGCAGTATAATGTGCTGCATCTTAATAGGTATATGCACAGCCCTTAGTGGACAATGACCTTTTCTTCGGGGTTGTAAAACTACATTCCAAGGGATTTTTGCAGGCATACCAGGAAACAATTTGTGCCTTAATAAGTCATGAATGCATTTTGAAATTGACAGGAGTGAGTTGGTTTTGGAGTGCGTAATCGATGAAGATATCATATGTTATACGGAATGATCTTCAGGGGTAATGTTAAAGCTGTCCTGTTATATGGATCTGAAACCTGGCTATCAAACAATACAATTATAATAAAGTTGCAATCCTTTATGAATAAGTGTCTGAGGAAGATTTTAAATATCTACTGGCCAATGATAATAAGTAACGAAAATTTGTGGAGACTAACAGAGGAAGAACCAATAGAAATTCAAATTAAAAGACGGAAATGGAGGTGGATAGTACATATTCTGAGAAAACCTAATGAGGCTATAGAAATACAAGCATTGGAATGGAATCCCCAAGGAGCTAGGAAGGTGGGGCAACCAAGAGGGACATGGAGAAGAACAGTTAATGAAGAGGTGGGAAAGTGTGGGAAAGTCTGGAGAGAAGTGAAGGCTACGGCAGCAAATAGTGTCCATTGGAAGGTTCTCACTGAGGCCCTATGCTCCACATCAGGAGTGAAAGGATATACATACATACATACAGAATGAAAATAGTGATGAAAATGAAAAAAAGACGATAAAGATGGTGGTGATGAAAATGTAGAAGAGAAAGACAGTATTCCAAGTGTTACTGAAGTGATACCTCATCTAAATAATGTAATTCTTGGTTGGAATGGCAAAGTGAATCAATGTTCGTCTCGTCCATGTTGCTAATATAAAACAGTCCGCCAAACAAAAATTACGGACATTTTTTAAGTCAGTGTAAAATCAGGATAGTTTATATTTAAACAGTGAAGTGAACTATTGCTAAAAACAATACAATAACAATTTTATGGAATAAACTGCATATTACAGTATGTATTACATTATTTAAATTCATCTATTAGAGTTATAGTGCATTAAATTACATCTCCATGTGACATGTCATTTCCTTAACACATGGACTATAATTATAATCACTTTCGATATATCACTGTTCAGCTATAATGCGGGGGTTAAATATGTCCCCCAACAACTGCACTTTATCGGGCTTTTATTGTAATATTATTACAGTTGAGGTATGCATTAGAATTCAACATAGAATACGAAATATTACATTGGTATTAGCTGACAAAGTACAAATTACAGCGTTTAACTATGTTATTTTATTGAAGTCTTTAGATTTAATAAACGTGTAAAAATTTCTTTATGTATTTAGTTGCGATTTTCTGATTAGTAGACCAGTTTCCTCCAAGATTTCTTATTTGTAGTTTTAAAACATTCTTTTCTTTTTGTAGTAGTTTTCGGTTACATATTAGGTGTTGTGACATCTGTTCTCCGTCTTTGTAGATGCAGGTCGGTTCATCTATTAGTTTAAATCTGTGTAGGTAATATTTCGTTTTTCCGTGTCCTGTGATCAATGCTGTAAACTATGATAATGCTGGGATTTTCATTTGTAGCCTTTTCTGAATATTCGGGAAGAATAATCTGCAGAGAATGCCCTTCTCGGCATTATCCCACTTTCTCTGCTATTTTTCGAGCCTTTTCTTCTTAAGTTTAGTAGAGACTGTTATTGGAATTTTATTGTACACTATGTTTTGATCATTACTGGTTGCAGCTTCTTCGGCAGGTTTGTCTGCCTTTTCGTTACCTTCTATTCCTGTGTATGCTTTAGCCCAGCCGAGGTGAATTACACAGTTTAATGCATGAGTTATTGAATCTTATGTCATGTCTCTTCGGCTATGTTGTTGTGTAATTTGTTTTCTATTGCTGTCTTCTGCTGTTAGTGTAAATGGCTACAAATACTGTATTAGTATTGCAATCTATGAGTGTTTATAATTGAGGTCCTGAATTCTAAAATATGCTAACTCCAAAAAATTGAAAATTGAATTAAACACATATATGATATTGTTATGTCTCAGGATATGATGTCGTATGTTAAAAACAGCTTAATACTTGTTCTTTGTCAAGTTTATTAGCCTCATGAGAAACCACCTGAATTCTAAGCCATGTAATTAGTACATATAGAATTTAGAAAAGTACCAGGAGTTAGCATGTATTAGAATTCAGGTCCTCAATTCTTCTTAGAGCCTTAAGAATAGCAATTTGTTCAGCTTGGTTGTTAGAGCAATAGTTATCCAGCTTAAATTTGTTGTTTTTTTATATCAAAATTTTCTCCACGTATATTGTTGCGCTGTCTCCGGCCTTGTTTTCTATTTTGCTGCTGTTGTAAAGGTTTCTATAGAATATGATGTTGAGTCATTGATTTTAGAGATGTGCAACCACCTTGCTGGATGAGGCCAATCCTTGATCGGCAATGGTAAGTCGCATTCCTGCTCTATTTTTACTAAATTGTCTTTCACTTCATAGAGCTGTATTTTCTCTTCTAATAATATGCCTATTGATAGTATTCAAGCCATCATGCATGAAGCTTCATATGAGATTGTTCTGTACGCTTTTGCTACCTTAATATTTATAAGTCTCTGTTTCATTGCAGTTGCTTGATGTTTCTTGGGTTTATGGAAAAATCCTATTGGAGTTTTGCGACTCTGTCTAACACGTGGCTCAGGGTTCTGGATTTCTCAGCAACATTTTTATGTGTTTATCGAAAGTCATCATGTTGTCGAAATATATTCCTAAATATTTAGTTTCCTTGACTAGGTATAGAGTTTTGTTGTTGAGATAGATGTTAAGTGCGTCATAGTTCGTGTTTTTTTTTTTTTGTAATTAGCATAACTTTGGATTTACTTTAAACTGCACTTTGTTGTTTTCGGCTCACTTCTCTATTTTTGCAAGATACAAATCTGATTAAGCTTCAGCCTTGGACATAAGGGAGGGAAGGTATACATTATCGAGTTCACTCCTTCTACAATATTTCGGACATTGCTGTTATGTTTACATCACTAGGCTACTAGGTACATAAACTTGTCTTCTCTTCTACTTAGGGATGTACAAAAGTAATGTGACATGCCATTACATTGAACATTTTAAATCAGTCAAATACATAATATAGGCATTCATATGGTCACTGAGGCTTAGCACTCATAAATAATTACTTATGAGCTCTAGATCACCTATACTGTTTGGTCAGGATGAGTCGTCTATATTAGGATGAATACTACTACTGCATAAGTGTGAAGCAGTTACGAGGTGATAGGCTGTTAGGCGTGTATGTGCAATATTTTTCATCAGATTCATATTAGAAAAAAATTCTTTGCATACACGTGAATTGAAAGATTATTAGCATCTTAGCTGCGTAACTTAGGAGACTTGTCATTAGGTAATTCATACGATTCCTTGCCAGTTTTACCTGGCATTTGAAAAAGAATATTGTTCTCTATGGCTCGCCTATGTGTTTGGAATGCAATAAATTGATCGTACTGCATTTTCAACTAGTAGTGATTGTGGGTTGGCTTTCCATTAACAAATTATTCCTGTATTGGCTATGTGTTTGGTCAGCTCCATTTCTTTGGTGAGAGGCGTTGGCATCTTGTATTTGCTTCCTTCTTTGCTGGATCATCCATTGCTTCATTTCCTTGCAGTCATATGAGCAGGTATCCACTGTAATGTTATATTTATGTTTTATTTGAGTCCGTTTATAATGTACTATTTTTTGATGTGGTGGAATTATAACTAGTGATAGTCTTCCACCAAATGTTTAATTTGAAGTTTTTTATTTCTGTTTTACATTCTTTATGGGATACTAACTTCTGCTGTTTTTGTTATCGGTTCAGTTATAATATTATTTTTTTTGTTTTTAGTTTCGGGGCTACATCTTTTAATAGATTATAGAATTGTTCCCAGTTAACTTATTTTATTATTCATTTTATTTGAATTGGTATGTTAGAGTTAATATTTTCTGTTTTTATGGATATGATTATGGGGAAAATGGTTCTGAATGTCGTACTTTGTTTGATAACTTTCCATATATCACTTATTTTGGTAGTAGAGATATTTAATTGTGATATAAACTTAGAAGACATCTCTTCAGATTATTTTAATAGCTATTTAAGTATCAAGTACGCAAAGTAAGGCTTTAGCAAACGAATTAAGTGTTTTGAACGAGGCGTAAGCTAGCGGGATGAGTCTGCTAAAGATTTTGCGTACATTGTGCATGCAGTAGTTTTTAGTAAAAGCTCTAAATTATATGAAATAAAATAAAGTAAAAGTAAATACAAATACAAGTATAAAAGGCATAGCCAGTCAATAAATTGTCATATTCTCACCGTCATCTGATAAACATAATGAAACAATGTTGGCATATTAAAACAGTCCAAAAAGCAACTATTTTAGAGAGCAAGCACTAAAAAAATTAATTTATAGTGCAGAAAGCAAGATTGCAGCGTAATCCTCTCCATCCCCAATCTTTCTGTTAGCACTATTTGTTTCATTGTTCTTTTTTTTTTTTCTCCAGTATTTTACTATACGTACATATGTACATACCTACAGACGTACATACACATTACATATACACATTACTCGGAAAAGAGTATTTCGTTTCTTCTTCTTTTTCTAGCTCGTGCCCTATTTCGAGAGTCATGTTGTTAATAAGAATCTCCATTTTTCAGTATCCTTTTCCATACCAGTAGTTTAGATCCATCTACTTCAAGCCATTCTTCTTCTCTTTTGACATCCCTCTTAACCTGGTCCAGCCATCTACTACTTGTTCTCTTTCCTTCATATAATTAAAAGCTGCATTTTTTCCCCTCCAGAGTTCTTCTGTTAGACTGGGATGTTCACCATGGTAATGGAAGTCAGCATATGTTTGAGTCAGATCCTAGAGTCTTATACATTTCACTTCATCGCTATGATGATGGCAGCTTCTTCCCAGGATCAACAGATGCAAACTACAATATAGTAGGAAGTGGAAAAGGAGAAGGATTCACTGTCAACATTCCATGGAATAAGGTAAATTTAAACAATAATTTTCAGTGATTAAGATCAAATTGTTTTGTGAGAAAAGCTGTGCTCACAGTTTTCTGTATAACTAAATTCTGATGAAGTCTCACTTCGTCACCATTCAGAAATCAGGTGCAAGTTTATACTTAGTATGAGTCTTTAATACTTAAATAATTGAATTACCTGAATTCATAATGAACTGTTTTATTAAACAATTGCAGACAGAATTCACGTTTGGTTAAAATATATTATCAGAAGGGATCGTACTTTTTAGTATAAATGATACGTGCGAAATTTTTCACAGTTACTTTCTTTGTTACATTCACCCTTCTACATATCTAAAATATCATATTTAAGCAAAACAAACTCGCGAAATTTGGATCGTTATGAGAAATGTCTCAATAACCATGAAATATATCCCCTTTATCGCAAAAACTTCGGAATATGTGCCAAAATTTTATTCAGTATTGTTAAAAAACTTTTGTTTCAGTTATTTTGAAGCGCTTGGTAATGACAATATTTATGTATTCTCTCTATAGATGTGTAGACTCACTTTTACTATCTCTATGGATATTGATAAAAGATTGATTTCTGTAGCAATTGCAGCAAAGATTGAAGAATGTTATGCACCAAAGGTTATATTTTTATGCAAAGAGGTTTTGGGTGGGACTAGTAGAGAACCACAGTGAATTTGATGTGAATTGTCTGCAGCAGGTAGAGTAGTTTGCTATATCTAATGAGGACAGTGAGAGGGAATTTTCTGTGTACACGAAAATACTCACTGACTGTTGATATAGGAACCCTGCTTAGTTTATATTTTGGTGATGATAATATGTTGTAAGCGTAAGAAAAAAAAAGTAACAAAAAGTTTTATATCAAACATAACATAATACATTTAATGGATCTCTCATGGATCAAAATGAAGGAGCTGGAGCAGGAGCTACTTGCCAATACTTTTCTCTTTATGAAAATGTTGGCAAGTACACAACAAATTTTGATGGCGAAGTTGAAGCCATTTATACATCACTTCAAAATGTATTTGTTTGGCTAAACCAGTGCAAAAACATAGTCATCCTGTCTGACTCCAAAGCTGCAATCCAGTCCATCAGCTCAACTACATCCCCTAAAATGGAAAAAGTAAAAGAAATTCATTGCATGGTAAAACAAATTCAAATGCTAAATAAAAAAGTGGTCTTCCAATGGATCCCGGCCCACTGCGGACTGAATGGTAACGAGAAAGCAGATATGTTAGCAAAGAAAGGAACTTATATCAACTTAAAAACAAATTTCAAGTTCCCATATGAATCAATAAAGCGAGTCATAAAAAGAATAAGTTACAGTGAACAGGCAAAACATCAAAATTCAAAATGGAAAGAATCATTCAAAGATCCAAAACTAATTCCTGATCTACCTCGAAAATCTGCCGTGGCCATGTTTAGATTGATTACTGGTCATGATTGCCTCAGTAAACACCTCCATCGTATTGGAGTACTGAATTCACCTAAATGCTTACTGTGCACCAGAGAAGAGGACATGGAGATGGAGCATCTGGCTAATTGTGAAACTCTTAGGACATTTGTGGACTTTCCATCAAAATATTGGGAAGCAAGAAGGATGATGACTTCATTGTTAAATCCAGAGCATTAGACACACACACACACACACACACACACACACACACACACACACACACACACACACCACACACATATTTAATTGACAACTTATTTCACGAAATGTCCATCTATACCAAAAAATACACTATCGAATAAGTGCTTTACTTGCAGAGGAAATAAACGATGATGGTAATCCATTAGAGTGAAACCCCATTATACCGTGTCTTGGTATATTACAGATTCGGATGTTTCGTGGATACAGTCATTTCCCCAATATTTAAAGAATTGATGTACATTAAGATTATTATATACAGTATCTATATTTTCCTGAGTTCACACAGTCTAATTTTGTTTTCAGACCTGTATTATTCTTTGAATTTTAGATATGCTAAATGGAATACAAATTCCTTTATTTTTGACTTGTGAACACCAGCACTTGGGTGTATAGTAACATATTGTATCGTGTATAGGCTTAAAACATGGTGTCTGGCTGTCTTTTTAATCCCTTCATTGGATCTGTTGCCATGGTGTGTTACCTATTTTCTTACTGATAATGGGTCTGCCATACAGATGCATCAGTGAAAGAAACATTATTGTAGTATTACTCACTGAGAGACCAGGTAAGTGTAGCAGGTGTACTCAAAAAAAATTAATTTGACTGCACAGTATCAGTTGAATAAAGAAAGCTGTAACAATTACATATGCAATATAGAGTGTGATCTACATGAAGTGCAGCCTATGGCTTATAAATCTCTAAAATATTTAAAGAAGAGAGAGACAGGATATCATTAAACAACATAAAGACAGAAGATTGGCTTAAATATTAAAAAAATCTATGGATGAATCATTCTTTTGACGAAAATTTAAATATGGACAAAAATACTGACGATCCTGTTGTTGCCTTTATTTAGTATGTATGTCTGTTCTATGTGGTGTATGAATATTTCTGCTAGTATGCTGGAAATGGTGATCCCATGGGTAGGCCTTCGGTTTGAGTGTAATATTTGTTATTGTAAATTGTAAATTTTAAACTCGATAATCGCCCTGGTTTTAGTTATAGAGCAGCCATAGGCATAAGAGGGGAAGCATAGAGGGAGAATGAATATTCCCAACCTCCTCACGAGTCCTGGTGTGTCTCTTAACGAGACGCTGTCATGGATTTGGTCTTGCAGTGGCAGAATATGTTAACCGTGTAGCCGTGCACAAAAGAGTTAATCTAACAGAGTAAAAACATTTAAGTTTTTCAAGATACACAATATCTAATGCCTTAATTAAGCATTTTTTTAAACAACTTCACTATCAGAAAAACATTTGGAACAAAGTGTTATCTCATATGAAATAACATAGCTTGCCTGTAATGCAGGATTGAAATTTTATTTTTCTTTCAATTCCATATTAAAATATTTCACCAGATCCATATATTTTGTTTTTCTGTTATCATCTGAAATATAATATAAGCCTGCGATCTATATTCGAAATTAGGTTTAAGCATAACTTAACGCAGTAAACAGGGATTGCGTGAGAAATAAGTCTATAAAATTTACATATCTTTCAAAACCAATAATTCTGCATGAGGTTTGTAGTGCCTTTGTGCATTGTATACTTTTATATTTGTTTTTTATAGCACACACAATGTCACCTTCGGGCTAGGGTCCCATACCTGTGAGTAAAAGATGCACTAGTGTGCATCCGTGGCTGCTGGCGGGTATGCTTCCTCCCTCTCCCTTCTGCACGACAGTGCATATTCCGACACACTTCTAACCCTTTACCCATTTCAGCGAGTACTGATGACCACTGACCTAAATCAATAATCCTCACCTTCTTGTCCACAGGTGTATTGCCTTAATTATACAGTATATACACGCAGTATTGAGTTTTGAGATCAGTGCACGTGTTGTGATGTCTCAGAAAAAAAAATTATATGTAACAAGTGATAAACTCAAGTGATCGTGTGAAGAAGGGTAATCAAAGGCAAGTTCATCCCAGAAGGAGCAATTGAAAGGTGGATGAAAGAACATAAACTTTTAGGTATTGTTACTCTGCAAGTGGCCTTCCATGATTTAGCTATAATGCGGATGTGAAGTATGTCCCCCCCAACGATTGTGTACTACTGTACTGCATTTAGTGAATAGGCTTTATGAAACAGGTTCTTTGAATGATGTGACGAGAATTACTTATCAGTTATCACACAAAATATACAACACTTCCAGCAACTACTGTGTGAAGAATAAGTACCAAATGTTATTAATATAACATAGTGCGTAAGTTTTAATCCGGTGAAATGCTGTGAGTTCATGGATGCAAGCAGCAGCTGAATAGCTGACAGAAACACCAAGAACGCTCACTGGAACTGATTGTATTATTACATGCAAATCAAAACACGTATGTAAAAGAAAATAAAAATGTATTATTTTTTTTGTTTACAGAGTGGTATGGGTGATGCAGACTATCTCACAGCATTCTGCCAGGTGGTTCTTCCAATATGTTACCAGTTCAATCCTGAACTCGTACTTGTATCTTGTGGTTTTGACGCATGTATTGGAGATCCTTTGGGAGGTAATATATGTTGGAAAGTAGTTGTAACATTGTCCTAACATCTTTCGAAACAGAATTTGTCAGTTTGATTTGTGGGCCATAATTAGGGTTGCTATAAGGGTCAGGCAAGATTTCAGCACTGCAACCGTCCAATGCAACGTATTATTACGACTTAATTTTTTTTTAGTACAGTCATAAAAATACACAGGAACTTTGCAATGTGCAACAAATGGCATATTAATACGACACAGTTATACAATTGAATGTATGATCAGTTTGTTACTTCATTCTTAATCTTAAACCACTCATATTTTTCTGAAGATGAAATCTTCTTCAGCAACACATTGTTTTGCATCAAATATTCATGAAATTTCAAGCATAACATGCTTTAAAATTATGTTGAACCATCAGAATTGCTCTAATGGATTCAATTTTTAGCCTATTCCTTTCATCTGTCCATTGCACATCCATGATAGAAAATATTCTTTCCACACATGCATTATGTGCAGATAAACAGAAATAGAACTGGCCAATCTTCAGTAATTCTGAATATTGCTCATTATTTGTGCAAGAACTGAAAAATTCCACCCATTTATCACTACCTAGTTTTTGCATAAAATTACTGTCAAAGTCAGGTTCATTCAGTTTGTTTTTCACAAACTTTATTAAACACAGTGATTGACTGAATACTACTGAGTCACCAACTTTATAGTCATGCTTCAATGAGTATTTAACAGTGCCTTCTGTAGGCCCATTCCAAATTGGCACTTCCTGTAAGAGCAACTAAACGAAACACTTGAAACCAATGAAAGAATTTAAATACTCAAGACAAGTGATATAGCAATTGTAGGACTGTAAGACAGCTTGTAGCATCTTTAATAGAGGAAATGTAATCAATTTCGTTTGTGCACTCTTCCTAAAGACCCTACAGTGAAAGTTTTAAATCAGTCTTAAAATTCAGGACATTGCCAATTTGTTGAAAATCGGGCGGGACACATCTCCATGTGCTAAAATTGAGGAAAATCCCGCTTTTTTAGGATGTATGGCAACCCTAGCCATAATATTTAATACAGTGGTCACTAGTGTATTTAAAATTGGTGTTCAGCTTAAACTGACAAGGAAACTGTTAATGAACTGATGCCGAAACCTCCCCTCAAACTGCTCATAGCAGATATAGAAATATAAAAAAATAGCTGATCATACTGTCTGGTTTGCGAAATTAAAATTTGAATAAATACATTACCCAGTATCAAAAAATTCAGTAGCCTTGGGGTAATCAGCTGGCTGAGCTAGCACAACCTTTATTTGGCCACATGATAGAGTAGAGATTTCCTTTCATAATTCATGACAATGAAAGGTGCGAGTAGGTATTCATAATCCGTTTTTGTAACTAGTATTGAATCCTGTGAATGTTATCTTATTTGCAACAATCTGTTCCTGTCAAAAAATATTTATGCATCTGATGTATTCAGTAAGAAATGGTGCAGTTGACTTAATATATAATAAAGCTTAAATTGGATCATCTTCTAAGAAAGATCCTCTCTGTAGAAATGTTTCCAAATGTCCAAGATGAAGAATCAGCTGGTGAAGAAAGGGACATGAGCACTTCATCAGAAGAATTTATTACCATTCGTCTCCACATGATGCCTTACCTGCGGAATACAGTGACTAGAAGTGCATTACCATGTAAATCGTTCACTTCAAGCTACAGTTTGTAAACTTATTCAGTTAGATATATTTATGTCAGAATTACAACTTAATCTATGGGAAACGCACTTAGAGAATGTAAAAGCAAATCCAGTGCAGTTTAAAATGACTTTTTACAGGTGTCTCTAAATTTGACTGATAAACTTTGGGATTAGATAGATAACTTCACATTTTGTTAAGGAACAAATGAGATGCGACATTTCTTTTCAGTGCAACAAGGTTTTATGTCATTAACTGGGTGATCTTACAAGACGAGGTTTAGGTAATCAGTTATTTGAAAATTATTTAATTAATTTAATAAATAAATCATTCATGTTACAGTTTTCATTTGATCCCAAAATACATAAAAAGAACAAACAAACAAAAAAAAAACTCTTACTACAGTCTTAAATATTAGCAGTCTGAACCGAATATACTGCAGCCCATTTGTTCCTTAAGAAAAAGTGTTTTAAATAAGGTTATCTATATAATCCAAAATTTTGTCAGTGTAATTTAGGGACACCCTATATGGAATAATGTTTGCAAGTTTTGTGGAGGTACGAAAGCAAAATAAAATGTATGTGATGAAGATTTATTATCAGGGGATACTTTTAATGCTTCAGGTCCTTGGTTATTACATTTCAAGAAGTTTTTCCGAATCAAAAGTAGAAAAATTACTTTTTTTTTTTTTCCTATTTGAATTAAGGAACTACAAAAATTAGCAAATGACTTCAGAGAAGCAAGGGATTCACTTTCCCATTATTCTCCTTTTGATATTTACAATATTGATTGGAACAGCTTCGAAAAGGAAATGAGAACCAAACAATATTATTGTTTACTGAAGAAAAAGCACATAGAAACCATGTCTCAGTTGTTTAATGCTTTCAACCGCTCATACACAACAATGCCGTACAGTTAGGAAAAACATTTTCATAGTAAAAGATATTATTGTCAAGGCTTCAGAATCTGGGAAAATATGCAGTACAAGAGACAGAATTAAACAAGTAGTATCTAGGAGAATTCTATCTATTCATAGGAAATAAGGGCACTCCACTTTTGAATTTTTGGACTGCATGCAAGAACTCTCCCTGTTTAGAAGGTATTCCTCCCAAAGGACCATTTATTTATTATTATTTTTTTTTTTAAATTCCTCTTGGCACAGTAGACAAAATTTCATCTCTTGGCAATTCCCCTCTCCCATCACTGAATATACCTTTACCAACATCTGACTGAAATTTTAATTGCAAATAAAAACGTATATTTTGACCTTTTTGAGACAAACTCTGAAATTGCCATTCATTTCCAATTTTGTTATCCTACATTCCATAACATGGTAAGATATTCTTGGTTTGCCATGAATTATACATTAGACTGGCAGCCACAGTTCCTGACACCTGAACATTGTTTCCTGGAAAAGGAGGAGGAGGAATTCTGAACAAGGAGAATGCAACACAAGTGTAATGATTTGGTCTGCATGGTACGAAAATAATTATTATTTTAATCAAGTAATTCGGTGCAGACACACCTGTTAAACATATTTCGACTAACAGACATAGGCTAAATGCTACAAGTATCTTGAAGTCTTAATTGTTATAATTGTGAATATGATGAGCATTACTAAAAGATGAACTCCTGATATCTGGTCATGGGCCACATATTGTTGGTTGGTTGGTTTACTTGCCTTACTGCAATGATTCACAGAGGAGGACAACTAAACTAGTTTCTCCAACTTCGCATTGGTTGTTTCTTAATGCAACATTCCAAGTAGGTTTTCTTACCTTTACAGCTAGTATGGACAGCTAATTGTTTGTATCTGTCCGTCTGCTGTGACAATCCATGTGCATAGTTTGAGACAAGGTTTTGGCTTGAGTTAATTGGCATTTCCTTTGTGTGAAGCAAATTGAATGTAGTATTGAAATGAAATAGATGACGCTAAATTGGAGAGGGTTATTTTCCCTCTTGCAAGTACCCAGCAAATTAATAACGAATACAGTTAAGTGTCGGTATAACGAACTTCTAGGAATAGTGAAATTACTGTATTTTCGTTACAATGAAATTTCGTTAAAGTGAACAAATACAACATAAGAATAAAAAAATATTCAAGTTGTGCAATAATACAGTGTGTCCCGTAAAATCACTACCACAAAGAAACCTGAATATCTCCTAAACTAATGGTGACAGAAATACCGGACTTAGATTTTATGTTAGAAAAACTCACCAAGTTTTAACCCAGATAAGCCCAAAAATTTTTTGTGATAAAAATACAGTAGCACATTAGTTACTCTCAAAAATCGGTTAAATGATGTTGAAATAAACTGAAACAAGGAACGTATATTTTCTAAAGCTAACAAATACTACCAACATTATCGCACAACTTATAAAATGTCCCTAACACCAACAATGACATAATATCGAAGGCATTGCAACTGTCCTTATAAAAGGACGGTGGGAAAATCTGGGTTAATAGATTTCCACGTGTGCGCCTCTGGTGGCTCAAACAATATCAAGACGTATTTTATCTCCCTCCATGTGTTCCGCAGCATTGCCTTTATCATTTCGCTGCATCTTTTGCACAAGTTGGATTTTGTATGCTCTAAGTCGCAATCTTTTATGGACAATGTTGTGAACAGTCGACTTCGGAATACCCATCTCTGAAATGGCCCATCGAATTGATTTCCTTGGGCTTCGCTGAAATGCTTGCCTAACATCGTCAATTTAGCTGTGGACACTGCTTTTTTGCTGCTTCCCTTCTTCCGTAACACAGAGCCTGTTTCCAACAGCTGATTATACCATTTCACAATGGTATGACGCTCTGGAGCATTTGCACCATATTCCTGCCTAAATCGTCTTTGCACTGCAATTGGGAACTTCAATTCAACTAACCAGTAACAACATTTCACTTTCTGCTGTACTGTGAATTCTGCCATTTTAACTCTGTGTTGTCATACCCCGCACATGTGCTCTAGAGTCATAATTTTCATTGTTACGAAACTTGGAGAGCTTCTAATAAGACAAGATGAGAAACATTTCTAAATTCACTGAGTGACGAGATGTTTATATTTCTTTATAGTAGTGATTCTACGGGACACAGTGTATATAAGACAATAGATCTTCTTGTCAGCAGTCTTGAATTTCGTACTGGCTATAATTAACTTAGTTCTTTCATTTCGAAAAAAAAATCAGTCTTTTTTTTTTATACAATTCACAATGGATTTTTTTTAGTGTTTATTTCTGATTAGACTTGCACTTTCTATTACGTTATCAGAAACATTCTTTTGTTTAACTAAGAAACGTCATAATTAATTTGTAAGATTAATAGCCTCAGCAAGAGACAGATTTTTTTTCTTTCACATTATCACTAACATCAATGTCTTTTTCACTATATTCACTCATATGGTGACTTTAATTTTCTTGCATCACACTATGGAATAATTACATTTTAAAGTACAAAGTTAGTGCAAGTTTGTATGTATGTATTTATTACACTGCAAGTGGGCAAGCACCCGGTGGCAGTGGTATACACAATATAAACAATACGCAATAAAATTACAATACACAATACAATTATATACACAATACAATAAGAATACACAATACAATTTACAATTTGTTTCACTAGACATAAATGTCAGAAAGTCTAAAACTGTCTTCTCACTGCATATTTAATCTTCTTCAGCACATGGACAAAACACAAAAGCTCACTACTTGTGCTAGATTAGTACGATTCCATGTGACAAAAGAGATGCTTTTAGAATAGTGGCCTAAGCAAAGAAATAATATAGTTAGGAGGGCAGAGGTGGACAACTTGCTCATGGAATTAGACTACATTATATAGTTGCGATGTTAAGTAAAAGAAAATGCACAAAATTTATATAAGTTATTTATTTATTCAAATGCAGTGGGGCTTGACAGTGTTATTGCCCATAAATACAGATGAATCATCAAACAGAAACCCAATAAAAATCAATTATAGAGTGAACATTTTGCTTTCCAATATCTATCATGTAGCATAGTAGGGTGGAACATCTGGCACTGTAATATGTGGTCTCAGTCCATGTTGATGTTTGTATTACAAAATGGGCCGTGGGAAGTCTCATAAATTCCAAATCAAGAGAAATGAGCTGCAAGACAGCCATGTTTCATATTCATGCAAAAGTATACAACAGCTTCTTTCCTGGGTGCATCTGGTGTGGAATGGGCTATTTATCTCCATTGTTTTTCTTGTGATCGGGTTTCTAGTTTCTTCTTGAAATCATTCTTTACTGGTTGCTTGGTATAGAGAGTTGCTAAATGATATGATAGAGTTGTTTTTGGTTGCTGTAGACTCATTGCTCCTCGTTTTACCTGTTGATCATCAATTTCATTCCCACTGACCTCACATTGTGACGTTATCCATTACAGTACTATTATTTTATGTTGATGGAGGGCTTTGATTAATTTCCTACATTTCACTACTTCCTTGTTTTGGATAACTTGGTAGGATGTTATTGCTTGTATAGCTGCTTTGGAATTGACAGAATTGAAGAGTCCACTGCAAAAGGGAGGAATGTCACAAGTTCTAAATTTCTTCATTCTTGTACTGTTTTGCTATTACATTCCCGCTTTTTGTGTTATACACCATTTTTCAAAACTTTCATCCTATATTTTGCAGTGCATTTTGTGTGTGTGTGTGTGTGTGTGTGTGTGTGTGCGCGCGTGTGCGTGTGCGTGTGCGTGCGCGTGCGCGTATGCGCGCTCCATCTCCATGTCCTCTTCTCTGGTGCACAGTAAGCATTTAGGTGACTTCAGTACTCCAATACGATGGAGGTGTTTACTGAAGCAATCATGACCAGTAATCAATCTAAACATGGCCACGGCAGATTTTCGAGGTAGATCAGGAATTAGTTTTGGATCTTTGAATGATTCTTTCCATTTTGAATTTTGATGTTTTGCCTGTTCGCTGTAACTTATTCTTTTTATGACTCGCTTTATTGATTCATATGGGAACTTGAAATTTGTTTTTAAGTTGATATAAGTTCCTTTCTTTGCTAACATATCTGCTTTCTCGTTACCATTCAGTCCGCAGTGGGCCGGGATCCATTGGAAGACCACTTTTTTATTTAGCATTTGAATTTGTTTTACCATGCAATGAATTTCTTTTACTTTTTCCATTTTAGGGGATGTAGTTGAGCTGATGGACTGGATTGCAGCTTTGGAGTCAGACAGGATGACTATGTTTTTGCACTGGTTTAGCCAAACAAATACATTTTGAAGTGATGTATAAATGGCTTCAACTTCGCCATCAAAATTTGTTGTGTACTTGCCAACATTTTCATAAAGAGAAA
The DNA here is from genome assembly GCF_040183065.1 of Periplaneta americana. Lineage (NCBI taxonomy): Eukaryota > Metazoa > Arthropoda > Insecta > Blattodea > Blattidae > Periplaneta > Periplaneta americana. The sequence continues at coordinate 84,655,321 of NC_091123.1, read as the reverse complement.
AGTATTGGCAAGTAGCTCCAGCTCCTTCATTTTGATCCATGGGAGATCCATCAGTGTAAATGTACAACCAGTCCTTTTGTGGATATTTTCTATTAATTGTTTGTAGGGCAATGGCTTTTGCTATTTCTGGATTTATATCTTTTTTGTTGAAGACTTCATCAAGATCAAGGCAGCAATCTACTTTGAAGTTATTAAGTGGATTATATCGAGACATCAAGTTTTCCTTTTCACTTGGTATTTCTAGAATTTGCTTAAGCTTTGCTTTGCCTTGTAGTCTATAATATTCTACTCCCATTGATGTATAATATTGAACCTTAAATTAAATTTTTCTTAAAATTGTGACCATTGCACTTTTTGCAGTGGACTCTTTAAATTAGTGTGATTATTGATTTGTAGTCGGATATGATTTGTGAGAGTGCAATATGGATTGCTTTAATTTCACTGTCAGTTTTGTTTTTGCCAATTGGAATATAATGAGGGAAGAGTGTACAAAGAATTCCAGCACTTACTGAGCCATTGGAGTTGTGTTTTGATTCATCAGTATACATAAGAAGGCATTCAATGCAAGAGAAGTTTGTTTCTGTAGTGCTTAATCTATGTATTTCAGGGTTTGTGTTTGCTTTTATTAATTCACCATTTATTTATGTTTTCTTAGTGTTTAGGAATGTAGAGGTCTAATGGGTTCCTTGCGTAGGCAGCTTTTCGGCCTTGTTTTGTATATCATATTGCTTTCTAATTTCTAATTATTTTTTTTAATAAATTCCTGTTATGTTTTCAACGTTCTGGTGGTCTTATGGTAGTTAGACCAATACTTATCATCTGGGAGTCTGGTTACTTTTCCATAGAGGTTCATAGTCATTATCTCTTAATATTTAAATGTTGTGTAAGTAATAGCATAACATCTACTGGGGTCGTTCTGTTCGCACCAGTCATGAGTTGAAGGATTTAATTTGGTATATTCTGTAATTTTTGTAACTGTTGGCTATTGCCAAGGCTCACAAAAGTAGAGCATTTTTTGAGCACAATTGGTTTGATGTACATATTGTATGTGGTGTTCAGTGTAGAGTTTGCACTAACCCATGTGCTTCCAGTAAGATGTTTAAGTATAGGCAGACTTTTTGAGTTTTAGTGACTATACTGTTGCTTGTTTTATTCAGGTCGGTTTGTTATAAAAAATTACGCCAAGATATTCAGTGTCCACAGAGTGGAATAATAATTGATTGTAGGACAGTAGTTTCAGCATTGGTGTTGGATGACATAATGAGAAGGTTTGGTATATTGTTTTGTTGAAATTGATTATCATTACATTTTCCTTTGACTATTTATCTATGGATTGTAATGTTTTTGTTAACCATTTGTGAACAGTGGCCATTTAAACTTAGTGATAGTGCAGAGATGGCGGGAATTTAAATGTGTGAACGAGAAAAACGCTGTAGTTTATTAAAATGGCTCTAACTCGAAAAAAATTACTGAGCTTTGAAAATTTCACGTAATAGTAACTAAGCTTCGTAAAATAATATTATGCCACATTACCTTAAAAGTTTTCCTTGGTACAGTACACCTTGAAGCATTCTTCAATGCAGAGACATCACAAATATGACAGAAAAACAGTCTCTTTTTTCTTTCCATGTTTGGAACACACTACACACCTTCTTTATGGTCTCGTCCCATTCTTTTTTTTATTTTAGCAGGTTATTTTACGACGCTTTATCAATATCTTAGGTTATTTAGCGTCTGAATGAGATGAAGATGGTAATGCTGGTGAAATGAGTCTGGGGTCCAGCACCGAAAGTTACCCAGCATTTGTTCATATTGGGCTGAGGGAAAATTCTGGAAAAAACCTCAACCAGGTAACTTGCCCCGACCGGGAATCGAACCTGGGCCACTTGGTTTCATGGCCAGACGCGCTAACCATTACTCCACAGGTGTGAACTCATACCATTCTCCCGAGGTGCAATTCCTTTGGAAAGTGCCACTCTTTCAATATAAGTCTAGTGTTATCTGATCTTTGATGCACTTTCTATTCCGAATCTCCAAATTACTCAATTACTTAGCCTGCAGAAATCTGAACGATATAAATTATCATGGAATTGACCACTCTGGCATTTAGAAATCTTTTGAGGAGCTTCATGTACCCCTTATGCAGACATTTCCTTTCCGGTAGATACGTCTGCTACAGCTGATCCTTGAGGTCAATGCCTCCCATATGTTTATTATAGTCAAAAAAACATATGGGCTTTTCCTTTCCTATGCCTCTTTTTTCTTTCTAATTGCCTGAAGAAAATGCTTATAGTACGACAGAGTTTTTTTAACCAATAAGTAGATTTGTATAACGTAAAATAAGCTTTTCCTATTGCCTGTGTTCACCGAATATTTAGTTAAAATTAAATCGAAAGAGTTAAAAATAATATTTTAAATTTTGTTTATGTAAGGTAAAATAAGCATATCATATTTTTATTTTTGCCTGGAGTTTTAAATGTTTTAAAATTTTCTTTTTATAACATGAAATAAGCATCATTATTATTTTTGTTCTCTAGAATATTCAATTGAAATGGGAGTGTAGAAATATTTCTTAATAATCTTTTAAATTTATTTTGAAATAAGAGTATCTTATTGTTTGTAGTCTCAGAACATTTAATTAAAATTATGTTGTAGGGTTTATTTTCAATTTTCCAAGGTTTTGTTTAACGTGAAATGAGCAGTGTTCGTTCTCCATTCTCTAACAAAGTTTAAACGCAACAATTAAACGATATATCAACTGTATATTTTCTTATGACTTTAAAAATAGTGTACATGGTAATGACCTTCCACTTTTCTATTCAGAACAAGCCAGGTGAAGAGGGTGTTCAGAGCAACATAACCTGATGTACACTCCTTACTGATTACAATGTGGCACGATCTTATAATTCACGTTTTTCTGGGAAATTATTAAAAATATTTCAAAATGGTATTTGACTTCTTTGTTGCTCTTTACTAAAGGAATCATGCAGAATTAATGACATTACTTACAATTCACTCTGCATATCATCGTTGTTCCTGCAATAATTCCTATGTGCAAAATATAACATTTTTCAGTAGGAAGAAAAAACACATTTATTCATCCTATTTAAGTTATTTAATAAAGCAAAAATCTGAAAATCGATAAATATGTCACATAGGAGTTATTGCAGGAACAACGATGATATGCATTCACGTAATAGTAAAGTGTTTACATGTTTTTTTTTCTTCTTGGAAGTTAATTTTTACATTTCTTTGTGCGTATTACAGTTTCTTGTTTTGTGCATGTACTTAGTTGTGTCGTTTATATTTCTTGTTTTAGGTTGCAAAGTGAGTCCTGAAGCATATGGTCACTTTACCCACTTACTGACTGCATTAGCAGGAGGTCGTGTAATCCTGTCTCTGGAAGGAGGTTACAATGTAACGTCAATCTCTCATGCTATGCCCATGTGTACTAAAGCTTTGCTGGGAGATCCACTTCCTCCAATGACTCCAAATAAAGTTGCATGTCCTAGTGCTGTTGCATCCATAAAGAATGTCATTAGGACACAGTCTCATTACTGGTCAGCTTTATGTTTTCAAGTGGCTTTGCCTCAAGAAAAGGTCCTTCCAGGTAAAGAGCCACTAGAAGTGAAATTTGAAACAGAAATGAAGTTAAATGAAAATTTTCGAGAAGAATATGCTGAAAGTCAAGAGAGATTAACTGAAATAAATATTGCAGAACCTAAGCAAAAATCGGAAGTTCTCTTCACTAAATCCAATCAATTTGTTAGTGTAAAAACAGAACCAGAAGAGGCTGTATCTACAGAGGAACTAAACGCATTACAAGAATCTCTCAGTAAACTCATTTTATATGAAAAACAGTCAGAGTTTTTCATCAACACTGCAGATAAGCCTTTGTATTCTGATGTAATGATGAGTCCGTTAGAACTCTCCAGTGACACAAGTCCAACATGCTCTTCTGTTGGTACAGAAAGTCGGATGTGCTCCAAGTCAAGTTCAAGTAATTTCAAAGAATCACCACAAGATGATAAATCTGACACACTTTACTCTATAGAATCACCGATTCTAAATTTGATGCACTCTTGTAGTATATCACATAAAGAGTGTGCCAGTTATGACAACTCACCAACTAAGTTAAGTTGCTCTGACGATGGTTATAAATCAGAAGAACAAGATATATCAACATTACATGAGCTCTCTCATGCAGAAGGATATCCAGTCCCATTGAAAATAGTGTTGGAAGACTTGGAAACTGAATGTGAGTATGAAAAAAGACTTCCACTGTCTGGAGGTATGGTACATAAAGTTGCTGACAGTGAAAACAACCAAAGTGGTAGTGGAAATCAGCAAGAGAAGTATGGAGACTCAGAAGATGGTGCATGTGCGAGTTCCAGCCAGAATTCAGATGGTGGTGAGGGACGCCAGACACTGGTAGACTACCTTGCAGGGAACATGGATGTAAGTTCTCTTCAGTTTCTTTATTCATATATATATTCATTGTGTAATTCCATGCAATTCTTTTATTTGTAGTAAGAAATAGTACATTTATTTTCCATGTCCACAGATGCTGTTGGCTGGAGAAATGTTTGCTGTGGTACCATTACGTAGCTGCCCTCATTTGAGCAGTGTTCAACCAGTTCCAAATTGTGGTATAGACCATAAGGGTCCATGTATAGAATGTGGCTCGACACAAGAAAACTGGGTGTGTCTCGTGTGTTACACAGTGAGTATTTGTATTAAAGTTTGCACACTTCATATATATATATATATATATATATATATATATATCTTATGCCATCAGGTTGTCTTTTCGACATTTATAGTCTTCTCTCCTGGCAGTGGCTTAGGTGTAATCCACTTCTGAGGGCGGCTGGCAGGCAGAGAGGACTTAAATCTAAACTTAACCTAAATTCCAGCCCATGGGCGAACATAAAAATAATTCCCTTTGAGGAAAAATTCCTATGATCTAACCAGAAATCGAATCTGGGACCTCATGAACTGTAGCCAGAAACTCTGACAACTATACCATGAGGCTGGCCATATAATTTTATTAATACTAACTGAACAAGAACAAGTCCTTTTTGCTTCTTTTTTTTTTTAATTAAACTGGTTGTTAGATTTTTTGCAGATTTCAGAAACTCTACTATAGACAACCAAAACGAATTGCCTTTACTAAGCTTTCCTCATCCATAAATGTGAATCTTTACATAACGTCACTTACACGAATTAATGAACTTCTTAGCCAAATGCGGGTTAGGGTTAAACTCAATTAAAAGCAGCTGTAGATCAGGCACCCAAAAGAAAATATCTCACCATGGCCTTATGTTCAACAGTTTTTTTAATTTATATATATATATTTGTTTGTCTTTGTTTATTCATTTATTCTGGTGTAGTTAAGGCCATTGTTCCTTCTCTTCCACACCACCAGAAACATCAAACTATAAATAAAGTAAAACCAAACGAAAATATATGCAGACTACAGTCACACAAACTTTAAATGAGCTAGCATTATCTTGAAGTTCAGCAAAACAACACCACACCACTCGGTCCCTATATTCCCACTTTGCATTGTCTCAATGTTCTACAGATCTTACATTTTATCTCTACCGGTCAAAGACTGTTAAATTTCATGTGGCTTATTTTAGTCGTGAGAGTCAGCATATTAAAAAGCATTACAATTTTTCTACCATCTCCTTTCCTCCCCACTGGAAATGTGACGTTGCATAGAGGCAGAGATAAAATAATTATAAGATCTGTACATTGATCTGAAACTATGCATTTTACGTAATTTCATGTCTATATATGCTTTCACTTTAATTTCAGAGACAGCTGACGATAAACAGGGAATTTCCTTGTTCCCAGTCTGAACCTGTCGGGATGTTATCATGAGCCAAAATTTCTCTCTATCGGTCATACCAAAGAATCAATATATACGTATATGATTTAATTTATATTGGAAGATTCAAAACATATTAATTATAATAATTCTTATTTTGTAAACAGAATACAGATACAATATAAACTCGCAATAAGTCATTTTTAACATAAAGACTAATATTCTGAGAGATGTATACTAATATTGTAGAAATTAAGAGATCGTTATTTCCACAACTCCTAACATACTACATTGGCAACATGATTACATGGATAGAATTTCGCAGTAACACATTTTTGAACATGAACAACAATATTTTGAGAGACATACTGTATATTTTAGAATTAATACAATGTTATTTCCAGTTGGCTTAGGTATATTCACATACTACATTAGCAACATGACAAAAGTATCATTGAATGCTTTTGATATGTGTAAAATCTTTTTTTCCTCCACTCCTTTGTATAAAATATAGTTTTGAGAATGTGGAAAATACGCAGTTTTTAAGTTAATGGCTGCAACTTTGAGCGACTGTTCTTGAGCTTCATTTTAATAAGTGGCCATTACAAATGCTAGTCACACTGAAATTGCAGTTGCTTAAAATCGAAAGATATTAGTGGGTATCATAGGAATGCGTGGGATGAGAACATATTCTTCTTTCATTTTGCCAGTTAATATTGGCACTTCAATTAGGTTGTTCCTGAGTTTTTTTCACACTAATTCTTGTTCCATTGCATAATTTTGGTGGATCAATATTTCGCAATACAGTAGAACCTCTATTATCCGTGGTAATAAAGGGGGTGGACTGAATGGTTCATCGAAAAAATCAGATGATCTGTACCGTAAAATATTTTCGTAAATTAAGTGAATAATACTTGCATTTCTTAATTTTCTCCGGTTTCTTGTGTTTAAGACACTAGGTAGTGAATCAAAGGTTCGCTCATTCAAGTCTGGTTGTCAGCGACAGGTTTTTAAGGGGCAAGGAAATTCCTTGTAATGGCTATCAGTGGAAACATAGGAATAATACAGGTCTCGTGTAGTAAATTTACATACTTCATACACTTTATTATTGATTTATATTAAATTGCGCACAGTTGCAACACTAATCTCGTACTCTGATGCGAGATGAGTCACAGTTTCTCTTTCCCCATACCACTCAATTATTTGCGTTTTTTTCGATACTTAGCACAACACGTTTTCTTTTGACACTCGTGGAATATATTTTATATAGAAGTTGTACAGTACAGCAACTCGAACAGCAGATTATATTGTGTAAGTGTCAAGGTTTGTAATAACACTCTCTAGAAAAAATACGTACTGGTACTAATACTACACATAGCAGTACTGCATGCATATGAAGAAGATAGAACTATATATGTTTGTAGCAAAAAAAAAAATAAATAAATAAAAAGAAAATAGCGAGAGAAAGATAGTCAGGTAATCCAGCAATCGGTTAATAGGGTGACAAATAATCGGGATTCTACTATAGTACAATAATTGATGATTCAATATTAAGTACGGAATTACATTATGTGACAGCAATCCTTGTGGTTCCAATGAATTCAAGAATTCAGTTATAAAACACAGCCTGCTTAGTATCTACAAGTGCACTGAGATATTCATAATATGGTCCTGGATTGTGTAAAGATAATTATTGCATGAATTGTCTAGATTTTGGCATTCGTGATGTACCAACACTGTTATTTAATTTTGTGTTATAATTTCCATGGCCTCATGAAAGTCGATGTTGAATACAACAGACAATAATAAAAAACAATTGACTGTAGAAAATTGCATTTTAATATTATACATGAATGTTTGATCGTATTTATTTCTCTTTTTTATTTTTAATTAAATTAATGTCAATTTGCACAATTTTAATGTAACCTATGTTTTTCTTCCGGTTATGAAGGTTAAATGTGCAAACTTTGGCACATATCAGTCAAAACGTGTAGATTTGTATAGAGAACATACATACATACATACATACATACATACACACACACATTTGCTTTTATATATTACATACATACACACATACATTTGCTTTTATATATTAAGATAAGTTTCATTTAAATACACATTGTATCTAAATGAATTATCGTATTTGGCAATTTTTACGGGTAAACTACAAAAGATAAATTGATTAGAGCTGAGACGAGATGTTATGGCACCAACCTGCGCGAAGTTTTAAATTGCCGGCCAGCAGGGTAGAGGAATGGGGGTTGTTTGGGTTACGGTTCTCAAGCTCAGAGCAGCAGGCATATCCATTTCATCTCTTTCTAAAAACATTCGTCTTACCTTAGTATCACAACTTTCCTACTCAAGAGTCTGAAGGTACCTAATGAAATTACGCCCGCTATTCCATCTTTATATTCTTATTCTCCGTCCGAATCAGACTACTGATCTGTGCTGGAATTAGATGTCCCTAAGTTTATGGAAATGTTCTCCAAAATACTGTCCATCACGTGCTCACCTTCAATGTAATTGTTCTCTACTTTCTTCACATAATCACAGACTGATATTCATTTTTGGAAGAAGTGATTGCAGAGTCGGCCTCTGCTTATGCGTAGCCTAGAAATTATAGATGAGTCTTCTTAGGACTTCCTCATCAAAACTGTCTACAGCTGCAACAGTCTTCTTCGGGTGTGATTTTTCAGACTGGAGAAAGAATCTGCTGTTCCTGCCTCAATATTTTTCTCTTCTTTCCTAATTCTTGCCAAGGTTTGCTTTGAAATACCAGTGGCAGCCAGTACTCTTGCACACATGCTTTTCAGTGGAATTGGTATTCCATTTACAACCTCTTCTGATATGAATTTCAATATATTGTATGCTATTTCATGTCCTTGACTATGAACTACTCTATGATTTCATACCTTAGACAATGCCATAATGAGGGTGCTCATTTCAGTATTAGCAATAGCGGTAGTAGCAGAACGATCTGAACGCTCGGAATGCTAGTAACCAACTAACCCAACACACCTCCAGTTGAGTGTGAGGGCAAGTCCAAGCAAATGAACTAAAATGCGTCCCTCATGCTGGTGCCATAACTTCTCGTCCGGGCTCTACAAGGGATTATGTATTGTAACAGGAGCAACTCTCAAGTTTAATTTGAAATGTGTGCCATTACTTAGTTCTGTCACCTGCTACTAGAGAAACTGCAGTTACAGAAATGGTTACAAGTGAGGAGTGAGCATTTTCTGTGTTAGAATTTTATTCCACGAAATTGGTAATAACTGTGCAACGTCTCTTTCATACGAAATGTAATAAAAACCCACCAGACGTGAAGACTATTCTGCTATGGTACAAGAAATTTGTGAGCAATGGATGTTTGTGTAAGAGCAAATCACCGAGTCGAACTCTGGTGTTACAAGGGACACTTGATCACAGTGCACAGAAATCCATCTAGAGAGGCAGCAGAGAATTGGATATCCCGCATGTGACTGTCTGGTAAGTTTTATGCAAACGATTGAAGATGAAAACATACCATCTACAGTTACTGCAAGCATTACAACCAGCTGACTATCCTCAACGGTGCGAGCTTTGCACACAAGTTCTCGATCTCATGCAAGATAACTTCTGTAACAAATTGGTTTTTAACTAGAAAGGTGTTTTTTCTGAGCAGGAAGGTTAACAGACATGTGCAAATTTTGGGGACAGAAAATCATTGGGTTTAAGTGGCAACATTCGTGATTGCTTAAAATTTAATGTTTTCTGTGCACTTTCCAAATGCAAGGTATACAGTCTACACTCCTTTCTTCTTTATGAAAACACTGTGTTGGGATGGACAACATTGGCTGATACCTTATCTGGAGAGTGACAATGCTGATTCATTTATGAACAGGATTGCACTATGCCTCACTTCTGCAGAGATATCTAGCAATTTCTAAACATCTGATTACCATTGTGTGGGGAACGAAGACAAACAGTTCTTGTCCTAACCTCCACGCTCTCCTGACTTCACACCATATAATTTTTATCTGTGAGGGTATGTCAAGGATTCTGTGTTTATGCCACCATTGTTGAAAAATCTTGTAGATCTGTGGGCCCATACCACCACTGCCATCACAGGAGTCAATAGAGATATACTGTACCATAGACCATCGACTTGATGTCTGCAGGACAATGAAGGGAGCCCATATTGAACATTTATAAGGCATGCAAAATAACTTTGAGATTTTACTACCTTACCTGTGTGTACTGTATATCATTGTCCTACGTTTGGTGTGCTGTGTGCAATTAATTTTTGAAATCAGGGAATCAATTTAGATACACCATGAGTGATACAGATAAACCTGTACAGACATTGGTGGAAGAATCATATTGAGAGAATAGGCCTCATTCAATTGCCTAAACAAATTCTACTTACATCTTCAGCGCCATTTGATGGTGGTTGCGTCGCGATTGAGGTGGTCCTCAATCGATGACTATGTACGGCTGATGCCCCTTCACTCGCACTAGCCAGCAGGTCCACGGCTGTCAGCACTCGTCCTTCGAGGAGCGCGAATAGGGTAGGCAAATTTACCATTGTTTTAAGTAGTGGGCGCCAGCCCACCCTATTTCGATGCTCGATGTAGCATGAGATCCATTCGGGGTAGCCGAGGTACAGTTGTGGTGTAGGATGATGTCGGGAATAATACCAAGCCGACTACTTAGAGAAAAGGCAGTGTTGATTTCGAAACTATAAGTTTATTGGCGTATTCAACTAGTAAACCCTTGAGTATGTATTTCCGGCTGAACTTGTAATTTAATAGTTGGTTGCACTTCTGTATCAACTCTATAGCAGCGCTGAATATGCTCTATTCAATACTATAAACTCGATCCTCTGTTCAATACTCTATACTCAAAGCTCCTATTCGGTCACTCCGCTCTCTCTCTATCCGAACGGCTCCCGATGGTAATGTTGATGTGTAGCCTCGTCGATGATAAAGTACTGTCTGTCGTGTCTTCGCCAAAAGAATGCCTAGTACAGTATGTAGTGCCCTCGACATGATAAAGCTCTTCTCCGCGCCTCGTCACCCTTATTTATTAAAACCTATCCTATGCTAAAACTAATTATCCTATTGGCTAACAACTACGTCATTTAACCGACCTAAAATCTATTTTCTATTGGTCCAAAGTGACCTCATATGCTGAACCGAGATCTCTTCTCATTGGTCACGAAATACGTCCTATGTAAATTTAGACTTGGACTTCCCACAACATCAAATTAGTTAGTAGACTTTTCGACAATACCCGTTCTTTTGGAAAACCCCGAGCTTTGCAATTGCTTTCCCACGAGTCTTGTCCAACTCCCGGATTCTACGCCTGAATGCGCATCTATACGAACCCCGCACAAGGTGGCCGTAAATCTGTCCGATGCTGCTAAGTGACTCAGTAAGACGAAACACCTGCGTGGGAAACCCATACTGACAAAGTCGCTAGAGCATCCCCGCGAATTCATGTAACTAAAATACGGTGATATCAACCTCGCTATTAAATCTGACTCTCCGTCTCCTAATTACTGCTTCAGAGGACATATAAATTTGGGAAGACCAAGAAAACATTGGAAAGAAACCGTATTTACTAGGCTACAGGAAGACACATGATGATGATATACAGTAGATAAGAGCATTAATTACTTTTGAGTGTAATACTTACTTACGGTTCTTAAGGAACCCGGAGGTTCATTGCCGCCCTCACATAAGCCTGCCATTGGTCCCTTATCCTGAGCAAGATTAATTCAGTCTCTACAATCAAATTCCACCTCCCTCAAATCTATTTTAATATTATCCTCCCATTTACGTCTTGGCCTCTCCAAAGGTCTTTTTCCCCTCCAGCCTTCCAACTAACACTCTATATGCATTTTGGATTCAGCCATCGTGCTACATGCTCTGCCCATCTCAGACGTCTGGATTTAATGGTCCTAATTATGTCAGGTGAAGAATACAATGCGTGCAGTTCTGTGTTGTGTAACTTTCTCCATTCTCCTGTAATTTCATCCCTCTTAGCCCCAAACATTTTTCTAAGCACCTTATTCTCAAATATCCTTAACCTCTGTTCCTCTCTCAAAGTGAGAGTCCAAGTTTCACAACCATACAGAACAACCGGTAATTTGACTGTTTCATAAATTCTAACTTTCAGGTTTACTTTTGATGTTCTATAAATTCTAACTTTCAGGTTTACTTGAGTGTAATATGTCAAATAATTATGGTCCTTAGAATCCACAAAATACACGAGTCCAGAGTATTCTTTAAGCAATCAGTTTTATGTCCTGCTCCGTGGTGTTGTAGTCTAAGGCATCCTGTGTAGGACTCGCGATACGGAACGGGCGCTGGTTCGAGTCCCTGTGGGTAAAGAAATTTTCTCATAAAATTTTGGCCAGTGTATGGAACCGATGTTCACCCAGCATTGTGATGCACTTGGGAAGCTATGATAGGTGGCGAAATCCGGTTACAAAAGCCAGCTAGAACAGCTGGGGGGATTATCGTGCTAACCACATGATACCTCCATTCTGGTTGGATGATCGTCCCTCTGCTTCGGCATGTGGATGTGAGGCCAGCAGCCAGCTGGTCGATCATGGTCCTTCATGGGTTGTTGTGCCTCGGATTAAACTAAATTAAATCAATTTTATCAGGAAGACCATGGTTTGATGAAATTTTCTCTGTCCATCCATCCATCTATTCTATTATTTATCATTATGTTACTTTCTCCTCCAACAATCCTTCAATTAAATAATTTTGGGCGATAGTTGTAAGCTATAAAAGTGTACATTTATTGTGAATCACAAAGATTAAGGTTGGCTGTGTAAGATATTATGAAAAAAGAGCACAAATTGCTACTGTGGTAGTAAGAAATTTTTTTATCGTAATTATAAACTTAATGCCTTTTGACGCAATACTAAGCGACCATATCTTTAACCAGTTATGGAAACACATTGTCACTTGTTGTTAGTAGCAAGAATATTAATAATCACTGTACATACTCTAAGAAGTAATGCAGTGGATGCATTATCAGAACATAGTCCCCTCAGATATTCTGTCAAGAGGCAGCACAAACGATATCAGTATACACAATACAAATGTTTTTGTATGCCTCCCTATTTTATGCAGGGAGCGCACTTTTAGTCAAATGACTAGAGCATCAGTCTGCCACGCCAGAGATCTGGGTTCAAATCCCGTTATTTGCTAGTAAAATTTTGATAGACAAAGAATGTGCCGAGGCCAGTTTTCTCGAGGTACTATCATTTCTCTGGACATAATTCAACCATTTCTCCATTTTTCATCACCAATATCATCAACGTCGTCGTCATTGTTTCAAAGTACATCCACCTTCATATGTCTTAAGATCGTAAAACAACTGAAGAGAAGGAGTGCATGTGTCAGCATTTAATTGAGCCTGTCATTGAAAAGAAAGTTACTTACAATTTTTCTCTTTATATCAAAGCAATGTCGTTCTATTGTTGAAGAAAAAGGGCACAACTAGGAACAGATTAAGTGTTTTACCTCCCTAGATCCAGTTAGAACTATTGCTCCTTTTAACTTTAACTTTGTTTTTTTTTTTTTTTTTTTTTTTTTTTTTTTTTTTTTTTTGGTGCTGAACTTGTAAAATTTATGCAGATTTTATGCCTTTAAAATAATATTTTAAAGTCATAGAACATTTATGTGAGGTTTCATTTAATATATTTTGACGTTTTATGACATTTGCCAGTTACTTTGATACTAGCAGTGCCCATTGAAAATCAATAGGAAATTCGTAATATAATACATAACATGACATTAGCATTAGAGCTATTTTATGAAATGAAAAAACATAAGTGAATTCTCGCATTACAGCTCAAAAGCCCAATATCATTCCTTTTATAAATTGAGTTGACTTTTCAGTGATGGCAGAAGGATTTATGTCCCAATGAAGTTCGTTTTTTAAGAAAATAGCACTGGAATAGCTGCAAATTCTTAAGTAATTGATTAACTAGCAGACTTACTCGTGTTAATTATGTAAGTCTGTGCAGCTTACATAATTAACACGAGTAAGTCTGCTAGTTAATCAATTACTTATATTCAAATGTTAAAAGTAGTGTTTGCAAGATTCAAAAATGGATGCAAATTCTTGATAAAATTCCTATTGATTAGTGACTTACTACTGCACCTTTTTGATGTTCCAAAGGAACAGCTGGCCATGACCTGTATTTTGTCTAGCTTACAGCGGGCCTCTCTGTCCCTCACTCATTTTTTGTATATGAACCTCTTTATTCTGCTAAGATTTTGGACGGGTCTTTGTCCCTCACTTGTTCTTCATTTTACCGAGATATTCGACGAGCCTCAATGTTTCTTTTATGTTCTTCCACATTATCTCATTGCTGTCATTTTGGTTCAAATTCATGTGTTGTTAGACTTAATGCTTCTGCTGTAATTTCTTTGGGTGGCCTCCCTGGCATAATGATTGATTCATAATAATCTACTAATCACCCTTCCAGCACCGAAATGTTCTTACACGTAGTATAAGTTTCTAGAAGGTTGAGATTATTACACTTCAGTAAACAGAAATGATGCAGCTGAACAACAAAGATTGAGATTGGGGATGGTGAGATGGCGATCTACTGTATAAAGCCGATAGATGGATGGATGGATGGATGGATGGATGGATGGATGGACGGAAATAAGTCTCCAAAGAATAAAAACATGAAAATTTGGCATATAAACAAACTTGTATTTAACTACACATATCTCTTCAAACATATCACTGAAACAAAGAATCCAGGAGATTATTTAAGTATTTATATCTGTAACACCAAAAATATATTATATTCTCAGTGATGATCTAAAAGAGTCAGCCAGAAAGTATTGTCCCACATTTTTTTTTTCAAATATTATTTATTCCACAAAATGTGATTTACACATATGAAAGAATGATGTTTTATCTACATACCCTATTTTTCCACACAATCTCCTTCCAGTTCTATGGCCTTACTCGAGCAAGATACAAGGGCATGTATGCTATCGGTACCAATCCTTGTTCTGATTACGAAGCCAGTTCTTCACTGCGCGAATCATCATCTCATCATCCTTAAAATATCTTCCACAAATAACATCCTGTAATGCCCCAAACAAATGGAAGTCCGAGGGAGCCAGATCAGAGCTGTTGGGTGGACGGGGTAACACTGTCCAACCAACCTTGTTTTTTGATATGTTCAGAAGACCTCAAACTTGTGTGAGGACGAGCATTATCGTGTTGAATCAAAACACATTAACCACACTCAAGAAGCGCTTCCAGCAACTTGTGTGCCATAACAACTCAGGAGATGTTTTGAGTCACTTCACGTTAAATCAAGCCTCGAATAGTAGGTAGCATTATCTGAAAATAATATGACTTTACGACCTTGACATTTCATTGCTCCATTGAAAAAATGAAGCCAATCTTCCATGATAGAACTGGTCATCCAGACTTTTTTTATTAAATCGCCAATGCATTGGAAGGGAATTATGATCCAGGTATCTAAATGGTCTGGGACATGTTGCTTTTCCTATCACTATAGGTTTCTCAATTTCACCGGCCATTTTTGCACAAATAAATATTGTAAGTCTTTCTTCAGACGTCTTACTGTCTGTACATTTTTCACCACGTACAGTCACTGTCTTTGAAGGCAACACACGAAAAAACAGGCCCATTTCGTCACCATTGTATACGTTTCTAGGTTTATATCCTCCAACTAGATCTTGGTTTTTTGATTTCCAGTCTGTTATTGTGTTATTGTCTGCATGTCAACATCATTAACTTCACCACACATAGAATTGAAAACAGTGTTATGACGATGTTTGAAGCTCTCTAGCCACCCATTAGACACCTTGAAGTTGTCTTTTTTTTTTTTTTTTTAAGCTTCAGTTTGAATCTATGGTCCTGAAATAGGTACTCCTTTGCACAAGCACTAACAAACTCCTCGAACATACGACGATTTATTTCGACATTATCTATACATTTGGGATTGCGTTTCGCATGCCCTGCTGTTCCTTTCAACCCTTTTCTTAAATCTTAATTTTGTTTTTCAAAATGCTATAAATTTGAGTTTTTCTCACTTCAAATAGCAGAGCTAGTTCTTTAATCGAATGTTTGTTTTTTTTCATGTTCTTCAGTCACTTTGATTTTCAACTCTAGCATAAGGGTGTTACATTTAGCAGACATTTTTTTCACTTAATCACGTAAATATGGCACAAAACTGAGAATAAATAAACGAAAATGTGAAACTAAATTGAGGAAGCACTACAGTACAATTCACAGTTTTATTTTATTGGCACTGTTCTTTAACACTGTATTGGCTTGTTATGTAACACAAAAGACAGAATAAATAAACGGAAATGTGAAACTAAATTGACACTACATTACAATTATTCATAGTTTTATTCTACTCGCACTGTCCTTTACCACTGTATTAGCGTTTTAGCACAAAACTGAGAATAAATGAACGAAAATGCAGGATAGTTGGAAGAAGCAATGGTACACGAGGTCAGTAACCTGCCCAGTTGACAATATGTACAGAATAGTGACATGGTGAGAGAAGCTTCACCCACAAGGCGTGAACAAAGAATAGTGAAAGTCTTCCAGATCATTGCATGTATACTCACACAAAAAATTATGCCATGCTTCCTACAGTATTATCACAAAATTAAAAATGGTTTGATAGAATTTAGCAACAGTTACACTTAAAATTATCGGTTTTAATCAGGTTTTTTTAAAACTAAATTGTGCTCAAAAATGATTTTTTTTTCGCGTTAGGCAGTTTTCCGTTTTGAAGTATTATTTTACATAGGAAACATTCCGTACCCCAATTTTATTTTTCGTTTGTGCAGGTTTCCTATTTATAGAGGATACGTTTTAGCAAGATTTTACTGTATAAAATCTTACAAAATAATTTTATGTTTATACATATGATTAATATTTGCAGGGTGTGTGAAATCCTGAAACTTAAGGAATTGTGGTTATGTGTTAATGTTTCAGATTCACTGTGGTCGCTACATTAACGAACACATGATGATACATGGATATGAAGTATCACATCCTCTTACTTTGAGTTTTTCTGATCTCTCAGTTTGGTGTTATGTTTGTGAAGCATATATAGATAATCAGGTAAGTTGTAATGTTCTGTTGAGTCTGTAAATTTGCTCTGATTCGTTTTAACAGACTTATGAAAAATAATGTATAAATAAGTATAGATGAGTCTCGTTACTTAAATTGGTGGAAATGTTCAGATATGAACAACTTTTTTGGAAGTTCCATGATACAGCTCATATCCCACTGAGCAAATTTTTATGAAACGTGAATTTAACAGTGTCAGTTGTCACAGAGCTATATACACTTCAAGTCTGGTTAAAACTGATTATATTATTTCGCATATTTGTTAGAACTTTTTTTAGATTAATGTATAACTTTTGAAGAAAATGGACATTTGTATATCATGAAAATTGGGATAGATTTATTCAGATAATCCCAGTCAGCAACAGCTGACACCATGCACACAAGCAGCAACAGCTGCCGACTGATCAACTCCTGGCATTCCTTGGTCCCTTATCTTCTTATAAATCCAGTGCTCATACATCTTGATTAATGAAAGCATTCACATAATTTCCCGATATTTTCGGTCCGTTATCTCCCCATAGGCCTATATTTTACAGTAGTTATACAACTTGATTAATAAAAGCATGCACATAATTTTATTTAATTTTTATGCTATAATGAGTACTAACCTGTTTTATAGGAGTTATTCAAAGGTCTCCATCTTCAGGCATTCCTGACATATTCTCATAATATTAGCAAAAGTTCTCATTCTGTGTTGTTATATTGTTGTCTTTCAGTTCAACAATAGTGTAAGAGTTATTTCTATTTTTTAGGATTCCACACAATAAGACCTGGTGAATATGCAAGCCATAACCTTGTCATCAAAAACCTTCCTTATATTGGCCAAAGACTCACTGGCATTATGGGGTTTGGCAGAATCTTGTTTAAAATACCTATATTGTCTCTTGTGTGTCAACAACTGAAAAACTGGTACGAGTATTTGTGCATGGTACATCTGTTCATTTATTACAAATTTATAAAATATGGACCCTATTATTCATGTTGCAGTTACAGCACAGCACACACCAATTAATTCTTTCGTCATGAAAGAAACTTAGGGCCATATTCAGAGACATGCTTTGCGCGGGCTTCCAGTGGATGATAAGTAAACTAACATTTTTCGTATCCATAAACCAGTGTTAGCGATATGGTATGAATCCTGTACAAGTAACCAGTCGATAGCCAGGGCTAGTTTAGCATGCTCGTAGCGTGGGCTATCGAAATGTCTATTAATAGCATCCATAGTGAATTAATCAGGGATTTTCTGTGCTCTAGTGACAGTAGTTTTGTGAACAAATAGAACTTTACAAATTAAACCCAGCCTCATCTGAGAAAATGATTTAATGTGAATTAGCAAGATCATAAGCAATATTCTGCAGAACCCAATGACAGAAATTCACACAACTTAAGTTGTCATACAGTTGTAATTCGTGGACTACAGCCACTCTGTAAGGTTTCAATTTTAGCAATTTAGTAGATCTATGGGCTGAGCTTTTTGTCACTCCAATTTTCTGTGAAACACGACTTAAAGCTTTCATTGAAGAACGGTTTAATGATTGTCCAGTATCATTAAGTTTTTCTTCTGTTAGCACACGTCGTTTTTGCCTAAGAATTCTATCATTTATCGATTCTGTTTACCTAAATCTAAAAAAGTTTTCTTACAGTATCTTTGTGTGGAACAGGAAGGCCAGGGATTTGCACTACAAGACTCTCTTTTCACATAAGTGTTGTATGGAAAAATTCTGTGTCCTAGTGATAACTTGTGGGGTGGCATTTCAATAAACTAAATTTCAATCACACACAGTATTATTAAAGACATTTG
The DNA here is from genome assembly GCF_040183065.1 of Periplaneta americana. Classification (NCBI taxonomy): domain Eukaryota; kingdom Metazoa; phylum Arthropoda; class Insecta; order Blattodea; family Blattidae; genus Periplaneta; species Periplaneta americana. The sequence goes on along the minus strand of NC_091123.1, from coordinate 84,636,536 downwards.
CATAGTAAGAGCTATTGTTAATGCATTGTAAGCTAAACACACACTGACTAACAAAGCTGATATCAAGTGGACTATGACCTGAGTCGAGAGATAACGGACCAAGAATGCTGGGAGTTGGTTGATCAGCAGCTGTTATTGCTTTCTTGCGTGGGTCCTGCCCATACCTGACTGAGATTCTTTATACTTGTATAATCCTCCTCTCATCTCTGTTGATGATGAAATGATTATGAATCCACATCTTTACCTCAATGTAGATTGCTTATTAATGACTTTGGTAGCCACCGGCATGGCTCAGTCGGTTAAGACGCTTGCCTGCTGGTCTGAAGTTACGCTCGGGCGCGGGTTCGATCCCCACTTGGGTTGATTACCTGGTTGGATTTTTTCCGAGGTTTTCCCCAACCGTAAGGTGAATGCCAGGTAATCTACGGCGAATCCTCGTCCTCATCTTGCTATCACCAATCTCATCGACGCTAAATAGCCTCGTAGTTGATACAGCGTCGTTAAATAACCAACTTAAAAAAAATGACTTCAGTCTCAAAACCTAAATTTCCTATCCCAGATTTTGCTCTGTTTATTATATATCAGTGCTTAGCAAGCTTGAAAATATATTATTATTTTAAACCTTCGTTAATTATTACGCTTTTCCTGTCTTCATTCGACCAGTTCTCCATGTATACAGTGGGCCAATAAATACGGCACAAAATTTAAATGGTTATATTCCAGTAGCTAATGATTTCGCTGAAAGTTTATTTCACAGGCGAATTTCACGGTCCTTGTAGACTGGGAAAGTACTGTAATATTTAGTTTTTTACCATTTATTAAACCTTATTTTTTATTTTTTGTAAGAGTGCAAAATCGATCATTTATGCCGAACTAAGCATTATGGTCTTAGGAGTTCAGCAGGCCAAGTCGTTTGTTGTGCTATCATTATTTGTTTTCTTCCATTTTGAGTTCTCATTTTGTGAATAATGGGTTGCCGAACGAAGACAAAATTTTCATTAAACATTTATCTGCCCGTCAAATTGTAAGGAACTACGCTCAGCGGGACTGGTCTGTTTCAAGTGTACAATGATTGATTAGCAAGATACGGATATGATATCCTTCCTGAGAGATTATTGCGTGAAAGATCGCATTTCTCAGAATCTCTGATGGTTTCCGCTGAAGTTTCAAAAGAGGTCTTAATCCTATGGACTATTTTGTATGGAGTCAACTACAAAAAGCGGATTTTACTACAAAACAAGAAAGAATTCGTAATATTGAACATTTAAGACAACACCTTCTTGAATGTTGGGACCGGCTTGATCAAAGACAGATATCCAGTGCTATTGGACAGTGGAGAAGACACCTACAAATGGTTGTGCGGGCAAATGGCGGTCACATAGAGCATCATTTTAAATTTTGATTATTTGAAAGATCATTAATTATTATTAATTTTACCAACGTTCAGTTTCTGCATTTTGAAGTAATAAATTGTTTTCAAAAACCACATTTTTCGCATCATTGTGTATTAACCTCCATAAGATTTTAATTGAGCCTCAAAAAACATAATAAAAAGTCCTGCTCATCCTTAAAGTCTACTCTTGCCAACAGTGTATTCATTATAAATTAATGTTATGTATTTCCGAAAATAGAGTATTTCTAATTTTGTGCCTTTTTTTTGGTCCACTGTGTTTATCTTGCTGGTCCACACTGAGAAAATGTCGACCTTACAAGCAAATGTAACAATTTATTCTGTATCTTGGGAGCTCTATACAGATCAAAAGAAAATACGAGAACACTAATGAAGGCTTTGTGTCACAGGTTCTTTATTCAGCCAAAAATGCTGTCCATAGAAGTAAATTTGGAGAGGACTTGCCTTGGTCGTATGGTGATACAAGTTCTTCAAATCCATTGTGACTGAAGATGTAAGAAGGATAATGGATATTGCAACTTGGCTCAAGTAATATATTTATATAGTAAAAACTGAAGAAAGTAATAAGTCTAATTTGATATTGTTTTTTCCTTTTACCAAATGTAACATGCAATGTTAAAATGAGAAAAGAAATTAACTGTCTGCTATAGAAGTAGTTACATTTTTGTAGCAATATTTTCACTTGCAGATTGTAACTGTAAAAAAAACTGACGCAACATTTAACATCTGGTCACATAATTCCTTTACAATAACATATATCTGGCTTATATATGTGATATGAAGGCTGATAATTACAATTATTAAATTTTAAAATTCAGATATTTATTTTTTAAATTAGATCTTTATAGATATTTACTTTCACTGAGCTAACGTGATAATCACTTTAGGAAACGTAATACCGGTACTGTATTGATATACAGATGTCAAATGTATTGCAGTGTGGTAAAAATAAATGCATTTCTAATAACTTTAGAACTCTTTTGTGAACATAATGCTAAATCTCATTGTGGAGATTGTTAACTGCAGTTCAAAGTTTAATTCCAGTATTCATTAAAATAGTTACAAAAAATAAAAACAAATGATCGTATTTTTATTTTTATGAAGAAATCCGAACCTCTGACCTTTACCACTTCCTTCAGCCTTTTGTTTTTCCAATGTCAAAATTTTTATGTTTCTTACAAGTATTAATGAATTTATTTCCTTATAATTATTCTGCTTTTAGGACTTTCTCTATCAATCTATGATATGGCCGTATTAGATGAAGACTTACCTATCTCTAGTTTACTTTTGTTCATTCAGAAACTTGATCATTCAACTTTCTATCTGTCTTTTTGTTTTTCCATCACAAAGTGTGATACCTCTTGGATTGTATGTTAACTTTGTTTAGTTACCCAATTCCATCCAGCTCATATCTCGATGGCATGGAGATTTAAATCATTTCACAACAATTTTGTATATATTAATTTTACTTTTTACGTTTATGAATGTGTTTTATTAGATGACACTGTTAAAGTGTCGGGAAACTCAAGCTGTTTTCGTGTTTTGAGTTGTACATTGTGTACTGGTGCTGCAAGATGATCCAAAAGTATGTAAAGCTGATGCATTTTTCAACGCTGTATTAGATGAGGTATGACATTGAAATTTTTAGGTTACCTTTGTTTCATGTGCAGCTTGTTGATTTTAAGAGAATTTAATTGTAAATTGTTTAGCTTTGTTATTAAATTTCTGTAATATGTTTCATTAAAGTAATTTCAAATTTGCCTGTTATATTTACAGTAATTTTACACATATTTCCTTATAATTATATATTATTATTATTATTATTATTATTATTATTATTATTAATTTTATCTGGCAGAGTTACAGCCTTCTCTTCCACTCAACCGGGCTTTCAATTAATACAAATACATAAGTTATAATAATAATAATAATAATAATGTTAGAAATGTAGTAAAAGACTGTTATTGAAATATACAGTATGCATATACAACTTATCAGCATTATGGCCAGTCGTAGCACGTGTATTTAGAGGGGAAGTCTGACCACTCAGACAGTAGCACATTTGCCTGCTGATTCGGAGTTGCGATTGGGCATGGGTTCGATTCCCGCTTGGGCTGATTTTTTTTTTTTTTTTCGAGGTTTTCCTCAACCATAAGGCAAATCTCTTGCCAAATACCATCTCGCTATCACCAATTCCATTGATGCTAAATAATCCAGTAGTTGATACAGCATCCTTAAATAACCAATTACCTATTATTGGAGAAAAATTCGTTCCGGTACCGGGAATTGAATCCAGGACCTCTCAGCTCTGTGCGCTGAGAGGTCCTGGGTTCGATTCCCGGTTCCGGAACGAATTTTTCTCCAATAATAGGTATCTACAGTATGCCTACTCATAGTCATTGATTATTCACTGAGGATGACGAGCTTCATATATGAATATAAGTATATATTAAATAACCAAGTAAAAAAAAAAAAAAAATCTGACTATTCTTTTGCAGTCTCACACAAACCATACGCTGTTAAGAGGTAGTAAGAAAACGAAATGTTAAACTTACATGTTATCAAAGCATGTGTTAAAAATGATGTACACTTTTCTGGATGCAGGAATCGCATCTGTGTAGCAAATTCCGAAATGCCTTCTGCAAGTCTCTATTTGTAATTTCACTCAGCACTCTCCTGATTTCATTTGCCATCTCTTCAAAGAGTGTGTGGATTGTTCACATACTCGCTCTGTTTTAAATTCTCCCATTGATAAAAATCACTACATTTAAGCAGTGAAATTACAGATAGAGACTTGCAGAAGATTTTCCAGAATTTTCTACACTGATGTGATTCTTACATCCAGAAAGATCGATATCAATTTAAACATCTGCTTTGATGAAATGCAAGATAAACATAACGTTTTCTTATTACCATTTACCAGCGCATTATTTGTATGGGATCATGGGCCTAAATCACCACTGATTCGTTTTTGTCATGTGTGAGGCAGCAGTCAGATATTCCCACTAAACATGCATGATTATAATGCCGGTAAGTTGTATATGCCATGCAATGTATCGTATTGGTTAATCTGAATACATTAATAATGTAAAAATAATTACTTAGAATTTTGTCCTATAAATTAAAATTAATTAGTTACTCATTTTGATACTGTATAATCACTGTTTAACGCAGTAGTTCTCAATTGGTCATTCATGAATTTCCAGGGGTCCATGTAACCAATCCAAGGAGTCCATGATTTCACAAGGAATCGATTTTCTGTAGGTGCAGTAACATTTCTAATATTTTCAATATGTGTGTCCATTCTGCAATCTTCATAATAGAAAATTCTTTGGTAGTCATAATAAGGGAATTCTTACATAAGGCATGTCGGAAAAACCATAGATGTGTGCTGCCATTCAAGGATAAAAATACTGAAGTAATATTTCTGAGATACGTAGTGAAAGACTTTTTCTTCAGGTAGATAGGCCTACTCAATTTCTATGTGATCAGGTGAACAAATTTAGAATGTCTATGTATGGCAGCCTACCCAGCAGATGTGTTCACATACTTCAACGATCTCAACACTTACTTACAAATGGCTTTTAAGGAACCCACAGGTTCATTGCCAGCCTCACATAAGCCCGCCATCATTCCCTATCCTTTGCAAGATTAAATCACTCTCTATCATATCCCACCTCCCTCAAATCCATTATTAGAAAAGTAGACCTGAGAGAAATCCTGGCCTTCAAGGAGGCTTCGAGACTAGGGTAAACTTTCCAGTTATCTGGGGTAGGTACATTGGGCCCACTTAAGTGGCCTACATGCACGGGACCAAAAGAACCTGACCCATTTGAATTCATTCATTCATAGCCAGGCTGCACTGAGTGCACTAAGTGCGCACAGAATCAACTCCATGCTGGGTAAAGATTGCAGAACTAGCCTGGAAACTTTATCCAAAAGATGAAAGATGAGTGGAACAGAGAAAAATTCTCTCCGGCACCAGGATTTGAACCCGGGTTTTCAGCTCTACATGCTCTATCCACTAAGCCACACCGGATTCCCATCCCGATGTCGGATTGAATCCTCTCGGTTTAAGCTCCATCTCTTGGGTTCCCTCTAGTGGCCTACCCTCATGCACTGCGTCATATGTGTATGACAATGGTTCAATGTCCATACATGTGCAGAGGTGCACTTGTTATGAGTGACTAAGTGGCCAGGATCTGACAGAGTAACTCATAACGAGTGCACCTCTGCACATATATGGACATTGTGTCATTGTCATACACATATGATGCAGTGCATGAGGGTAGGCCACTAGAGGGAATCCAAGAGGTGGAACTTACACTGATAAGATTCAATCTGATATCGGGATGGGAATCCGGTGGATAGAGCGTCAGCATGTAAAGCTGAAACCCAGGTTCAAATCCCAGTGCTGGAGAGAATTTTTCTCTGTTCCACTCATCTTTCATCATATGATGACGCAAAATTTCTGCACGGAAATATCATATGTACTTCGGTACATCATAATAATTTATCCAAAAAAAATGAAGTGCAATTAATTTGAATCCCAGAACACAGTGGAATGTACGGCAACAAACAAGCAGACCTACTGGCCAAGCATGGAACTACCATCCAATGAAAGCTATGGCCCGGAACCTTATGTTGGCATCTCTAAGTGTGTAATCAGTCAGACTCTAAAGGAGAACCTGATGAAGGGTTTACTAGGAATCTAGAGATCTACACCAGCCATGAGACAGGCCAAACCCCTTATTAGAGAACTAGAACCTAATGTAACTAAACAACTCCTGACTTTGGAAAGGAGAACTTTAAGATGTGTAACTGGACTTCTGACCGGACACTGCCATCTACACATATTGGGCCTCATTGATGACAAACTTATAGGAAATGTGCAATGGATGTTAATTCATCACCTCACATTTTGCTGGATTGTCCAGGTCTAAGCCACATTGGGCATCAATATCTTCGGGAAACACATGTTGTCTTCTGAAGAATTTCACGAAATAAAATCCATCAGCATTGCAAAGCTTGTCATACACCGCGGTGTCTTCTGGGTTGATTTCCAATTTATGGTGTGCACAATGGGCCATTTATGCCTAAGTGCTTCAGCAGCAGTCTACACTTTATATAGGAAGAGGAACAAGAAGAAGTCTTCATATGGTAGCTGTTAGGTTAGACTATTAGGTTACGTGCATTTTTAGCTTTTCCCTTCAAAATTCTCCAGTGTTCCTTCAATAGAATGGCGAAAGTGGGAGTGAGACAAGTGGCCAACAGGCTTGGAGCTTACATACATTTTTCTCTCAGCCCCAGTTTCCCTTGCTCAGGACGCGTTTTCGCTTACCTTTTAAATATTTCTCCTTTTATTTCCCAATTGACATTGACATTAATAATAAGAAGAAAAATAACAAGAACCTTAACACTACTATGTGTGATAGTATAAAATAATTTTTTTCCAAAGTACAATTATTGTGGGAGATGTCTGCTGTTCGACTGTAACGTGCTATCAAAATATCTTCAAACAACATCATCAAATAATGGACAAAGAAATTACTGGCAGACTTTTTATAGATTCATTGAAATGTCATGTAATTAAGTGTCTTTAAGTTACCAATCTCTTATAGCATTCTGACAACACACCAATCCTTGTAAGAACCTATCAAACAAGACATTTCTGGACATGGGTTCCTATATGAAAGTTGTTCATAGTTGCCTCTTTTATCATCCCTAAAAGTTTGTAACTATAAGTGCAGGGGTATTTAGAAGGTCCTGTTCCATGCCAGGGCTATGACTTTCTCGTTAGCAAATCTGTTATTCAAAACGGTGTTGCCAAATCTTCTGATTTTGCAGGAGATGTGATTTTTATCCAAGCCGTCTCCTATACTGATAAATTACGAAATGTTCGATATTTCTCCTTCTTTTTCTAAAATTTGGGGTTTTAATTTTTTTTAATTATAATTTTTATTTATTTTTTTTTTAGAAATGTATAATACATCTATTTGTTCATCAAGCTTGTACGAACCTGTACATTCTACCACTAGAAATAGTTTCGGTTATAGGCCTGATATTTTTCGTTGTTATATGAGAATTTGAGTACCTTCACATCTGCAAGTAGCTTAACTAAGAAAAATCCCTATTGAGAAAGCACATTTCCAATTGCCAACAAAGTAAAGAACCTTAAAATGTAGCTTTATGATAGGTCATTGCAGATGGTGCTGCTTTTGAGATTGCTATGGGCTGGTGACATGCTCCAATTTTTGTGTTCAGACCAAAACAAAAATGCAGATAGATAACACAAGTAAACATTTCCAATTGGGAGCAGATGCTTTTAAACCTTTTTCCCACTACTGTCTCACAATGTATGTACGTATGTATCCAATGCCTATGTGATTCGGGTTCCGCATATTGCGGATAGATGGCAGGATTGTGACCCATTTTCTAGTTGTACACCACTTCGGTGGGCCACACTGTACATGATGTGTATCTGTGGAGAGTTATGTCGTGTACTAGGGTGAGTGTATGTGTAAGTGTAGTGTCTGGAATGCATGATGATGATGAAGATGAGGAATGGAGAAGGGGAAACCTGGTGCCAGCATGTAGCCTACTCCTGTCTAATAGCACTAAGGGGGCCACCAGGCTCAACGTCCCCGTCTGATGGACGAATCACTATCAACAGTGACATATGCCTTCCCTTCATATGCACTGCAGAGAGATTTAGGATTTAACCCAGACATATTGGTGCACAATCTAGTGATTAGAAGTTGCACACCGTCATCTCTCCTAGTCCTGAGGTAGAAATTTTACATGAAAATTTCTGACCCCACCTGGGCTAGCTATCTGGAGGCAGACACGCTACCACAGAGCTAACTCGGCAGACCTACCTCACAATATTCTTTCACAGGTTTAATCTCTTCAAATACTGTATATATTGCTAAAATATCGTTTTATGATGAGTTCAGTCTGGGGGATGTTATTAGTGGGAATTCCACATCTGAATTTGTTAGAACTAGGGAACTTTCCCACAGAAGCATGCACTAGGATTTGCTGACAATAATTTTTAATCCCAGCACAGTAATACCGCTACTTACTGGCTTTTAAGGAACCCAGAGGTTCATTGCCGCCCTCACATAAGCCCGCCATTGGTCCCTATCCTGAGCAAGATTAATCCAGTCTCTATCATGATATCTCACCTCCCTCAAATCCATTTTAATATTATCTTCCCATCTACGTCTAGGCCTCCCCAAAGGTCTTTCTCCCTCTGGCCTCCCAACTAACACTCTATATGCATTTCTGGATTCGCCCATACGTGCTACATGCCATGCCCATCTCAAACGTCTGGATTTAATGTTCCTAATTATGTCAGGTGAAGAATACAATGTGTGCAGTTCTGTGTTGTGTAACTTTCTCCATTCTCCTGTAACTTCATCCCTCTTAGCCCCAAATATTTTCCTAAGCACCTTATTCTCAAACACTCTTAATCTCTGTTCCTCTCTCAAAGTGAGAGTCCAAGTTTCATAACCATAAAGAACAACCGGTAATATAACTGTTTTATAAATTCTAACTTTCAGATTTTTTGACAACAGATTGGATGATAAAAGCTTCTCAACCGAATAATAACAGGCATTTCCCATATTTATTCTGTGTTTAATTTCCTCCCGAGTATCATTTATATTTGTTACTGTTGCTCCCAGGTATTTGAATTTTTCCACCTCTTCAAAGGAGAAATTTCCAATTTTTATATTTCCATTTCGTACAATATTCTCGTCACGAGACATAATCATATACTTTGTCTTTTCGGGATTTACTTCCAAACCTATTTCTTTACTTGCTTCAAGTAAAATTCCCGTATTTTCTCTAATCGTTTGTGGATTTTCTCCTAAACATATTCATGTCATCTGCATAGACAAGAAGCTGATGTAACCCGTTCAATTCCAAACCCTCTCTGTTATCCTGGACTTTCCTAATGGCATACTCTAGAGCAAAGTTAAAAAGTAAAGGTGATAGTGCATCTCCTTGCTTTAGCCCACAGTGAACTGGAAATGCATCTGACAGAAACTGATCTATACGGACTCTGCTGTACATTTCACTGAGACACATTTTAATTAATCGAACTAGTTTCTTGGGAATACCAAATTCAATAAGAATATCATATAAAACTTCTCCCTTAACCGAGTCATATGCCTTTTTGAAATGTATGAATAACTGATGCACTGTACCCTTATACTCCCATTTTTTCTCCATTATCTGTCGAATACAAAATATCTGATCAATAGTTGATCTATTACGCCTAAGTAATACTGCTAACACTTAGAAAATAACTTTGGCCTTTGGGAGGTTAGGGTAGCGACCGATTTGCTGCCTGTTATTTATTCATTGACAAAGCTACAACACCTTTATTTCACTCTAGTCTCTAGTGAACTGAGTTCAAGTGAATGTGTGCAGTAGTAATACGGCAACAAATGTGCAATTGTGATACATCTAAACATATGTGAAATGCCAGCAAAGAAAAAGGAAAAATTCTTACAAAACGTCAAATCGAAATGAGAAAATATTAAACAGTGGCTAATATAATTGTAATTAGGTTAGTTGGTTGGTTATATAATTTTATTAATGAATTTATTATTTCATTATGCTTATTATAAATATTTTCGTGAATTATAATTTCAATTGTAGTCGTGATTGACTTGCGAAAAGTAACAAAGGTGACACTTTTGCATATTGTGGGACTTGTAATGTTCACCCGTTGACACAGAAAATGGTTGCTCTCTTGTAATGTGAATTCGTTTGTTGTTTGGGTTAGCACACGAGGAAATATTAAGCATCAAGATCAGAGGATGAAATCAAGTCATAGTGGTGACATATTTGTCACGAAACGACATATTTTCTAAGAAGCCTTAGCGATAGAGCTCTTTCTTCTCGTTACAAAGACAAGACTTCGAATCTATGTTAAGGTTACCAGGCTTTTTACCTCAAATTTTGGGGGCTCTTGTCGCTCCACAAGATGATCACTACATTACTACTATCATTGTTGTTTTGTTGTTTGTGCTGCTATTATTATTAGACCCTATTATTAGAATATTATTACAAAATTAAATTAAACTACTACAAGATTGAAACGCAAAAGTATAACTGTTCTGACATCAAATAACATAATATATTTTTCTGATGAATGAATATTTCATAATATTCCTTGTCAGGAAGCAACATTTGCTAAAATTTCCTGACATGTCATGGGAAAGTTTGCGATGACAAGCAACATGAATTGGATTATTTTGTACAAACTTGGACGTTGAGAAGTCTACATCTTGTTCATAGCTCATATAACTAGATATAACCACAAATTTCGTCCTGGAACTCGCGAACTTTGATTCACAGAACTTCTTCACTAGGCCACATGTACAATCCATGAACTTGAAACTTAATGATATGGAATGCAAAAGTTATTTCTTGTGGTGCAATTGCCATGTTATTCTTGTCTGGAACAACACTTTTCAAATAAGTGGACAATTTAAAGCAACCACTATGAGTGACCCCAGAATTTTTAATATTTATGTTGCCACATGTAACGAAAGTTCTTGTGCCACTGATAATGGTGAAGTAAGTTTGGCACAATGAGCAGAAGGCAGTATGGTCATTAATTCCATGCTTAAAAAAATTCTTTCAACAAATTATCACGACACATTTATGTTTTTAACTTTCTGACCTGACATTTTTCACAGTACATACACATACAATAAACAAAACTCGTCCTGTTTAGTGTGCTCAGTAGTAACCAATGGCTATCTACTCAGCACACTATTACCTCTAAAAACAATTTTGTTTCCGAACTTAAAACTCGCCATTTAAGTTGGAAGTAAGCATAAAGCAATGCAGTGTGTGTATTAAAAGTGTACAAAAACTACAAGCACGATTTTCTCACCATATATTTGAGAACTGTATCAAATATTGACAGTTAGTTACTCAATTGAGTGCGCTTCTTGTATAATGGCAGTTGACTTTATATATATCAACATATATGTCGAACATGGAGTCAGGCCACAAAGGGAAAACCACTAGAGGAGAGGGATTCGATCCGATGCTGTGGATTGAACTTCGGCATAGCTTAGTGGATAGAGCGCTTGGTAAGTAGAACCAAGGACCCGGGTTCGATCTCCTGTGCCGGAGCGAATTTTTCTCAAATAACCATTGTTACCATAATAGATCAATTCTGTAGGACCAAAAATTAATCTTTATGTAGATTAACAGTTCTGTTTGTCATCTGCTGGCACCAATCCTTTATTGTAATGTTCTATGATAGAACTATTAGCATCTCTGATCCTAAGAACTTAACAAGAATAAACTAAAATCGCGTTTAAAAAACCGGGACAATTTGGGAAGTTTATTAAAAACCGAGGACAAAAATATGAATTTGGGGACTGTTCCCGGGTAACAGGGACGTCTGGTAACCTTACTCTCTGTAAAACACATGCATGTAAACACAGCGCACATGATGATTCCCAAAGTGGGACTTAAGTCTCTGAAGAGCAACCAATTTCCGTGTCATAGGGTGTACATAATTATGTATGTAGCATCGGGAGGTAAAACAGTTTTGGTAACGTACGCAGATAACAACAAACATTCATATACTGGGAAGAAATGTGCAGGTCAACAAACTGACATATTTTAGTGGTAGGACTACTAAAATTGATACACCGGTGAAGGAAGGGGAAGTAAGATTAGCAAGCTTCTTAGCAGAACATGACCTCTCTTTCAAGTTAATAGAACATTTACCGCCTCTTATTAGGGCTGACTGTCCTGATTCAGAGATTGTGAAAAAAATTACTTGTGGTCAGACCAAAGCAACTGCTATTGTGAAGAATGTTACTGGCTTGGAAATTGAGGAAAGACTGTGCACTCTTCTTCGCAATAAAAAATTTTCCATCATTGTTGATGAATCAACAGAAAAGCTGTGTTAAACACGTATTGTTGCACTCGTTCTTACAGACGACACAGGTGGCTGTTAAGTCAACTATGCTGAGAACGAGAAATATACAAACGGATTCTATATTGTTCTAGTATGTGTTGCATAAGGTGGTAGTTAAAATGGAGCGATTACATTACATTACCTTGTGCAACACATACTAGAGCAACCATTTTATATTGATGTTTAAATTGTTTTAATTGCTTTATACTGATAGAATTGTTACACAGTTATTGATTTCTACCTGAATGTGTTTTAAAATTAATACACTATGATAGGAATATGATAGCCATATGTCACTATATATTAAGTTTATTATGTTCATCATATAATCGTTCTTATAGACCTGAAGATGACCATTCTTGATCGTAAACATTTGTTAGAACATGATTGATTAAAATATTGAAATTACTGGTAAATTTGATCCATTAATAAGATTAATTTATTGACTGATTATATCATTCATTACTTTACGATCACAGGAGTTGTCTAGAATGAATCACATAATATTATGTTAAAAGAAAGCTCATAGTTAAGGCGAGTGCCTGGAAAACAAAAATGTGACAGGACAGCCATTAAGGAATTATGTTGAACTGGTATATGTTTCAATGACAATAAACATTATTATTATTATTATTATTATTATTATTATTATTATTATTATTATTATTCCATTTATAAATAACTCAGAATTTCATCCTTTCTGGATCATATAGGTGAGTAAAGGAATAAATGGAAAAAATCAAGTGATTGGAATGGATACTTAAAGAATTCCATGCCAAATTTTGAATTACTAGCCCAAGGAAAGCGCTAATAAATGATGGATTGAGATAGCAGCAGGTCAATGAAGACCTAATGTTCTTCATGATGGTGGTGGGGTGACAGCCAAAGTGATATTGGTATCTGGTAGTGATGGTCTCTTTACACACACATGCACACACACATTCTGTATATTCATCATTCATTTAACCATAGTTCCAGAGTCGGAACATAAGTACCCCCCCTAGCAGAGGTTTCAGTAATACAAGGAATTATTTAGTTAAACTTATTTGCCAACAAGGGGCAGAGGGACAAATGGTAAGCTCATCGCCTCAAACACTGCCTAATATGCAACTAAGGTATTACTAGGTTGCGAAAGAGGAGAAATTAAGTCCAGAGACTCTAATTTAGGCCTGCAATTCTATAATGTGCTGAAAAACTCTGATGCAGGACACATGGCTTAAAATCTCTTCTGGAGGACTTGCTCTCCGAATTTTTTCATCCTGAAAAATCCATGTTGAATCTTTTGTACACTACTTTTAACACTCGAATATAAATAATTGATTAAATGGCGAGCTTACTCGTGTTAATTATGCAAGTACGTGCAGCTTAGCTTTCGTACACTACTTTTAACACTTGAATATAAATAATTGATTAAATGGCGCTATTACTCGTGTTAATTATGTAAGCATGTGCGGCTTACTTCGTACACTACTTTTAACACTTGAATATAAATAATAATTGATTGAATGGCGATCTTACTCGTGTTAATTATGTAAGCATGTGCGGCTTACAAAGGCTCTGAGGATGGTGTCTGAGGATACATATACACACACACACACACACACACACACACACACACACACACACACACACACACACACACACACACACATACATACATACATAGTATATAGTCATACAACAGCAGGTTTCAACTTCAAGGTTTATTTCAACTGAACTTATCATGTTATTCATACATATTGAACATTGTGAAGTAACACAATTTAAAACTTTCTTATGAAGTAAGCTCATAAATCACAAGTAAAGGGTACAAAATAAATTGCGCATACTTTCTCATATACATTTCTTGACTCCTGGACGCTATAGCATAATATTTGGAATGTGCAGTCTTATATTTGTGAATAGTAAATATTTTATAAAAAATTGTTGACAACCTTTTCTGAAAATAATTTTTATATAGCCATATAAAGTACTCTCAATTTTTTAATGTAACTCCATGAAGTGACTGCTGTTGGTAATAAATATTGTGACACTAAAGACATCTGCGTGAATTGTCTCACAATACTTTCCAAAAAATGTTCAGATATTATTTTTATTGATACAATATATGAGAAAGTAAAGATACAAAAAATCGTTAACAATAGTAAAGTATAGCAATAAGTAATAACTTAAGTAACATTCATCGACATCAGCAGCACCAGGAGTTCCACATCTCTAGTGTCTTGATATAAAGCTATTGCGTTTCTTTTCATTCATATGAACATCTTAGTTCAATATTTTGTAAGAGACAACATCAAAGATTAAATAATGTGTAGTGTTGTACAGATGAAAAGCCTGTCAATACAGGATGGTTATGTAAGAACATTGAAAATAATAATTATCACAAGCCAATGATCGAAGGTGCTAGTTGAGGAAAGATCGGAATATTAAATTCGATAAATTACACTCACAGTACACTTGTTTCCGAAATTTGGCCATTTAGTGTTTAATGCTCATTAAATATATTTTAATATATTCAAAAGACATGTTTAATGATAAATTTTAACAACCTTAATATTATTTGAAAGTGAAAATGAAATCATCAAAGTAGCTACATTTCTTTTTAAGAAAATACAGGAGGTGACTAGAAAATCTTTGAAAGGTTATAGAGTAAAGTGTAAGGTTTAAAAACTTGAAAAATAACTGATTAAAATGTGCAATTCTTTTCAATAGTGACCACAGAAGGCAATTAAACTAATAAGGTAAAAACTTAAGTGAGGTTATATATTAAATATTTTATATGTTGTCTTCTCGCCTCCAGGTGTAATCCTCGAAAAATTACTTGTTAAACGTAGATCTGTCAAATATTACCTTATTTTCATGAAAACAAAGTGTACACTTGCATACAAACATGAAAAGGTAGAGGAAAACACGTAAAACTGACATATATAGCCTGCACTTCAGGGATTAAAACCTTTTGTATCTTACGCATTTGTCTAATTTGTTGTGTGCATTTTAAAATACCATATCAGTAAATCCTCAGTTAATCTGAATTTATAAATACATTCAATCCGTGAAGAAGTAGTAAACATCAGAACTATTTGATAATGACTGGCCACTGGAGGAAACGATTGTAAGACATAGTGAATTCTGATTTCCAAATTAACAGAAACTGAAACAGAAATGTCGAAAATAAATTTCAAATGAAATTATAGCGTTGTCCTACATATAATAATAATAATAATAATAATAATAATAATAATAATAATAATAATAATTTATATAAGTTTTTTTAAATTATATAATAATGAATAGATGAGCTAGTTGCAAAGTAGGTTAACTTGTAAACTTTGTGTTTAAAAGTTTGATTCCAGGGGTTGGCTATATAAATAGATTTTTCGTGGTTTTTCCCAGTTCTTTCAAGTAAATATCGGAATAATAGACCTACTGTAAGTCGAAACCTGATATTTCCACTGTAAGTTACAGTTAATACAAAATATATGAACATTAATATATTACAGATATCCTTTGACACGTTTGGTGAACAGAATGGTTCCTTATCAATTAAACGTAGTATTATCATGGATGAACATATTCATCTATGGTTTTAATGCCTCTAGTGGTGTCTAGTATATCACAAAGACAGCCAAAATAATTATCATTTTAGTTAAGATTGTCTTAACATTATTATTTTTTTTAGAGTCATTGAGTAATGTCAGTTGACTATTAACTGTTTTACATGAAGATCAGATGTTAAATAAGCAAGGTATAAAATATTGGCACTATCGAGAAGCAGTTGATCGATTTATTTACTGTGCTTGTATGGTAATATTATTACTACTGGTGCCTTATATCATGGCAATTTTTCGAAGAAAACCAGTGGTACCAGTATATCCTGCATTTAAAAGAGCTGTTAAATAAAGGACTATCTACTATCATTTTTCTTCCAAATCCCTTTCTGTTTGCAAATACTACTATTATTTCTTTTTCTGCTTTTTCGTCGTTATTGTCATTATCATTTCCATCAAATCATTACACTGTTACTGAACTGTAAGTACATTAAAATCATTTTTGAATGTAGAAAATAAATTGTATTATTAAATTTATATAGTTCAAACCGTGATAATGGAATACACATTTCCAAAAATGTGAAAATAGTGCACGAAAAGTTATATAATTTAGCCGAATTTTAGTGATACCAAATGAAATCCTATAGTTTATAGTTTTCTCTTTCTCAGTCAATATGAGTTAGCAGGGCAAATGGACACAGTGCACCTGTTGCATTCTCATATCAAGAATGGAGAACAATGATGTCCTCTCTTTTGAGTTATAATCTTAATCTGTTTTCAGCTCAATAAACTGTTGGATATGATGTCTATATTACAGTGAGTGAAGACATATTGTTAGAAAGATCCACTACTGAGGAATAGCATTGTCTGTATTTGTAGATTGAAATGTAGGTACTCAATGTGAGCAATGAAAATGAATTTCTCTCAAATTAACCAAGAAAATGTCAATATGCAGAATAGTAGGCCTATTTAAAACATGACAACTTTATCAAATAACTGCTACAAAGATAATGTGTTTTATACTTACAGTGAATTATATTAAATCTTAATACAATATACCTAGATAGATGTTTTAAGTACTACAATTTGTGTTTATGTAAAGAAATTAAATATAAATATTTAAGACTTATATATTTGTATAAAATACAACAAGTAATAATTTATAAGAATATTTTGACATTTGGAAGTTATCACTGATGTGCAATAAGTCAATACTGATATTAACTTAAACATCATCTTATACCAATATCTTAAAACTTCCTTACAGATATGTAGGTACCAGTACATTACTAATGATAAATAAAATGTCACCTTACTAAGGCAGCCAAAATATTATACGGTAGAACCCCGATTATCCATTTCTCTATTAACCCTTACGCAGTCGTACTTAACCACCTCACCCAATTAAACCATTATTATAACGAGTATGCGAATTCCGATTTCAAAAATGTTTACGGTTATTGTTGCCTTACCAATTCCAATAAAGGTACTGAAAGTTTCAGAAGTACAGACTTACTGAATATATAGTTCCGAGCTCCGTAATATCTGACTGGGGTGTTCACAACATCCCGTGCGACTACTTAAGGGTTAACCAAATGGCGGATTATCTGACTGTCTTCCTCTCGCGTTTTTTTTTTTTTTTTTTTTTGCTACAGAAAATATATGTGGAGTGTCGTTTCAAAACGTATTAAATACATCCTCAGTCGAAATTTAGTTTGAAGCGATTTCGCATAGCTGAGACGGTATTCTTTAAGACCCTGATCTTATATTGGAGCAATTCGTATTCTTTCCCGCCTTTTTTCTATGATGAAAATTGTGTGTTGGATCAAATCGTATTATGTACAACTTCCATGATGTGTCGGATCAAATCGTATTATGTGCAACTTCCATTAGTTAAAATCTTAAATGGACAGCGTTGGCCAGCGTGCTGTATCTTCCCACTATTATTGAGTTTCCCGCTGTTTTACAACATTGTGATTATCAAGGTATGTACAATAGCAAAATCTATTAAGAGCAGTAAGGGAACCAGAGAGACGAGAGGTGGTGCCCGAAAGAGAGCACTATATGCAGCTAAGAAGAGGGAAGTAGTGTAATGTATCTCTAAATTAAGAGCAAGTGGTCCACACCTGTGGAGTAACGGTGAGCACGTCTGGCCGAGAAACCAGGTGGCCCAGGTTTGATTCCCGTTCGGGGCAAGTTACCTAGTTGAGGTTTTTCCGGGGTTTTCCCTCAACCCTATATGAGCAAATGCTGGATAACTTTCGGTGCTGGACCCCGGACTCATTTCACCAGTATTATCACCTTTACTTCATTCAGACGCTAAATAACCTCAGATGTTGATAGAGCATCGTAAAATAACCTACTATAAGAAAGAGCAAGGGAATCATATTACAATAGAAGTAAAAGTCAGAGACTTTATTTGGCTTCCGACTTAAATATTACAAAGCTCTTCAAAATGTACAATTAAAGTGTTAATACCCGACTTAAGAGTAAAAAGATTATTTTTTTTTCCAAATATTTCTCGGACAGAATTCAATAGGCTATAGGATTTTGTACACCGGCCAATGATGAATGCAGTTATTACGCACACATGCTGTTCCCAATAAGAAACTGCGATGATACACTGAAAAAGACTAGGCTCTTAGTCGATTTAGGCGCACATAAGCTTCGTGCCAATATGTTCCATAAAATTATGAGAACAGAACCTAATGAGACACAGTCATTTTGTTTCGACTTACAGCACCTGCAACCGCTCTCGAAACTCAGCATAGGTGAAGTATATTATTCAAGACAATTAGCTTTCTATGCTCTCTGTGTAACTGATAAAGCTTCACAGAAGCCAAATTTCTTTACATGAAATGAAGCACTGGCTGGGCGGGCGCTATTGAAGTGGCATCTTGTATCACTACATTTATCAGTGAATTTAATTTCGACAGTTCATCAAATGTATTAGGCTGTTCGCCGATGAATGATATATATAAGGATTGAAGAATAAAATATACAGGATGGGCAAAAAGTCCCATTAGTCCATATTATTTTGTGTCATGAGAATAATGGGGAACATACTGACTCTTTAGATACTTAGGTATACACAGTTAGTGTACAGTGGTTATTTTGTTTGTATGTTTGAATTATGACCAGAATTACATCAATAGTGTGCATATTTGAGGTATTTCAGATATTTAAGGGGATAACGGAACTTTGTGCTCACTCTGTAGATGCCATAATTATTTAAAATTTATATTCAATGCGAGTTAGAGATCGACCCGGGTGGCTGCACGATCCAAAGTATGTCTCTTTAGGCAGCTCCGTTCAAAGGGTTGCAGGTAGGAAACTCGCCGTTCCTTATCATTATTTTCCAGCAGAAAGCAATAAAAACTATTGATGTATCGTCCTACATAGTATGCTGCTGTAAGAACCACAGAAAAACTGACAAATGACAGGGCACAATTCAGCGTGGTTTATAGATGCAAATCGTATTATGTGACAAAATCGCTTCAAAACGTATTAAATACACTATGTCGGTGCAAAACGTATTAAGTGCAAACTTCAATTGACAATATCATGCATTAGATTAAACAATCAGTGTCAGTGATTATTACATTTGGTGTATTTCACAATGTCTAAAATGAGACTTAAGATATTTAAAATTTTTCCATTATCTTAGCTGTGAAACGTTTTTTACGTTTCCTGTAAAATTTGTTTTTCTGCATTTAATACGATTTGAAACGACACTCCACATATATGAAGTACTGTACATTATATTAGCAAGTCATTTTTTTCTAGAGAGATTTATTACAAGATTTTACCCTTACACAGTATGATCTACTGTTCGAGTTGTCGTACTGTATAACTTCTATTTAAAATTTTTTCCATGGGTATCAAAAGAATCGTGTCATTCTAAATATAAAAAAGTGCAAATAACTGAATCATTTGGGAAATGAGAAACGGTGGCTTATCTCAGAATACGAGATTGGAGCAAGAGGAGTATTCTACTCCTCTTGGATTGGAGTCACAATTGTGTGAAATTCAATAAAAATGAAGGATAAAGTGTATAAACTATGTAAATCTACAACACGAGACCTCCACTATTCCTATCTTTCCACAGACAGCCATTACAAGGGGTTTCCTTGCCCCTTAAAAACTCATTGTTAACAACCAAACTTAAAACAGTGAATATCTGATCCACTATCTAGCATGTTGAATACAAGACCGTGGAGGAAATTATATGTGTCACTAAATTTACGAAAATCTTTTATGGTACGGATTATCCAATTTTTTCGATTAACCATTCAGCCTTCCTCCTCCATTACCACGGATAATAGAGGTTTTACTGTACTTTCAGTTAGATTGTATTAATATCAGTAATTATCTTTTTTATTTTAGAGCCAATGAATGATGTTGATTTAATATTTTACATCTAAAGACGGACATTGTAGAGGAGCAGTTGATCAGTTAACTTACTGGGCTTGCATGGTAGTGTTATATCACCTTAGCTCATGGCAACTTTTCAGAAGAAAACCACTGATAAGACTTATTCTAGATTCAATTTGATGTCTACTGCAACATGAGAAATATATTCTTTTATCGTATCTTCGTATATTACAGTTATAGTAACAATAAGCCCACAGTTTTTCATTTGGTGTAGAGTCAGGACACCTTGGCCTATCTGAACTAGACAGCAAAAAGAAGGAATGGAAAAAGACTGTGTTAAGGAAGTTAAAATAGCCTATTATTAAATTTACTTCAGTAAACGAGAACTGCGAGAAAATAATATAAATATTTATAAATTATATTGTAATGTTTGCAACATTGAGAAGGCCCTAACTTTTACGTAATGGGCGAATATTATCTTTTCTTATGTCTTTCATTTGGCTTGTCTTTGCTGTACGATTTGATGTAGAGTGTGTATAGAATTCTGTGAACTGGTAGCATTTTTTTTTATTAAACTGTGTAAAATTGTAACTGTTTCGATTTTAATTTATGGTACTTAGTTTTTGAGTACCTATTTATGTCAAGTTACAAATTTGTTGATATTGTTACCAATTTTATTATCTTTAAATAGCATTAAATCTTAAGATAAAGTAAGATAATTATGCATTAAATGACAACTCTTTATAATTATTAAAATATTTTGTCACAAACACTGAGTTTAGGGCTGATGCTTTTTTAAGAGACATTTTTTTCGGACAAAACTGTGTTTTTTATGTGCTATAACAATATAGTCATCTATGAGCCCTTAACAATTAAACTTGTGACACATTCTTGCAGGATTTTTCGCAAGACAATGAATTCACAATTTTTGGCCTTCCTTCTATTAAGTACCGGTATTCCCATATCTGTTAGCTGCCTATTGAAAGAAGATGCTTCAGGGAATGTTCTATCTAAGTATGTGATAGTACTTCCTGAGGTTCTTGATATTCAGCTTCAAATGTCAATTTTGATCTGCTTTCCTCTACAGCAGCATTTTCGTGTTTTCTTTAAAGAAGTTTATAATCTCCACTGTAAAACAGTATTAGAGTAACAATTTTAAATGCAAAACGTAACATTAGTTACTGCATGCAAAGGCTGAAGTCTGAACTCATATTCCCTGTGCCTCTACACATCTGAGATCTGACTCATTGTTGAGATCAAAGATTTACTGTATATAATTTACAGTTTTCACAATTGTTAGTAATTATAAAGTAACACAGAAATTAAACGCGATTATGTTTAATGATAGTGGATAAAAGTGTAACTGCAGTTAAATATATTAAAAATTTGTATTTCAATAATAGTAGTCACTCCATTACGAAACTCTTTGATATGTTGTAAATTCCCTCTGCTCATTACATACATTTTATACGACCTTTGCAAAAATGCCAGGGAGGGTTAAGTGATCTCTTTTTGCCTCTCTATGGGAACCCAAACATGCTTGTACTGCGGCAGTTTCCAGTAGAATATGTTTCATCTGTTAAACAAATTAAAACAGACGAAAGTGAATCACAAATTACAAAAATATCTCTCAATTTTGTACAAAGGCTCATATTTTGTTATTTAGTTCGAGTTTTTTTTTCTGAGTCTGAGGCTTATTGTGCTGACCTTTTAGATATGGATGATTGAAATCCATAGAATCGCATTCTTTCTAAGTATCATGATTCACTGTTTTTTCAATGCAATGCAGAAAGTCTTGTTCCTGTTTTAAGAGTTAAATTTAACAAACCTAAAAGAGAGAGAAAATTAAGTCTTCTCCAAATCAACTGGAAGAGTTTGCATTACTCAGTACAGTAGGTCTTTACTTCAACATGTGCACTGTTTGTAGCTCTTAGCACACCAAGATGATAAATTACAGAATGGATACTAAATGCCACCTGCGAATGCCACTAATACCAAGATGTAATGTACCATGTCAAAGCATGGGTACGTAACATGGGAAGTTACAGTACTGTTTCATCATTCTTTCCGTAAACCAAATGAGGCAACTTATACTTCCACAAGTAATGTTGAACAACATTGTACCGGTATGCGTAGTTTTAAATTCAGGTTCAACTTGCCACATTTTCCTGTTCACTATCACAATCTCCTAAATTACTCTTCCATCCGACACTAGAAATATGATGATTAATGCTGTTCTTGATGAAGGCAAGTTTTTGGATGCTTGACTAGAGTGTGTCTGGAAATGGAGT
Source organism: Periplaneta americana (assembly GCF_040183065.1). NCBI lineage: Eukaryota > Metazoa > Arthropoda > Insecta > Blattodea > Blattidae > Periplaneta > Periplaneta americana. The sequence continues at coordinate 84,613,952 of NC_091123.1, read as the reverse complement.
ATGGTACTTTTGGAAAGCATTTTACATAAACTGCCCATGCAGCATAATGTCCTTTGTGCTATAGTATTTTCCTCAGAGATTTTCTTGTGCATTATGCTGACGAAAAAAATTTCTTCATGTTCGAATACTGATACCAGTACCTAATGTAACACATCATATTATCACAACATAATTTTATCCATGTGATCCATACCTTGATCTTCAGCTCCACTTACATCATGCTTTGGATTAAAGTACCTCTTCATCCCATTTGAGTGCCAGGTATTTGCTTCAATGTCTGTGTAACTATTGCTATTAATTATTCTACCTTCATGTTCACAATTGCTATTTAGGAGAATGTTCCTGTGTTCGTCCATGGTCTGGAAATTAGGTTAAACTTAGGTTTAAGACCGCTCCTGGCACTTCATAATCATCCTATCATAATATCATCAGGGCAGCGTAACTTCGCCTTCCAGGCATGCCAACCTTAGAAGTGGGTTACAAATAAGTCATTGCCAGGAGAAACCAGAAATGTCAAATTACAACCTGGTGGCATTGAGGAGAGGGGGGATAAAATTATTGCTATGTAGGTCTATTCTGTTATGCACTGCTGTTTATAGGCAGCATTTAATATTCAATCTATATATACACTGGTTAATGAACTGTGATGTGTAGCAAAGGCGGATTCTGAAAAATTTTAAGCAGGGGAGAGGGGCAGGACCAGTGTTTTATGTGATATTTAAAAAACATACCGTAATTAATTAATTATGATTATAAACTTAAGTACAAATATTGCATGCAGTAGATCTCTACTCACCGTATGTAGATCTAATTTTCAGCAAATGAGGGTTTCTACGTTTTTTCTCTCAGCTAAGACACGATCTACTCACAAGATACAGGTTTTTTTTTTCTGTTTCTGATTCATTATAAATTAACAATCACATTCATTAACATTAAAAAATGTATATGCAACTTATATTACTAGACACTTAACAATAGAATATGTCTAGGGTTCGAAATGGCTATTGTCTGTTACAGATAGTTTTAATTCCGTTCTTTTTCGCCTACGAATTTTAGCATTTAATGAACCAGTCTGTCTTAATTTAAAAACGAGTCGCCTAACTGTTCTCGAGATGATTTCGTTTTGACATTGTTATACATGAAAATTCTTTGTTCTAACGTGAAATTTTCGGCTGCCATTTCCATGGGATAATCACGCAAGCACACACACACACACACACACCAGCATTACACTGAAAGAACCATAAGGAAATTACGCAGAAATAAAGAACACTGACATTAATATCTATTCTTTGTGAAACAAACCAGCAACAACAGCACTCGGATTAATCTGATTGCACAAAGCAGCAGCCACACATATCCAGAAATGTGACCTTCAATTAACTGTGTCAGCTCCTATGCTCCTCTGGTCGAAAGATAATCTGACCGCTATGTATTTGTAGAGACGTATTTAGGATAAAAACCATTTGCAACTAATGAAAATCCCTCGACAGCTGTTTTTAGTTTCTCACTGTCTTGCATACTTCCTCAGTATGACTGTCATGAATCTATTTCTCCCCTAAGTTCAATAACAGTGCCAGGTAAATTACTCTCGTATATTTGCTGCTTTTGAAATCCTTGCAATCTCAACAGCTGATTTCGAACAATAAACTGGTATAAGATTTTGCAAGATAAACATTTCCTACTCCTTAGAAAATTGTACTCTTAACTCTATCATCATATGACATAAAAATGAAACACACACGGTAGTACAGTAGTATGTCATTGAGTTATTTAATGAAGGGTTAAATTGGCTCTATGAGTTTGGCGAATTGCTTTTCGAGGTACTGACACACAAATTTTAAGTTTTTCACGTAATGAAGCTACTCTGCAATATACATTTCTGAAAAATTTTCTTGGATTGATGGTCTATAGTTCTTCTATGTGTCAATTGCATGAAGTGCTATTTTAGTTGCACTGATTAAGTCAAGTGAGGTAAACTGAAGTTGGTGGGACAGCAGTAAGGTTAGAGAAAAAATTTCCACATTTACTTCAACTGAAACTGTGCAATGGCAGATAATATACCATTACCTAAAATCCTGATTGTTCCTTGTTGTTCATCAACAGTATCTTCAAGGAAGTAAATTATTACTGGTGGAAAATCAACACAGAATCATGCCTTTCCACCCAGCAAGTCTCACTTAATGATTTGAGCCATTCCACTTTAGATTCAGGGAAATGTTTTTTAATTTTTGGTTCCAGCAATGTCATTTCTTATGGAGATTCTAGGTGAATTTGCACACATTCATTAAATTTATTGTTCAGAAAATATTTCTTATTTCTCGAACTTTGCAGGCCTTTGATATACCGATAGCTAGATTTAAGAAATGACTACACAGACAATGATTGCAGCACGAGAATACGTGCCTGCACACCACAATATTTTTGAATTTAAATACTATTATAGTCACAATCATGCCATGGTATGATTGTGACTATAATAGTATTTAAATTCATTAATATGTCACATCAACGGACGTGTATACGTCACCAAACATCGTAAGATGAAGATTACAATATTTTGTTGCCATATTGGGTCCTTCATCATAGGCTTCCTTGCAAGTCATGAACTGATAAACCAGTGATACTCAACATGGTCAGCATGGTATTTATAAGTCCTTCTCCTGTTACGTCATATAGTACATTTACAAATTCCACAAAATCTTCTTTACAGTATTACTTGTATATCTAAATATATAATGCTATTGCTCATTGCTCGCTGGTATTTTCATCAGTTGTCCCATCCACTAATACTGTAAAAAATATTGGCCACATTTTATTTGTTCTGCAATTTCTGTAGTGTTATCTCACCGTAACATTCAATTAATCATTTTGAGTGGTTTTGCTAATAAGAGTTGCATTTTTGGGAGCTATTTCTAAATGTTCTTTCAATTTATATCACAACTACTGATTCGATACCTAAGAAGGCGTGAAAATTTCCTTCTTCGGATGTTGCACTTGAATCCAATGTAACTTTTCTACCATCCCTATGATCTCTGAAAGGAATATTTTGATGGCCGCACAACAGAATAGTTTCTATGACTGGAAGCAATCGCATTCTGTTTTGTTATACTAGTTTTTTTCAAGTGACTGTCGACTTGGACGGATACATTTTCACATTTTCCTTCCATTGATTCTTTCATAGCAGCTATTTTGTGATACTGAGTGAAGAATGATTGTTGAAATTCTGCATTACATTTTTATACCGATTAAATGATTTTAGTGGAAGGGCCCCTCCATCTCACTTCTGCCGAATAATAAACAATCAAAGAATTGGCAGCACCAGTATGGACTACAAACTAGTCAAGGGAAATCCTTCATCCATTTCAATTAAGTTTTTTATGTTACATTGGGAATTCATATTTTGAATCCGGTGTCCAAGGGTTACATAATATTTCATGCATATTTCAAACTATCAGAAATTGAATTATCGTTAACATAACAGCTTAAATCTAGTTTAAAATTTATTTAAAGTTGCGCTGTATGTTTTCAAATGTGATACCTGTACACTTTAATCACTCCTTGCACAATTTGACAATTTTTTTCTATTAAATCGACATTAAAAATAGATTTATCACGTTCCTTTTGACTATTAACACTATCTACACTGCTAGGATAATTTTCATTTGCACTTTCATTTTTCTGTTTCTGAATAGTCCTATCAAAAATGAATGTAGGGTTCTGGTTACTTGATTAAAGCTTCTTATTTGAATTTGCTTTCGACATAATTTTATATCTTCACAAACAAGATAATCACGTCATAAATTTTGTTCACAATAATACATAATACACGCACCAAGAACTCAAACTCAATACTGAATCCTCTTGCTACATATGACTATTTTATAAGGTAATAAAATAATGGACTTACAGCTTCTGCTAGATGGACAATGCTGATCTGACAACAATGTGTAGTCTATTTTTATTTTGTGTATACATTTTTCACTATGAGCAGAAGGTGATAGCATTACATTCTTAAGAGTCCTTAAATATTATAGCTAATAAATGAGGAACAACCACAGCCTTTTAGCAGCACTCAGTGCAGTACTCATCGACACATGCGAGAAAAGCAATAGAATACCAAAGAGTGTGCAATGCTTAATTTACATTGTAAAATTAATAAAACTGTATTGCTAAATATCCATGAAAATAAATATGCATGCACTTTAATTTTTTCTCAAAACCATATGAAATGGTTGGCAATGTGGTCATTGTGAATACTGCTAACACATTTTCAGATAATCTGATAATATTGATTTGTAGTCACAAAATCATTTTGTAGGTACCAATATATATTATATGTAGTGTTTTTCATGTTTATTTATTTGTTGTCTCCCAACCATATTCTGATCAATCGAAAAGAGCTTCATCTTAATCTGAATTTTGAGAAAAGGAATTTTGGTATAATTTTTCTGTATTCTCTTACATTTTATGTTCTTGTGATATCCAAGTTCCTAATACAGGATAAGGCATCTTTGTGAAACATACAAAACATAATAGATTGAAAATTGGAATGATTCGAGTTCACATTGTTTGAACACTTTATTCTCTAGGAAATATTCCTCTGAAAGCAAAGTATTCAATTGTAGGGTCATAGATGGTCTTCTTTTCTTCATGTACTGCTATGGGTTGTTAAACTGCAGTTTCAAAGCGCACGGTGGGATCGATGATAATTGCTGTGTCATTTCCTCAATCAATTGCAATGATGTCAACTCGCCGAGAATTTCCATCTTTTGCAAGGCAGTGGACTTCTTGGTGAACCTCGTAGAAGGAAGGAAGACTTTTAGCAATAAGTTCCCGTATTGCATGGTGTCTAGTATTCCAGATGAGAGTTCCATGTTGGCAGAATCCCAGGATGTGAGGTAAGGTTTCTATCTCAGTGCAATGTCTGCACTGGGAGCCATCCTGAGACCGACCTGATTACGTATTTGAAAAGGCCATGGTTTCTCAAGTATTTTGTACACTACTTGTCTAGCTCCTTCTCTAATATTTAATGGCACACGTTTGAACATGATTCAGCATTAAACTTTTTTGCATGTTGTAATATTAAAGGATAATAATGTTTGTTGTAATATTACAAACGCAATAATGTTTAACTGTTATAAAAGTTTATGTATAAAGTGTATACTAGTTTAAAACGTCTTTATTTTGTGATCATATTGCACATTATAGGCTTTATTATCTTTTCCTTACCGTTTTAAATTATCGTGAGTTATTCAAGAGTTCAGCAAATCATTTTCTGTGAGACCCGTTATATGCTGAACAGTTGGTATTAGCTGCCTTGAAGGGGTCACTCACCATCTTAAGGAACCATCTATACCAAACTGTGACATAATTAACACGTCAGTTCATTTAAATTTTAAGAATACTTTTATTCTACATATTTTATTATTTCTCGAGTTTGTTTAATATCTAACTGCAATTGCGTTTGTTAAATTCAGTATTGTATTTTATATTATACTTGATTAGTATACTTTGTCTTATAGCAGACTGTGAAATACATGCTAAGTTTGGAAAAAAATCGAATGCTCAGACATCTGATACAGCATCATTTGTCTTCTGGCCTCCCAGGGGTAAAGCTGGCCGTTGGATTTGCTCCAATATGGAGAGCTCATCATTGCTTGAAGTGGTCCCAATTCATGGTGGCGTTTTCTTTACACACTATGCAGTTAGGTGACTCCAGGATGTTGACTCAGTGTAAATGCTTCGTCAGACAAACGTGTTATGTGGCTATACAAATCCCTGCTGCAGTTTCAATTATTGATGTTTCTGGAATAACATTCTTCATTTTTACAAGTTTATCCCATGATTTTTCTTGAGCTATTTGATTGAGTAAGTCGGATCTGTTATGTGTAGGATGTATCTATTGCTTAGCAGTTGACAGTCAAAGTTGGCGCAGTGCTGGATCTTATACATTTTCGTGTCTTACACTTTCTCTCGAATGACCCTCCAGTGTAGAAGTATTGACGTAAAAAAGAAGGCGAGCAGAACTTCATATACAGTAATAATGTTTTAATTTTAACATACTGCTTCGTAGATATATACGTATATTTCTTTACAAATAAAGCCTTATACTATTCTCTTTATAACAGCGCATATGCTTATCAAGTAGGTCTACCTATGTTCCAGTTCTTTTGAAGATAGAACAGTGGCGTCTTGTGGTCCCAAATTTGCCGAGCTAGAATATTTTCAATAACTTTAGTTTGTTACTCTTCCTTTCATGTTATATATATGCCATCATTCTTGCTGAGATGAACTATTTATGTACTCTTCTCACTGTTTGTTTATTTGTATATTTGTTTACTTGTTTCACACTATTGCATGTTGCCATTATCACAGCTAAAGATAAACTATACAGCCCTGCATTAAATAAATAAAAATGAACAAAGTAGTTAATATTATTCTAGATTACATACTACAATAAAAAGAGGAAAAAAATATTATTGTGAAACATACTTTCTATAAAAGTTAACCTTATTTATTTAAACAAAATCTCTGCTCTCCTATTCTTCTGCTCAGAAATTTTTTTTATCACCTTTTAGTTGAAGTTCGCATTGAATTTATTTTGTCCCATTATATTTCTTATATACACGTTTTAACAAGCTTCATTGTGCTGAAACATCATTCAGATTCAGCTTTTGCCACTGCAGTTGGAGTTATTAGAACTATATTTGACAGTTTTAGTACTTCTGAAAAGGTATCTTCTACATTGTTTTCACTGAAAAATGTACAATATACTGACAAAATTTATAGTCTTAAACTCTTCATTAGAATAAAGGACATGCAGTCCATTCTTTATTTTTCTTCTGTCTATGAAGGCATAATATTTGCCACAAATCGGGATGAAACAAGGACTTCCAGTGATTGAATTTCGTGGGGTCAAGTAAATTGAATCACTCCAAATGTTAGTAGGATCAAACATTCTTCAACTTGCTGAGTAATTATGTCACAGCATTCGATGGCGCATGCTTTTTTGTTGACATCTTTCTCTCTTCATTGAAGTGTTACACAATATAGAACCACCTGCTAGTGAGTTGGTTAGTTCATTCCTAATATTACTCATGTCTTCAACTCATTTACGAAAATGTTGCTTCACAGGTATCATTGTTGTAAATGTCTTCTGAAGAATATTGTAAAATATTTCTGTGAAGGACATTATTATGTTAAAAAATGAACTCCTCATCTGGAAAAAATGTAATAGTCTAGTTGCTTCCCTTACTGACACACAATCTCATGAAGCATCCTCGTGAATAATTTCAAAACACCCTATCAGGCTTCCTGGAGTTAAAAAAACAGATTAAACTACTCTGCTCTGAAAATTTCAGCTTATTTGGCATGTTTGCGATAAACTTCGCTGATATATCTCTTGAAGTAAATCTGTTCTCTTGCTAAGCATAGAGTATGAAGAAGAAATTGCGGATAAATTGGCAGAAAAAACACTCGCGGTGTGGTTGTGTTGGGGACATGGCTCTGGGTTTTACGCGAATACGTCTGGCTTAAATCAACAGATCTAGATGAGATCTTTCGTTTGGATCCAAAATTGGCATGCAGGCCTGAGGTGCCAACTCGTGGTCATACTTGCATCATGGTTTTACACCTGATCGAACGAGACAATCATGTTATTAGTCACTAAGTTATAGTGTCGGAATGGATCACCCTGCAAATGTTACATTGCCGTTTCCATCCTGGTATCCCATCTGTCAGTCCGACTTTAAAGATATATTGACGTCAAAAAAATCTGGTGACTGTTATAGTAGAGCATACTTGTTGCATTATAAGATTTGGTGAGCATAACAACAATGAACAAAATAAGCACTTGGATGAATATCTCTTACAAGTTTCTGGACACCTTGCTGTACTTCATGGAATGCAGATCCACCATCATATATCTGGGAAACTAATTTATCTTTGAGTTTGTATGGATCCAGTTCGTCTAATATGCAAGCAGCACAAAATCATGAAAATGTTTGACTACTTTTGAACCCTGAACAGAATGAATAACAGTCACCATTGTGTCTTATTGAAAACATTGATGGTTTCATCAACTTGTACAGACAAAAACATTGCTTTATTTTATTTACGTCCTCGTGGAGAACATATCTGTAAACCAGGTACATACAAATTAGTAGTTCATATTGTACCGGTATAGTGGCTGATGTGGAATTACTTACTTTGAATTTCTCTAAATTCTGACGCAAACTGTCATCTAGGTTAGCAATTTCATTTACAAAATCTATGGAGACATCTCTGTTTAACGATTCTTCTCCTTCATTAGTCTTCGTAGAGTGATTTCATGTTGACCACAGAATAATTAAGGAATCCATAATTCTATTTAATGGTATGTCTGTTTTTTCAGACTAACTTACTGTGGCTTGTAAACAGTGAGGGAAGTGGGAAAAAACCAGAGGCAGTATGCTACCCCAACATTTTCCTCTGGCATACCTCGATTTAAAAAATGGTATATCCCCTCTCTTACAACATAGACATAAATGATGTGTACAATAAATTGTTTCGTGCAGTCAGTAACACGAATCTTTGAAGCTTACGCAACACATTAAATTTCTTAATAATATAATTTCAAGTTACTTCAGTTATTTGCTAGATCATTTTACAATGTCCTTTGAGACTTATCATTTAAAATAATGTTAGCTTCAAAGTGTCTTACTTAATTATTAATAAAAAGTGCAACAAAAAAAATGACACAGTCACTAAATTCGCAACAACGGCCACCACAAGCTACAGACCACAGCCTTCTATACTTGAAATACTACCGTTGTAAGCATTCCAGGGATTGAGCTTATCAAATAAACGTGTCTAAATACACGTTGAATACAGTTCCAGAAGCCTGTGGTTTAGATTTACGAAGCAAATAGATAGTACTCTTTGCTGTGAAGAAATGTATAAACAAATTTTTATGATCACATTTTTTCAGTGACAGTATGTCATTTTTCACTAATGGGTATGTTTTCTGGCCATAGAAACCAGTGGCGGTATTCCATACCGTCTCACTTCCCTGACTGCTTGTAAATGATATCCTACGTCCTTCATCAACTTTTCCAAACAAACTTAATTTCAACGAATTTTCAATGTCAGAAAAACTCATTTCATGTGATTTAATTCCTTCCAAAAGATGTTTGAAATCACTAATACCATGAAAAAACAGCAGAGAGTCGAAAAAGAACAGTTTTCTTATTTCCACTAGCTGTCGACTGTTATACCAATCTGGATTGAAAGAGCATGATTGAGTTTTGTGTTTCTATATTATTGACACATTTGGGTGATCTGGTCCTAACTGTTTAACAGAAAGTTTCTCTTACTGAATTTCTGAAATGGAGATGTCAACAGAAATTCCATTTTGTTCATATTGAAAGAACTGAACTGAATAACTTTCCAGTGGCGAAGCTAAGGTGTAAATACTGTGTAGGCTTAAAAAAATCTGCTTGCCTTGTATCTTTTTATAGAGCAGTTATTTTTCGACTTTTCTATCAAACTTTTTTGTGACATAGACCCTACAAGAAGATGATAATGACCACTCATTTCCACCCCAAACAGAGTACAGGTATAACAATATAACTTATTTGTCTCAGAGCACCCTCTTAGCCAAGGAAAATTGAAATTTCATATTTTTTCTTCCTCCATCTGCTATTTTAATATTTAAATGTAGTGTCGATCCCCTATCTTTGTAAGCTCATTTTGTTTCATACGCCCAACTTGAAAACGGTTTCTCTTTTAATTCTGCAAATAAACCTCAGTGTTCTCTCAGCATGAGCCATTTTACACAAAATTAGTATGTAACACACACATGCACGCACTGTAGATTAAAGTTACATTTAACAATGCAACACATTCATAGAAAACCAACATAGTGCGGCGTATTATATCACGATTGAGGCTAGATAGTCCTGCATCCTGCTACTGAGTCATAGCGAATTGATACCCTCTCCTCCCCGGCCTTCCCTCAAGCTTGCGAGTGTCACTGCCTGTGAGTGAGGCTGCCATCGCACCTCGCTATGAGGCTCCTGCTACAAGCCTCTTGCAGTGGAATAACTGCCAACAGTGAATTTAATATATATGGTAGGATCAGAGTGAAACCAAGTGTTACGATACATCGTTATTACGAACTTATACTGTTACTAGATATAATAACTCAAATTTTTTTAGGTATGCTGAGCCTCAAAAGCCTCTTAAGAGCTTCACTGTAACTTTCTAAATCACAAGTTAACAACGAAAATCTTTCGAAAAAATATCAACACAACTTCCTATCCGAATCCACAGCCAGACGGCAAGTTACAGGCAACTGATTTGTCCTTGTCTGGGATAACTGCCTAGACATACCAGTACTTAAACCCCTCACCCTGTCCCGAGCTCCTGATCCACAAGTTTAATGTTGTTGTTTTCTAATGCCAGGCGTTTGACAATAAAGTCATTTGACCTCTTGCACTCCAATATTTTTCAAAGATATTATCATGGTCAGCCACTGAAGCACAGATTTTGAGGTGTCCCGAATCCATTTCTTGGTTTGAGTTGCACAATGGGCAATCAGGGGACTGATATATTCCAATTCTATGCAGGTGTTTGGCCGAACAGTCATGGCCTGTTGCCAATCTAAATGCAGCTACAGACGATTTTCGTGGTAAATCGGGAATTAACACAAGTTTAATGTAATCCATGCCTATAGTGAGTGTAGCCCCCAACAGTCTGCACACCACACACTGTATCATGCTTGTAGAAACCACAGTCGCACCAGGCGCATCTATCTCTGTTGCTCATTCAGTCTAAATCACATCTTCAGAAACAGTAGACAATAACACTATATTATTATTATTATTATTATTATTATTATTATTATTATTATTATTATTATTATTATTATTATGAGGAGGAGGAGAAAATTGTTTTGTGCCCCGGAAGCCCCTAAGGACGAGACACCCCTGAGATATATATACTTACATTATGAGCCTGGCAAATTTCACAGTCTATTAGGCTTTATATGCGATTTCTATCACATAAGAATTCATACTTTCTACCTTTCACGATGATGTTGTGAATTTAGGTATTGGGATATACGTAAAATAAAGTTTTGCTTTCCAAATAAGACACTCTATTGTCAGAGACAACAAAAGGCTCACATTTACGATCATCGTCTTCTGCAGTTTTATTAGCTCAGTCTGTCATTTGCTCTACAGTCTTTGAAGTCATACACTTAGTAAAATGCAGAAACTTTAGTTCTCTATATCTAATCTTATAGAATTAAAATGCGATTTTGTTGTCCAACAATCTTCAGTTTCAGAACCCTTATCAATTCCTACGATGGAGATAATTATATTCCCATATTATTTTCACAGTTCATTTCTCGTGATACCGGTATCTTTAAACAATTTATTATAGAGAGTTTCAGTTAATCCCTTCTTGTATTGCAGCAAATTAGACACAGGCTTTGGATGCTGCAGGAAGATGGCAGGCAAGTAGCTATAGAACAGTATCCTTCCAAAATAGCCTATTCAGATTTTTCGCCTTCTTTTAAATGTTAATTTAAGTTTTAACACTCCTGATATAAAGAGGCTTACAGTATATCTAGAACCTGCTAATAGCACAAACATTTTATACCATTTTCTCTATTATTTAATGTCTTTAAATATTTATATATTCGGAATATGTATGATGTATTTTATATTGATGAGGTGTAAGTGACTGACTCTTGGAATAAACTGAAATTTGTGTTTTTAAAAAGAACATTTAGGATTTTGTTTCAAGTTCGTCATAGAATAATACTTTCAGAGGCATGGCAATAGTCTGTCTCCACAGTCCGTAAAATATAGGTGAGAAGATAACTTTCTTTTTAGAATGGTCTCTAAATTTCCGATATTTATTAATTGAATTACATTTGTTTCATTTCCAATTCTTTTTTGTATTCTAAAATTGATATCATCATGACATGGCACTGGATACTGCGTTTATATGATGTTTAATACCGAAAATTCATTCACACGCAGATAGTGTTGAGACGAATGTGCTATGAAATGAGATACGATTCATTCATGGTCAGTAAAGTGATAATTTAGTTACCACGGCTATCAGTTCCAATACTTATACTGGGCGACTGACGGATTACACATTTGTGTGTGTGTATGTGCGTGTGTGTATGTGCGTGTGTGTGTGTGTGTGTGTGTGTGTGTGAGTGTGTTTTTGTTTGTGTTTGTGTGTGAAAGTTTAACAGTCTGAGATATATCAATATAGTATGTCTCCTATTATAGAGAGAGAGAGAGAGAGAGAGATCGATATGGAATGGACAAGAAAGATCGAGAATCTAGACTGCAGATCAATTAGTGATCTTTGGCATTACATATAGTGTGACATTTTTGTGACGCTCTTTTTCTCCATAACTTTCATAAAAAGAAATTGACATTAAAGTTTAAGGCAATGGTTCCCTAAGTGGGAGGGGGGTCGCCACCCCTTGGGGGGGGGGGGCGTGTAAAGGGCTGATAGTAGTCGCAAGATGATTTACAAAATAAAACAAAAACGCCTTAATAACATACATTTATTTTGCATTTAGAAACAAACAACGCTGAACATAAGAATATAAGATATCTTTCAGCAGTTACAAAGTAAAAAATAATAATGTAATAAGTGTGCCTGTTTTTATAACGTAGTCTCTCAATTCTGGACTAAGTATTCGATACACATAGTGATATCATTTATAAGTTTGGGATTTCTCGCTTTTGTTTTGATGGAAATCAAAACGAGAAACTTGCTTTGCATGAATACGAGATTGTAAATGTCATTAAAAATTTAAGAGTTTCTTTTGCAAACTCGAGGTACCAGTATTCTTTTGATGCCAAACTGATCAACACTCTGCGAAAAGAGGCCTAGTTTCAATATTCAGTACATATTTCAATGAGTTTTCCTTAATATTTTTTTAGAATTTCAACCAGTTGAACGCAACGAATTCAATATCCACTTGTGACTGTCGTAATTGCTTTGAGTTTCTTCCGGAAAATACTGAAAAAGCTGTTGTTTAAAGTCGTGCTTTGGGTGGTATCCACTGGTTTTGAGTAAAATTATAGTCATTTACGATTTTACAGGGTTTCTATTTTTGGAATGAAGTCAAGAACAGGGGGAGGCTTGCAAACTGAAGTCTCGCTCAAAAGAGGGTCACGATTTCAAAAATTTTGTCAACCACTGGTTTAAGGTATGAACTATTACTGGTAATATCTTTCACAACAGAATAGTGATGCAGAACAGGAGCTTAATTCAGGATAATTTTGATGAGACCTAATTAGTCCAACTTGTAAATAATAATTTTAATGTCTGCATTAAATTATGTTATTAATTCCTTTGTATATTTTGTCATCTATTTTAGAATTTCGATTACTTTTAGTGTATATTGTTATTTTTAGTTTGCAGTGTCTGTAAAAAAAACATAATTTTAGTCTACACAAGTACTGTACTTACATTATTCTTCCCTTTTATAAATTGTTTACATATTTCACTATCTCATTTGTTCTATGTCTTGCGTCCTCAAACGTTTGGAAATAATAGATGTTTCGTGATAAATACTAATTATAATCACTTACATATTTCCCTAATATTCAAATAAAGTCAAATATCTTTATGATAATAATTCAATGTGTTACATACATTGAGTTTCTTTCTTACACCTCTATGGTGAAATGACGTTGCTGTCCCAAGCATAAGTTGCAGAAGAGCTTATCTTTTATGAAACTGGAAACAAGAGACTTTAAAATCATGGAGATAAAAAAAAAAAAAAAAAAAAAAAAAACATGGAGTTACAAAATGTAGATCTTGTTCAGATTGCATATATAATGTAATAAGACTGATAGAGAAAAAATAAATCAATTTACCTACCGCTAATGAAATTCTGAACAAGTGTAGGTATTATTCCTTCCTTTTAAATAACTTATTACATTTAAAGAACTATGGCACATTGATATTGAAATTATGGTACACAAAGCTTCAGCTCTTCAGTAACTTATGTAGGCCTAATGTATAGAATTTTACTTGTGATTTTCCTAATTCAAAATAATGTCACTTTAATCTTAAACACTGAATCTTCAGCATATTCGTATTATGTCTATTGACTTTACAGCACCTACAAATTTTAGGCCGAAAAACAAGCAGCCCTTAGAATTACTGATTTGTGTCAGATCTAGACAATCGGCAGAAGTCTCAAAAACCGAGTCAGCATGACTTTGTTTAATTATTTTTTGGTTAACCACAGCAACAGTATTTCATATTATCATGCATAACAATTTATTCTTTTTAATGTCATATTATGTAGAAAATAGAAGTATTCTGTACTTGTCACATTTTAAATAGGCCCCTATATCTATTTTAAAATTTAAATATTGAATTTAAAGACATTCGATGCATTATTATTATTATTATTATTATTATTATTATTATTATTATTATTATTATTATTATTATTATTGAAGTTGACATGGACATTAACTTTAGGCCTTTCATAACAGCCTTAGATGTAAGTTCACCATAATCAAATGATACCTAGGACCACACACATACTAAAAATACACTCGAAATACTAACGACTATGAATATTGTCGTTCAGTTCCGAAAGACCACAGTATCAGTTTGAATTCTTAGTACTGTATTAATACTATCTCAATCAAGAGGTGTGTTTTAAAAATATTTCCTTGATATGTCTTAGGGAAATGTACCAAAACGCCATGAGCTTCTCACGGGGACATCTTGGACTTTGGAAGCTTGTGGCGCAATACTTAATCTCAAAAAGTCTCAAGAAACTAAACAATATTTTGCCTGTAAATTGAATGCTAAGAGACTTTGTTGGTTTCAGTTTGTCATTCGACAAAATAGATGTTCGCTATATTTGTGGCTCGGTTTGTATTATTTATGCCATCCAATATGCCATTTTTTCGACAAATTTGATAGCATAGCAGCTCAAAAAGTGTCTTTCAAGCTCTAAATAAAATACGTTAATGCCAGTTCAATTTTTATAAGTTAAACATTGCAAGATGTGCGCATTAAAGTTAGAATAATATATGAAACAGTCAATTGCTGTGACGAGGAAATATGATGTGACATGCCACGCAATTTATTCTAGATTTGACTAAATTAATTTATGGTTGGTTAATATAAATTAATACGTTTTGTAAGCGTATGAAAAAAGGTACCAAGAGTTCTACTATCCAAGATCTATTTTAATCTTATTTATTTGAATTACAATTAATACAACATAAGTTCAGGAAAAAAACGCCAAATTAACGGTCTTTGGATTTTGCATCCAGGGAACGCGATGAGAGTGGAGAATAGAGTCCAAAAGCAGCCTAAAATAATATAGAAATAATATTCGAAAAGCGTCGATAGCAATATTTATGTTGCACGGTACTACTGTCACACTCACAAATAGCAGCTTTTTATAGTTCAGAAGTCACGTTTCGCCATTGATCTGTATATGAGAATAGAAAAGATAAATTTACATAGCAATGTTTTTCGTTTTGTGAAATAATACGATTTTAAATTCAACAAAGAAACTAACATTAGAAACTTACTGTATAACTGTTCGTATTGAGTCACTTCTGTCTGAACTCCTGCCCTAAACATTGTCTAGGCTAGGGAATCTTTTGAGATAAAATCTATAAATGCTGTTTATACGCTAGCACACAAGCTAAATATGAACCTAAGTGTAATTATTATTCTTCATCATCCTGAGTTTTAATGCTTTTAAAAAAAGTTGGCAGCTCTGACAAATACGTGACGCACATTATTATTTTTTAGAGAATTTTTTCCATAAATGAAGTGACTGTTTAATTGTATCATATTTTTTTCTAAAGTTACTGCTGTATCCAAATATAAAATAAATATATGGCAAGTCTGCTTGCAGACAACAACAGAAAGTCATTCTGTATAGGCCTAAAGTATATTAGAAATTAAACTTGCAAGAGGTTTTTATGTATCATCTATCATAATTAAAAAAATGATAAAACGAATTTGCTCATAAGTTACAAGAAATAATTTGATAAACCTTTATGGCAAACCATGCATTTTAGACTATTTTAACTTCTGGTATTTAATTGTCTAATTAGTATTGTCAGTTCTCTGGATAACTTTATCAGTACTGTTTTGTAATAATAATAAATAATAGTGCAATTGATACTTCAACATGAATGCATAAGAAACTCACTGACTCGTTTAAATGTAACCTTCCATCATTAGATTGAGAGGTGGATTCTACATAAACAGACGATAGTAATTACTAATAGTTTTTTTTACATAAACAGACAATAGTAATTATTAGTGAATTTTAAACATTTTAAATTAATTTCTCTAAACGAACATAAGTGACACACCTCATTTAAATATATACGTAGCATTACGAATTTAGCACTTAATTGGTTCAACAATTAAGTCATCAAACTCAGGCAAAGGCCATACAAATCATTAGTTGTTTGTAAAGTTTGACAACGCCATAATATAATACATATGTATAAAAATGAAAGTGAACTTTGTGCCTGAGAAGTTAATTATAACTCAAAAGATATCACTTTCCATTCCACATTAATTGTTTACGTCACCAGCAAAATCTGTTGACACAACATTGTACATTGGTTAAATTAAATCACTGAATACCTTCAAAGGATGAATCATCTAGGGTGTGAAGCCAATTAAATATCATCATATTGCGTTCATATTTTGATAGGGGCTTCCCTCTCTCTCTCTCCACGTCTCTAATTGTTAATGGAAGGTTCTTATTAGCTCTCTTTTTTACTACACGAAGCACTGCAGCGCTAGTAGCGGATGTTGGAGATGAATTGCAGGTAGCGGGAGCACAGCCAGGTACTGTGAGATGAGTAGAGCTGGAAACTGCTCCCTCCACAGGGTTACTGACGGTTGCAGCAGCAGTAGCAGCAGTCACTTCAAGTCGATCCAAATTAAACTCACTTTGGGACAACCGCTCTAAAGCCTTGTATGTTGTAAGAAGACGTCGTCGAATATAATTCTGCCGAACCTGTGTGCATAAAAATATAATAACATTAACATGTAGAGATAACGCAACATATCAGTCTATTTTTTATACAGGCCTTTTGTAATAATTTAAACAGTTTTTCAGAGCATATATTTGAAGGGGGTGATGCTAGGATTGTAAGATCTTGCTAAGAGACAATAATTGTTCACCAACACATGGAACTTTCAAAATATGAAATGAGAGATATACCATTTCTTGCCTAGAGATATACCATTTCTTGCCTCATATTGATATCCCGTAAATAGCGATATTGGAGTCTAGTTGATGTACTCCTCCCATGAAAGAGTTATATCTACATACTACATCAGGTTAGGGGATTTCTACTCTGTTGTTATTCTAATGTCCAAAGAGTATGGTGTTGAACATCTCCATAAGATGAAACGATACTCTGTTGCAGACAAAGCAAGGGTCTGCAATTACTTTGTTCAGCTCAAGTTTGTCATAATATGTTGTCAACCCTGACCTAGCATTGTAAAATAAGTAATAATGTACACAATACAAGAAAAATCATCTGAGTGTGAAGAGAATGTTTCTATTCAATAAACATGAGAAGAGAATAGTCGGGAATCTAGCATATCAATAATTATTTTCACCTGTAACTGAGAATGAACATTACAAAACCAACTGGTCGCATAACTAAACTAAGCTTACTAAGGAATCGAACTCTGGTTTGCAAACAGCAGAATATTATTATAACCACAAGACACAGTTGATCTATCTTCGTAGGGTATCCAGCTATTTGCTGACAACACGTGTTCTACTATGTTTCACTATGAATTTCCTCTTCTTACAAATGATATGTAAAAAGCACAATGCTGGTTGTATATTTCAGCAGCCACATTCCAAAGTTCCGGTATTGCAGATTTTAAATTAGTTCTATGGATGTTTGTGACAGGGCAGTTTAAGAGGATTTGTTCCAAATCTTCTTCGTATTGTTGCACCAGCAACAACTACCAGAGTCAACAAGATTAAAACGGTAAAGATACTTCTGAGTGACAATATGGCCTGTCCTGGCTCTTGCTAAGAAAGTTTGTATGTGTCTGGAAATGTTGCGGAACATTTGTAAATCATTAGGTTTCTTTTGAATGTTTTGAAGTACTTGGCCCTTATCAGAAGAAAGCCATCATTCGACCCATAAATTTGTTAAATGAGAATTAACTGCAGAATATGCGCTGGTTAAACAAGTTATTTGCATAGGTTTGGGCCCCAAAGATGTTGCCTGTTTAGCAGTATTATCAACAATCTCATTTCCAGTAATGCCGCAATGACTGGTATCCATTGGAATACTATTTCTTTTTGAAGATTTAGTTTATTTAATATTTTTTGTATAGAGATTGTGATTTGTGCATAGGAAGTTGGAATATATTTCATGATATTTAGAATAGCTTCCATCGAGTCGCTGAAAATGCATACAAGTATATCAGATAAGGTAGAGACATGTAAGAGAGCTGCCTCTGTGGCCAGTAGTTCTGTTTCAAGACTAGAGGGAGATGAACATGATATATAATATTTCTCGTTATATTTTGGGATATAATACCCTGCTCCTGAAAGACAAGATACAGTTCATGTTGAATCTTTCGTACACTACTTTTAACACTTGAATATAAATAATTGATTAAATGGTGATCTTACTCGTGTTAATTATGTAAGCATGTGCGGCTTACAGCTGTTTCGGTGCTACTTGACACCATCCTCAGAGCCTTCTGTGTCTCGGCGTCATCTCAACTTCGCTGCCTGCCACACAACAGGCACAATAAGCCTCAGGCTGCAGTGTAAGCCTTCGGGTTCCTTCTCCATACAAAAAAAAACACCCAGATACTAGCCAGTAGAAACAGGTAGGGAAAATCAAGCTGCGACATACCCATTCGGCTGAACATGGCATTGAAATGTAATCCCATCATTACGAAATAAATGATAAATCTGTATATGTTATCGTCATCAGATACAAAATGGAAGATATCTGAACATTAGAAGGAGATAGAGTATGCATGTCCTGATGACCAAGAGACCTATATTGGCTGAATCATAGTCACTTACTGAACATTCCATCTGAGATAAGATGCAGATTAATAGAGACAGTATGTGCCTACTAGAATTGGGTATGGGCTTCACAGTTTCATGATGTTAGCAAATGGAACTTGTAAGATTGAAACAATGATTTTCCCTCCTTAAAACTGTTGTGGATAATTTCGTTTAAAAAATGCCGTACATAACGCCTGTAGTTATTTGCACCTCTGCCTCTCTTAATGATGAAGAATTCTGTTCTAATATACGGGCACCCATTAGGTTCGATACTGTTCTCCCCGTATGGTAGGATGACATAAATATGGAAAAAGGCAGAATGGATGAAGATGAAAGTGATAATAACAGCAAAATGAGTCCAGGGTCCGGCGCCGAACTTATCCAGCATTTGCTCTTAATGGATTCAGGGAAAATCCCGGAAAACCTCAACCAGGCAACTTGTCCATCCAACCAGGATTCGATCCCAGGACCGCTAGTTTTGCAGTCGGAGACTCTGACCACTACTCCAAAAAGGTGGACTTGTTATGGAACTATTTTATAAAATTTGTATGACAACAGGCAATAAGGTCACTGAAAGACTCAATCAGGCACGTATTTCAGAACAGAATACAACAATTACCATGACTACATGGTATGTGGAAATAAATTATGTTGCAAATAGAAATAGGCGACTATGAAAATACGAGGAATACCTGAAAGTTATGGGGGAAAAGTGAAAAATAGGATTAGAAAAAATTGCAAATGAGATCAAGATTCATCATGTGCTGTAGAATGAAGTCATGTAGGAATATAATGAGACTGATCACGAAATGAAGAGTCAATACAGGCACATTCCTTTTCATTGACAGGTCTCATAAGGTTCACTAATACCGTAGAGCTGAGTCAAACACTTACCTTTTTATTTACTGATCTGATAAGATCTGCAGCAGTGAAGGCAGGAGGGGTGCTAACAGGAGGAGCTGTGTTGCTATGGCCACCATGCGGAGACGGAAGCTGTGAAGTAGATGCAACATCACCGACAGCAACCCAGGTGGAACAGGATCGTGAAGCATGGTCAAGTCGAGGATGATACAGCAAGTAACCTGAGCGCTGTACAGAACTTAAAGCTAACTCGGATACGGCGCATCGTGGTGGTGGATGATGAGGCGTTTCATCAGGTGATGGCAGCTGACTGATGTCACTCGTGCTGAAGCTCTTCTGTAGACCAAGCACCGAAGACAGCAGCGCACAACTGCGTATCAGGTCATTTTCTTCCTCAAACCACAGGATTTCCGGGATGTCACTGGTCCTGTAGCACAATTCAAGCTCTGTAATTCGAAACAATGTGAGATTAGCAGGAACACGTAAAACTCCTTTTTACTTTCATATTACACGTAGTGTAAAATATTGTGATTTGAAAAAATTAGATTTGAACTTATTTACGAAAATAAATGTTTGCAGAATGTCCTTCAATTGATTTTAGTCACGAAGTCTACCTGTCAGTTTATTTGCGTGTATGTAAAGCTTTTATATTGGTTTCCGTGTAGGCTACACTGCAACACGAAATAACATCTATTTGTCTTCCTACTCTCTTTGTATAGGTCTCGCAAGCAGGGAATACCGACGGAAGGAATGGGAATGAAAGAATGCGATAAGGAAGAGAGGGCGGCAGGAAAGGTCACGAGATAGCTTGAATGATATTCAAGAGTACAGTCGAAAGAGAAATGACATCGATAGAATCAGTCTTGCGTTGTGATAGTTAAATTACGACTTTAGTTTGTTCCATTGCATGTGAATACGTGTCTTGTATCGTACGGTATTCTGCGCTTTTAATTAGCTTCGAATTTTTCTCTTGCTACGCTCTTTATTTCCACAGCGATGTCCTCATTTGTTAATCTTCTTGGAAGAGACAGTACTTTCACCAGCCCGCACTTCTCGCTCTCTCGGCCTGCCTACATACACACGTCAAAACAGACAGCAACGCCACCATTACTTTTCGGTAATCGTTCCTTGTGCGAGCTATAACGGCAAATTTCACTACACTGCTGCCGCAGAAATCATTCGGAATGGCTCATCTTGCTGGATCTTTCTAAGGATTTAATTCGGCATGGTGGTCTAAAATCCTGTGTTAATTAAAGGATAAGAACTCTCCAAGAAACTTCTATTAATTGGCACAGGACTATTTTACCTGTAAGAAGATCCAATTAACAATTAATGGCGTAACAATTGCACGCAAAGTAAACAAAGAGTGTCCACAAGATTCAGCCTGCAGTCCAGGTTTCTGGATCATAATGTACGATGGATGACATTCTCCAATAACAATCACAAAGTGCAGGCTTATCATGTATGCTGGTGAATCCTTACTCTTTGTGAAAAGCGAAACAACTTCTTATCTTTGAAGAACAATGAACTAAGCATTAAGTACCTGCAGTCGCAATAATAATAAGAATTCAACCCGACAATAGAAGTTGCAATGCTTGTCACTTGAGAAAGGAAATTCAGCACCTCTAAAAATTGAAATGAATGAGCGAAGTTTGATACTCATTGAGGAAATCACTTACCTAGCTGTGAAACTGGACTTTCAGGGCACAAGTTAGCCACTTAAAAGTAAAGATTAACAATACATGCAGAGGCCTTTCTGTGGCAATGCGACCTACCTGGGGATTAAAATCTGAAATCCTAAAGTCATTTATTGCGGAGTAGTTGAACACAATGTACTGTACTGTGCACACATCTTTGCAGAAGTTTTCCATAATAAATGGGTGCATAGTAAACTTACAAGGGAAGTATCACACCCTGCATGCTGAAACTTGCCTCGAAACTTTAGTGACATAACCGATGTGCTACGAGAAGACCACGTGCAAAATTTTAGCTGCCTGTTTTCACTGCAAGGCCCCGAAATGGAAGCTGGAATCCTTCTGTGGTCAGACGATAACGCAACGGAGCTGGGCATCCCTGTCTCACTGGCGAGCGGAGTGGAGTGCGCGTGTGAAATGGAGTAAACTCTCTCGCGTCCCATGGTGCCAATGAAGCATAAACAAGAGACAGAAGTGACTTGTATTGATTGAATGTTGAAAACACAATTCTTTTCGGCCACATTGTTTTTTCATCGTTTCAAGACAATATTTCACGGGTACTACAAATTCAGGAGGTCGTTCTGTGGTGTATCTGCTTGCAAACAAAGATTATCTTATTATATCCCGGAATCGTGGAGATGAAAATTGAAAATGGGTATAGGATTGCAATTTAAGTATGGTGTCCCTATGTAAAACTTCGGCGTGAATATCTTCGCGCATCACTATTTTTTCTAATAAGCGGTGGTAAAGCGCTTTCCACTGCAGAAAGAAGAACTTATCAAGCGGTTGGGTTTTTCTCATAATACCAAGAGGAATCTGGAGCAATTCGATGGTCTTCTAGCATGTCCAAAACGAACAAATAGTTTCTCATACATAAGTTTTTTATGTTCTATGAGATGTGTCGTTATATTTTTCATCTGCTTTTTCCATAAATATAGTTGTCACTCTGATGTAACGAGACGGAAGTTCCTGCGAAAGTATGATATTGAATGGCGGTTTTTACCACATTCATTCAGCCAGAATTTCACAGCTTCCCTCTTGCAGTCCATGCTGACACCTACATTTACATTTTTTACAGGGGTTGCGACATAGCTTGAACTGACCGATTTGTTGGGGGACTAACTGTTCGTATCACTGGCTTCTGGGGATTCACTGTCTGACTGGAATATCGAACTCGGACCTGCAACATTACTTGTGGCAGGAGCAAGGGTCTTGCGATCGCTATCACTGTCACTTGAATCACAATCACTTCCTTCACATACATCGAGAGATGTCCACTCCTGTACAACTATTTTCAATCAGTTCAATCATAAACTGGACCACTTCCTTTTTTTTTTTTTTTTTTGCGTTTATGTTTCCCGAAGACGAAGCAATATTCTTACGGAATAACTCGTGGCGAACTCAAGTAGATTAATCGAATTTACGTCTTTCTCAGTGGAACTCATTGCAACAGTTCTCCTTTCTTATACAACCTTCAACATCGTACTAGATACTTTAACCCTGTAGCCGTCTGCTTGTATTACTGACCTTGATTCACATGCTTCTGTTCGCTGCTGGTTGCCACCCGTTCCACCGGCTTCCACACAGAGATTTGCAAAAAATCATCCCAAGCTTCGCAACTGTATATACTAAACTGTGACAGTATCAAGAGCGAAGATATGTAACTCGTAAACCTTGTAGCGGAAGACCCAAGGCATCAACACCACAACAAGATCTTATGTTAATAGAACGTTCGAGGCACTTTCCATTTCACACTTCTAAAATGCTTGTTGCCGACACGGGATTTCCTGCTTCCAACAGAACAGCTCGTAGAAGCCTCAATAGTGCCAATATTGTGCCGAGAAGAGTGGCGGTAAAGTTCTGACTGAAGACCATCGAATTGATCTTGTCGCATTTTGCCAAATGCATTACAACTATCCATGGCAAAAGATCATCTTTTCGAATGAGAAAGTGTTTATGAACAGGGCCAGTGCAAGTATATCGACCGAAACAATCCAAGAGATTTGACCCTGAATATGTGGTCCAGAGGCAACGCATTGGTCGTTTGTCCATGTCGGTGTGGGGATGGATTTCTGGTTATGGTGGCGGCGCGCTATGGAGGATTCATGGGCATATGAATGGGCATCAGTACACTAATATACTGGAAAATGTGATGCTACCTAGTGTGCGTGTGTTTCAGCCCGAAAACAAAATAAAATTCCAACACGACTTTTCTTCCGTACACACATGTGTTGCCGTGCAGCGGTGGTTCAACATTCAGGATGATGTCGTAGAGGTTCCATGGGTGCCAAAAAGTCCTGACTTAAATCCCATAGAAAATGTGGGGCGGAAGTGCAACGCGATGTTAATGAACAACTACAGGGTCGGCGTCCTAGGAATACAGACGAATTGTGGGATCTCGTTTCAGATGCTTGAGATGATGTTGCATTGTCAGATAGATATATCCACAACCTTGTTAATTCTGTAAGTAGGAGAATGGATACAGTGAACAATGCCAATGCGCAATGGTTTCTAGACAGATTATTAAGTCCAGAAGGAAACTATTCTATATCACTAGAGCTACATAGGAAGAACATTTTAATTTGTGATAAAAAGAACATTCAATATTAATTATTTTACTTCAGGAATGTATATTTTCCCTTATTTTCAGAACTAAAGTAAATACTGTAGGTTTAAAAATAGAATAAATAAATAAGTTATAGTAAACCGCTTATATAATCAAACGTTTCCTTAAATCGCACAAAAATTATTTCTAATTAACAAATCTATTTATGTTCCTCTTTCGTCACTATTATTAATTGTTTACCTAAATTAATTTATATATATTTATTTCAATTTATTTTAATGTTCACTTATACCATTTGTATTGGATTACGTCAATCAATTTATATTTATTCTACTTTATCTGACTGTTCACTTCTATATCGTCTTAGAACGAAGTTCCTATGTATTGTATCTTTCTCAATTTTGTTTACTCTTCGTCATATTGGCAGTCTGTTTTGCCAGGAAGGTATTAAAATAAGAATAAACCATAAAAAACGTAGTACCTATGTCTATAGCAGCTGTGCCCGATACTAAAGTTTCAAACTTAAAATTAAAAAAAAAATATTTGAACAGACCTGTATTATTAATTAATATAAATTACAATAATCACTAATTAGCAAGACATTTATGTAAATAATTTATTATTGGACGATGTCTGTGGCCCTCCAATAATATTTCTTTTTAATATTGGCCGCAGTATTCATAAGGTTGAGCACACCTGGTCTATAGACTAAAGAGAGACGAACAGAGGAGATGATAATGAAATCAGTAACATTTCTCATACCCGCAATGGTAAAAAAAAGAAATAACAAATTTCAGTAGAATATAATATAACATAAATATTTATTTGTTATTCAGTCTAAATGACTTATCAGTGTTTTAAAGAAGATGAATAAAATTTATAAAATATATATTCATTGAAGTTGAGGTTAAAATAATGCTAACGTTTTGCGCCTATTGGCATCTTCAGGCACTTGAGCCAACAATATCATGTGATACATTAATTTACAGTAAAAGGCATGACTGTTGAATATATACATTAATCAATCTTAAAACTAACATATTAAAATCATTTGTGCAAATTAAATTATAAACTATAGTTGAGTTAATTATTGTTTTCATATGTGTGATAGTTGAATTAATTATCCTCATCTCTACTTAAATTTACGACAATAATTAAAACAACTATAGGACACAAAGATTAAATTGTAGATTTAAAATGGATTCAAATTAAATAAAATATTACCTTGCAATAAAAATTGATTACTTCTATAATGTCTTATTAATGTATACATTTGGTCGTATATTTTTACCAATTACTGGTTTGTGCCGTTGTTATTGATGTAATTATATGTATTACAATGATATAATCTTATGCTTCTTATTGATTCCAATATTAAACTTCATATTGAGCGGACGTTGAAATAATTTCAGATGGTTGAAACGTAGAATGCAGATATGGCTTTCAACAGGAAGTTGAGCTGTTCATGATGCAATTCATTCTATAATATATACGTATCGTAAGTAACTAATATAAAATATTGCTCAAATGCCTAAAGGTGTTAATAGGCGAAAACGTTAGCATTATTTTAGCCTTTAACTTCAATGAATATTTATATTTATACATTTTATTGATCTTTTTTTTAAAACACTGACAAGTCATTTAGACTGAATAACAAATAAATATTTATGCTATATTGTATTGTATATTGACTTATCTGAAAATTACTACTACAATGCTTACTAAGAAAATTTTTGTAGGCCTATGTCGACAAGAACACAAGAGTTTCAACCTTATTGAATGTGAACAGAAACAGTCCGAAAGCCTCTCCTTCCGAGACCAGCAACGTCAGGGGGAGTAAACAGTATCCCTCTTAGATACTCTGTACTGTTATAATCACAACAAAACCGGCGTAAGTAACATTACGAGTTTTGCTGCTCATCGGCCAGATTTTTCTTCCGTGACTGTACAAAATTTGAGAATTTTCTGAACTTGCGGATTCATCGGATGTTTCGGAAAATGCCTATTTTATTTGAATGTTCATTTGAAAGGCTTTTAGTAAATGTGCACGAATCATGAGAAATGAAGCATTCTGATGAAGTTTGATTTTTCCTTTTTTTTTTGCCGTTTACACCCTTTTTACTTTAATATGTACTTTTTTGCCCTTTCCTTGCTTTTATATGTACCTTTTTTGCCTTTTTCTTTATATGACTACTCACTCAACAATACTGCATTTATTTCTGCGCTCGAAACTAAGGAAATTGGAGTTCTTATAGCAACCATAGATATGGGACACCCTGTTGCAATGCAGTGTCGTTGTGTCGCTTATTCAGCACTGCTACCTGACTCTAGCACTGACCTACCCCATTAATTACTGGCTTGGTTGCCTCATGAGTGATGCCTTATTGGTGTCACTTGTGAGGTTCAAACCTGTCTTCGTACAGGTGACTAAACAACAACAAACATCAGTTACTAATCGAATACATGAAGCGTTATATTTCCACGCTGATAACCTGGTTTCGAATCTCGGTGAGTCCAACTATAATTTGTGGTGGACAAAGACGGTGCTTGCTGGTAGGACTTCGCGGCTCTACCGACGTCTCATTATTGTTACATTAATCATCGTCACACTGATTTTGTCCAATAAACGTAACAGAAGTTTGTGCGTTAATCTTGAAAAGATGCTTGTTGTTTATTGTAACTCAAATTGTGGACGTGAAGTTGTGGATGATTAAGTACAAGTGAAACAAGTCTATAGATCAGAGAAATTACTTTTCCAGTGTACTTTGTACTTTATGAATTATGGGTGATTCAATATAATTTCAATGCCTTTTATTGCCCTATTTGTGTTGTTTTTAGAGTCTTTTTAAGCGCTTAAAATACCATTTTAGTGCCTTAACTTCCGGTGTCTAGTTTATCACATTTTGTTCATGTTCAGTTGTAATGATAGTGCGCTGGCAGTGAGACCAGAAATATCGGTAAAAACGAGTGTTATAATATCAGTTAAATAACATATGATAAACTCCAGTGTAGTATTTTTTTTTTTTGTAAAATATAGTAATCTGAAACTTTCGTCCAATAAATCACGCACCCCCATTTTAGAATACGTACAAAAGTATGATAAAAAGTGCGTGAATTACGCGAGTGAAAACTGTAAAGCCTCGGAATTGGAATGCATATCGGCAACGACTTTAGCAACGGATTGACTTCAAGAATTTCCTGGAAACTGCAGCATGGAGGAGAATGACACTTGACAGAGAGAAATGGAGGAAGAAGATAGAGGAGGCTAGAGCCCGACATTGAATAGTAGTAGCAGTAGTAGTAGTAGTAGTAGTAGTAGTAGTAGTAGTAGTAGTAGTAGTAGTAGTGTTGTTTCATCTAACATTTTCAGCCAACCTGTATATTGAATCGTACTGTACAAGAAATTTAATCATAATACTACGGTTTATCAGTTCTGTGCTTTACAGAGTAATAGCTGCTAAAAAGAGTGCTTAGGCTATGGCTTTGCATTTGCTGTGGAAATAATTTAGAGCAGTTCTTTTGTTTTATTTTGCCCAAAGTGTTTCATTTCATTGCCTGATTTACGATATTTCCATTTACGTATCACCTATCGACGTCTACTTACGTTAGTTAGAAAATACGAAATATTAGAACGGAATAGTATGAAACATGACGTTGCTATGACAACGGACACTGCAACCACTCAGCGGAAAGCTGACATTGTAGTCATATAGTCTAGCACCAGGCGAAATTTTGAAGAGCCCACTCGCAACGGAAATGGGGTGTCAACTGAAATGCTTCTAGCTTACCTGAGGCGACTGTGTGTCAACCGCTGTGGGTTAATCGTTGACATGTCTGACCGTGAAATGAGCGGGTCCGAGTTAAAATACTGGTTGGGAAAAGTTAACTGGTTGAAGTTTATTCCTAGGTTTTCCTTTGAACCAGGGTTTAAGCTAGAAAATAAATATTAATAATTCTCGCAAAAATGCACAAATGAAAAATTATATTTTTGCAAATTGCGAAAAGCTTGTTCAATATTGTAAATAATTGTACAGAAAGATAAAATTATTAAGGTTTGCAGAAACAAAAAAATTATGTAATTTGTTTCTTGGAGTGTTATTATTTTCAATCCATCTTACCACACTCTAGATATACTTATGAAAGTAAATCATTATAGCCTACGTAGGTATGTTTAGAATCAGTTACTGCTGAATTTACATCACATTAAAATACGCTATTTTATGGACACTCTAAACATTGAAATTCGTTACCAGTAGGCCCTTCAAGATTTATTGTTAGCAGAGTGCATTGAAATCCATTACCAGTAGGCCCTTCAAGATTTATTGTTAGCAGAGTGCTAACTCTTTTTACTAAAAGACGGTTTCTAATTACATTTTTTACAAGATTCGTGCAACTAAATCCTAGCTTACAATTTACAATATGCGATGCAATTGTATAAATCAATTAGAAGAAATTGTCCACTTAATTTGTTAACTTATATGAATTGCATCAACACTTTGAAATCCATTCCTGAACATCTATTGCTCAATACCTTTTTGAACATTGCCCATGCCATTAGCATTTCATTTAAATTCAGATTAGTTCATACACATCTCTGATTTCATTTTCTCACTACCATCTTCGTTTCTGAAGTCCAATGTAGTTGTCGCATTTTTGCACTTTAATTGAAAGTTTGTTGCGTTTTTAGAAGTTGAGTAGAAAAATGCAACAAATGCGACTGTGGCTTAAACCCTGCTTTGAACCAAGGAAGCAGAATTACAGGGTAACTTTCAGTGTTGGACTTCGGACTCATTTCACTATCAAAATTACACTTTCCCCCCTTTCATCATCATCATCTCCGTTTCTTTCCAATATTTAGGGCTTACTGTCGCCCTCGGTGGCACAGGCGGTATAGCGCTGGCCTTCTGTGCCCGAGGTTGCGATTTCGATCCTGGCCCAGGTCGATGGCATTTAAATGTGCTTAAATGCGACAGGCTTATATCACTAGATTTAGTGGTATGTAAAAGAACTCCTGCGGGAAAAAATTCCGGCACAACGACGACGCTAATATAACCTCGGCAGTTGCGAGCGTCGTTAAATAAAACATAACATTTAAATTTAGGGCTTACTCCGATTTAGAGACGGCTGTGGGTGGTAATGCTATGTACCTCTCTCTCCCCTTGGGATCATAGTGCTTGTGAGATTTGAGGTTGAGGGACTGCAGTGATACCTAAGCGAAAAGGTAAAGGGATTCTTTAGACTGTTGCTGTTGGAGAGTTCGGAGATGGCCCACAGGGGAATCTGTAGTGCGGGGCCTTAGGCATGTATAGTATAGTGGCGTTCAAAGATATCTGACCTAGAATTTTCTGATCGTGTAAGCGAAACACGAGATAAGCCAGAACCAAAGATATAATAAATGGACAAATTTTGAAATAGTTCCACTAGTTCTCAATAGGTGTCACTATTATTGGAACAGGTAAAAAAAGTGTTGGGGAAAATGATGTTGTAGATGAAGAATAAATTATTCTCATAATTGACAATATCAGCGGTTTTCCGCTAATCCTAGTGTTATTTTACAATTAGCAGAAGTGGATGAAAATTTTGAATTCTGTAATATGTGTACCTACATTTTATCTACAATTGGCGACACTGACTATTTTCTTCACTAAATGAACTAAAGAAGCCACTCTAACATGAATAAATTATCGATCGTTATCGATTAGTAGGGATCAGGTGTTTTTGAACGTCAGTGTACACCATTCTATTCTGGATTGTGCAGTGGACCCACCCAAGCGGCCTATGTGCGAAAGCAGTCCCCAGTCTGTGCCTCAAAGTGTGATTAATAGATAATAAATAAAGACTATTGTGTACGTTGTACGAATTAACTCGACGGATGTGCGTAATTGCATTGTCAATTAGAATGCTTATAGCTTCTCTGAGGCGAGTGTGTATGAATTCGTTCGACAGGACTGATTAAAGTACAGTATGTATTAGTTCGAATGTTTAAGGCAGTGACTGGTATTTTATACCTTCAGCCGTTCTACAGTGATCGCAGCAAACCTACTTAGCTCATTCACCAACCCTGCCGGTACAGATGAACTAAAGAGTGGGAAGGGGTTGAAAAGTCGCGTTCTACAAGTACTAAATGTACTACACTGTCGAGCAAAAAAAAAAAAAAAAACGCGACACTTGAATAAGTTTTAAATATCAAACCATAATACAAATTATAACATTTCTATGTGCTTCTATGGGCCTGTTTATGTTAGACAAGTGTTAATTCATGTTTTGGGAAGGAAAGTATACCCATTGGGTCCTTTGTGATATCTTCTTTGCCACTTCCTGTCCCGTACTCTATATTTATTGCTGTGCCATTAAAATTTACAACCCTAAACACAAGCAGCTAAAACAAAGTTATTACACTATATAGTTTTCTTTTTTTGCTTATGACGGAATTCTGTGATATTGAACTCAGTTTTAAATAACATTTAAGAGAATTAAGCTGCCGTTAAACCCCATGAACGCCGTTAGAGCAGTCGCGTTGATAGAGGATGACCGCAGTTTACGTTATGTGGCTCAGGTGTTGCATACAACTCCGTCGACGCTGTCACGTAGACTATTGTGCAAAGGTACAGGGAACTTGGTTCATATTCTCGAAGACCAGGAATGGTAAGAAAATGTCAACTTCTTACTATAGATGACCAGTTCTTGCGCTTTCAAGTGCTGCGTAACCGCCACACCACTGTGGTCGAAGTCAGAAATCGACTAAACCAAGTGCGAGGTGTGAATGTCAGTGAATGGACTGTGAGGAGGAGGTTAGGCCTACATGATGCTGACCTGATTTCCAGAAGATCTTCTCCTGGCCCAGAACTTACAAGATAACATCGTCAAGCTCGCTTACAGTTTGCAAGGGAACATCAGGAATGGGCTGACGAACAGTGGGGAAGTTTTGTCCTCAGATGAGTCCCGATTCTGCCTTAGATCCCAAGATGGAAGAAAAAGAGTGTAGAGGAGACTGGAGAAAGGCATTCTTCATGCAACTTTTCATCAAGGACAGCATTTCAGATCGGTTCAGTGATGGTGTGGACAGACAAGTTTCACTGCACGAACGAACCTTGTTTTGTGGAGGGTGGGTCCCTTACTACCCATAGCTACATTGAAGAAATTCTTGGGCAAAATTCTTCTTCCTTTTACATCATTTATTGGTGACAATTTCGTGCTCATGCAGGACAATACACGTCCTCGTGTGACGCGATATGTTCTCCAGTACCTCAATGAAGTAGGGATCCAACTCATGCAATGGCCATCACGCAGTCCGGATCTTAACCCAATTGATCATCTGTGGATCATTTTAGGAAGGAATGTCCGTCAACATGCTCCAGATACTCTTCAAGAGCTATGGGACCATGTATGCAACACCTGAGCCACATAACGTAAGCTGTAGTCATCTTTTTCCAACATGACTGCTCTAGCGGCTTTCTCGGGGCTTAACGGCATCTTAACTCTCTTACATGTTGTTTAAAACTGAGTTCAATATCACAGAAATCCATTATACACAAAAAAGAAAACAATAGTAATGTAACTTTGTTTTAGCTGCTTACGTTTAGGGTTGTAAATTTTAATGGTACAGCAATAAATATAGGGTGAGGGACAAGAAGTGGCAAAGAGGATGTCAAAAATCACCCAATGGGTATATTTATCTTCCCAAAACATTAATTAACACTTGTCTATCATAAACAAGTCCATAGAAGCACACAGTAATGTTATAATTTGTATTATGTTTTGATATTTCAAATTTATTCAAGTGTTGCGTTTTTGTTTTGCTCGGCAGTGTACATTAGCCGACCGCTGGGTTAAGGTTTCTTTGGAAGTGAGTGAATTCACTCGACGGATATGGGAAGTAAATTCAAATGTTTCTTTGGAATAGGGTATATGTGAATTCGTTCGACATACCCTGTTTGAGAGGAGTGTCAGTTCAAAAGAGTAAATTAAACGTTTTTTCTCACTATGCAAGATTTGTTGTTCTAAAATACACGCGTTTTATCTGACGTTTTGCTTTTTCATAATAGAGCATCGCTTATAGGCCTAAACTTCGTTCCGTGGGTTGCTGGACGACGTCCTATTGCAGTATTCCTTCAAAGAATTACTTTTTGTCTTTGTATTTCAGTTTGAAGCTTCTTTCTTGCTTCAAAATAATTATTGTTGTTTACAGCTTTCCTTTAGGTCACTATTATTTTTTTATTTTTTAATAACCCCTTGTATTTCTTCGCATTACAGTTAGTTGGTTATTCCACTATAAGACTGACTTTTTATTTGTTGATTTTTTCGATGTTCTAAGCGATTTAAATGATTGTGTATATGCTGATTCCATCGCCTCGCTAAATGTTCAAATCCTTCTAACACTTTTACGGGTAAATTCTTGCCCATTTCCTCAATATCTTCTTCGTGATCCACTTGATAGAAAGTTTTCGACGCCATCAGTTACAGATTTTTTTATCAAAATCTTCATATTGATCTTCTTTTGCTATAAATCTTGATCCTACGCGGTTGTATTCTTTTCCTTGGGAACTTCATATTATACGGGTACTGTCCGTTCATATACCTATTGTACTTAATGAGATTATGGTCTGAGCAGCTCTTGAGTAACTGCCGCCAGTAGGTGATTATCAACAATAGTTAAATCGATGTTACTTAATACTCTCCTATTCTGAAAGGAAGTCCTTATACTTTATTCGTTTATTATGTGAAGTTGTTTACGTGATAGATATTCTTCAAGTATTGTACCTCGTGAATTTATTACATCATGCCAAGTTGTTGATCGCTTATTTGCATCTACGCTGCTTAGTGATTACTATGCATGCTCACCCGATGAAGTGTAGTTCCATAAGTACCTATAGGCAGACCGGGGCAGTTGCTCCGAGCGGCAGAATTTAGGGGCCGCCGTTTTTTGACCGAATGGCCTGCGAAATATTCGCAAATTTTGTTATGAGTGAGGAAAAAGACACTTTAAAAATCGATACTTAAAATTTGTATATTTACATTACATTTGTTTGCAGTTGCATACTTGCGGAATTATGGTAGCTTGGTAGGTTTGTCGGTTGGTTTGGATTTAGTGATTAGTTAATTATCAAAGAATGAGTGGCCATATAGTTAAATTAAGCTGTGCTCAATCAAAAGAACGGACTGTTCGGAACAATGAACTAATAAGACATATTCCAAAACAATAATTATCTTTTAAGAAATGCAATTCGAAAATTTAGAATTCATTTTTTAAGTTCCAATAAGTCAAGTATCAACAATTGAAAAACTGATAATGTTGTCATATGACTTATTTTTAATGTAAAATATTATGGTAGTTACTTTACATTGCATTATTGATATTGTGAACGTTTTCGCCCAATCTAGGCATCTTCAGACATAAATGGTCGATATCTTACGTAAACATTAGAAAAGCATATAAAATGTGTTAACAAATGCAAAGCATGTTGTAGTAAAAAGTTAAAAACATGATAAAAGATGGAAGATAAAAAACTAATGGTACATGTGACAACACTACATGTTGTATATATAATTATGTATATTTAACTAAACAAATGTAAATATGTAGCGATATTGTGCATAGTAGCACGGATAATTATAGAGTAATATAAACATGAACAAGGCAATCTGATTTTGTGAATATAAAAAAACTATTATAAGATAAAGACTTGTTAAATATGCATATTTTTTCATATGTAATAAGCTGAACTATATGATAGTGAGGTTAAAAACTATAATATAGTATAATGAACTGACTCTGCAACTAAAGAATAATGTAGTTGAAATGTATTTAGCAATGAATTAATAAAATATACTGACTTACTTACTTACTTAACTTAACTTACTTACTGGCTTTTAAGGAACCCGGAGGTTCATTGCCGCCCTCACATAAACCCGCCATTGGTCCCTATCCTGAGCAAGATTAATCCATTCTCTATCATCATATCCCACCTCCCTCAAATCCATTTTAATATTATCTTCCCATCTACGTCTCGGCCTCCCTAAAGGTCTTTTTCTCTCCGGCCTCCCAACTAACACTCTATATGCATTTCTGGATTCGCCCATAAGTGCTACATGCCCTGCCCATCTCAAACGTCTGGATTTAATGTTCCTAATTATGTCAGATGAAGAATACAATGTGTGCAGTTCTGCGTTGTGTAACTTTCTCCATTCTCCTGTAACTTCATCCCTCTTAGCCCCAAATATTTTCCTAAGCACCTTATTCTCAAACACCCTTAACCTATGTTCCTCTCTCAAAGTGAGAGTCCAAGTTTCACAACCATAAAGAACAACCGGTAATATAACTGTTTTATAAATTCTAACTTTCAGATTTTTTGACAGCAGACTGGATGATAAAAGCTTCTCAACCGAATAATAACAGGGTTATTTTACGACGCTTTATCAACATCTAGGTTATTTAGCGTCTGAATGAAATGAAGGTGATAATGCCGGTGAAATGAATCCGGCGTCCAGCACCGAAAGTTACCCAGCATTTGCTCGTATTGGGTTGAGGGAAAACCCCGGAAAAACCTCAACCAGGTAACTTTCCCCGACCGGGATTCGAACCCGGGCCACCTGGTTTCGCGACCAGACGTGCTGACCATTACTCCACAGGTGTGGACTAATAACAGGCATTTCCCATATTTATTCTGTGTTTAATTTCCTCCCGAGTATCATTTATATTTGTTACTGTTGCTCCCAGATATTTGAACTTCTCCACCTCTTCAAAAGATAAATTTCCAATTTTTATATTTCCATTTCGTACAATATTCTGATCACGAGACATAATCATATACTTTGTCTTTTCGGGATTTACTTCCAAACCTATCTCTTTACTTGCTTCCAGTAAAATTCCCGTGTTTTCCCTAATCGTTTGTGGATTTTCTCCTAACATATTCGCGTCATCCGCATAGACAAGCAGCTGATGTAACCCGTTCAATTCCAAGCCCTCTCTGTTATCGTGGACTTTCCTAATGGCATACTCTAGAGCAAAGTTAAAAAGTAAAGGTGTTAGTGCATCTCCTTGCTTTAGCCCACAGTGAATTGGAAACGCATCTGACAGAAACTGACCTATACGAACTCTGCTGTACGTTTCACTGAGACACATTTTAATTAATCGAACTAGTTTCTTGGGAATACCAAATTCAATAAGAATATCATATAAAACTTCTCTCTTAACCGAGTCATATGCCTTTTTGAAATCCATGAATAACTGATGCACTGTACCCTTATACTCCCATTTTTTCTCCATTATTTGTCGAATACAAAATATCTGGTAAATAGTTGATCTATTACGCCTAAAACCGCATTGATGATCCCCAATAATTTCATCTACATATGGAGTTAATCTTCTGAAAAGAATGCTGGACAATTAATAAAATATAGAATGAATAATAAAATGTGATAAATTCAAAGAAAAACGTAACAAATTTGAAGTTGATTGACGTAAATAAATTTATGACTGGTGTTCAAAAATCTAAGGAACGTAAAAATATAGAATAAATAATACAATGTGATGAACTCAACGAAAAATAAATTTGAAGCTGAGTGACGTAAATAAAAGTATATGGTTCCCTCACTTATAATAAATTCATTTTCAACAAATTACATAATTTTTTCAAAAATGATATAGGCCTACATATTGCACACAAAACTAACAATAAACTAAATAATATAATAAATAACAAATTTGACAGCTCAGATAAACTACATAATAATGGTATATATGGTATTCAATGCATATCTTGTAACCAAAAGTATATTGATCAAACCAGGAGAAATTTCAAAATTACATATAGAGAACATATCACTGATTTCAAATATAACCATAAGAAATCTAGTTATGCCAAACATCTTATCGAAACTGGACACAATTTAGGTAATATAGAAAATACTCTTATAATTTTAAAATCCATTATTAATAATAAGCCGAAGAATTTTATATAAACAAATTTCTACAGAAAGACACACAAATTCTTAATGGAAATTTAATGAATGTGGATAACCCTCTTTTCATATTAATACGCACGAAATAGTTCCTATGCGCAACATTACGCCACAGCCCAGCTGATTTATTTCCTTACTCCGCATTTCAGTCTTCCGATTTCCGTCTACTGACACACACACGCCTGCACCACTCACGCTTCTCTTCAAGTAAGTTTCATTAATTTTTTCAGTTTATACATCTCTTCCTTAAACTTAACAATTATATAAGTTTTTTATATTACATTTATTGAAATGAAATGAAATTATTATTTTTATTACATTTATTAACTTACAGAATCCTGTACTCCAGACTAAAAATCGTAACTAGATCTTCTACACATTGCTGCTTCCGCGATCCAATTTGACTTTGCAAGACTCACTACATTCTACTGTTGAACATACAACCTATACAGGGTGGAAGGTAACATTTTACAATCCTTCTGGGATATGATATTTCGAATTATGACAAACAAGAAAGTCTAAGAATATTTTGTTCCCAGAAGGACGGTTTTCGAAAAAAAAAAAAAATGGTATTTTGTTACTTGAAATTATGATTAAGTTTTTCATGAAACTGCTCAAAATTGGGTTTTTATCTCGTGTAGGATGATAGAGTAAGCTATGTATGACCATGTTACAGTATATTTGCATGGAAAATATCACAGATTTCGAATAAGTAGCGTTAATAGTCTTGTACACATTGCATGGGAACAGAGCTGTGACACGCTGGCAACACTGTTTCTTACGTATGCAAACCATGTGGCCGAGCTAGGTATACGGAGCGGACGATACACTTACATTCACTTCGTCATTAGTCGCAGGCTACGTGCAGTTCGAAGCAGTTGAAACACAACGAGATACCACAGTTTTCTAATCGTGAGTATCTGGACATGTTATTAATTTATAGCGAAACTGGTCACAATGCTGCTGCAGCTGTGAAAGTTGTAGACACGCAACTGGTGGACACCTTTAACAATATTTTTAAAAGACACTGTAGAGAATGGTGTACAAAATTTTACAGTGTACCTCACATTAATTTGTATGGTTAAACGAGGATTGAGCGTATTCTCTTCCTGCACTTCCAGCCATCTTACATGTCATACCAACATAACTTACGAGGCATTACGAGCGTTCCGCGCTAGTTTGCAATATTGCAGCGGGATGGTTACGCGGGTATTTAAAATGTATAAATTCATAGCTATCGATATAACATAACGAATGTTTCGCGCTAGTTTCTAATGTTCGAGCGGGAATTCGTAGTTGTGGAAATGGCTGCAGTAGGTGATCGTATTAATATTAGAAAGCTGAGCATTATTAATAGTGAAAATGAAGCGCAACAGTGGTGCCGGGAGAAAGGTCTGCTTCCCGCAAATATGGAGTGTCCACTTTGTGGGGAGTTTTCGTACTCCCAAACAATAAGGGAGTGCGATGAGACGAATGTACCAGATGTAGCGGAGTCAACGATCACGGATTGGTTTTCATACTTGAGGGAAGTGTGTAGAGGTAAGAAAATGAACTGTTATGGCAGATTGGGTTAATTTAGGATTTTACTGACAGGTTAGGTTAGTTTAGGATTTTACTGACAGGTTAGCTTAGGATAGATAACGATGAAAGAGTAATGGAACGTATCGTATGATGACGCAGAATATCTGCATGGAAATATCATATGTACTTCGGTACATTGAAATAATATTAGGATAGATAAGG
This sequence comes from Periplaneta americana, assembly GCF_040183065.1. NCBI lineage: Eukaryota > Metazoa > Arthropoda > Insecta > Blattodea > Blattidae > Periplaneta > Periplaneta americana. Next base: position 84,576,040 of record NC_091123.1, on the reverse strand, counting down.
TTAGTGTAGGATTTTATTGACAGGTTAGGTTAGCTTAGGTTTTTATGGTGCGTTACGTAATTATTTGTGACAGGTTAGGTTAGTTTAGGATTTTAGTGATAGGTTAGGTTAGTTTAGGATTTTAGTGACAGGTTAGGTTAGTTTAGGATTTTAGTGATAGGTTAGGTTAGTTTAGGATTTTAGTGACAGGTTAGGTTAGTTTAGGATTTAAGTGACATATTAGGTTAGTTTAGACTTTTATAATGCGTTGCATAATTATCTGTGACAGGTTAGGTTAGTTTAGGGTTTTGGTTAGGTTAGGTTAGTTTAGGGTTTTGGTTAGGTTAGGTTAGGTTAGATAAGGTTAGTGTAGGATTTTAGTGACAGGTTACGTTATCTTAGGTTTTTATGATGCGTTACGTATTAGGTTAGTTTAGGATTTAGTGACAGGTAGGTTAGTTTAGGATTTTAGTGACAGGTTAGGTTAGTTTAGGATTTTAGTGACAGGTTAGGTTAGTTTAGACTTTTATGATACGAAGCATAATTATCTGTGACAGGTTAGGTTAGTTTAGGGTTTAGGTTAGGTTAGGTTAGTTTTGGATTTTGGTTAGGTTAGGTTGGGTTAGAATTTTGGTTAGGTTAGGTTAGTTTAGGGTTTTGGTTAGGTTAGGTTAGGTTAGTTTAGGGTTTTAGGTTAGGTTAGGTTAGGTTAGTTTAGGGTTTTGATTAGGTTAGGTTAGGTTAGTTTAGGATTTTGGTTAGGTTAGGTTAGGTTAGTTTAGGGTTTTGGTTAGGATAGGTTAGGTGAGGTTATGTTAGGGTTTTCTTTAGGTTAGGTTAGTTTAGATTAGGTTACGATTTTGGTTAGGTTAGGTTAGGTTAGTTTAGGGTTTTGGTTAAGTTAGGTTAGTTTAGGATTTTGGTTAGGTTAGTTTAGGGTTTTAGTTAGGTTTATGTTAGGTTAGGTTAGAAATTTGGTTAGGTTAGGTTAGTTTAGGATTTTGGTTGGGTTAGGTTAGTTTAGGGTTTAGGATAGGTTAGGTGAGGTTGGTTAGGGTTTTCTTTAGATTAGGTTAGGTTGCGATTTTGGTTAGGTTAGGTTAGTTTAGGGTTTTGGTTAGGTTAGGTTAGTTTAGGGTTTTGGTTAGGTTAGTTTAGGGTTTTAGTTAGGTTTGTTTATGTTAGGTTAGGTTAGAAATTTGGTTAGGTTAAGTTAGTTTAGGGTTTTGGTTAGGTTAGGTTTGTTTAGGGTTTAGATTAAGTTAGGTTATTTTAGGTTTTTGTTATGTGTTAGATAGTTTTAGCTTTTTTATGCTTTGTGTAGGCAAATCTGTGGCAGGTTAGGTTGGATTTGTTTAGGATTTTGTTGAGAAGTTGGGTTAGGTTAGTTTAGGCTTTTGTTATGCTTTGCATATACGAAACTGTGCAATGTTTGGTTAGGATAGTTTAGGTTTTATTGACAGGTTAGGTTAGTTTTGGAGTTTAGTGAAATAGGTTAGGTTAGTTTAGACTTTTATGATGCGTTAGGTTAGGTTAGTTTAGGTTTTTGTAGGCTTTTATTTGCTATAAGTGTTATTTTCTTTCAGACAATGTGGATCGCCGTTAGAAGAACGAACCTAGAATTGGAGGGCCGAATCATATAGTAGAAATTGATGAATGCAAGATTGGACGTAGGAAATTTTAGGCTGGTGGTCGTATTGTGGAGGGTTCTCGGGTTTTGGGCATGATAGATCGTGAGACGAAGGAAGTGCGATTGGAGATTTGTCCGAATAATAAGAGGGACAAAGATACTTTTCTTGGTGTTATTCGGAAACATGTCGCCGCTCAAACCACAATAATTACGGACTGCTGGAAGGGATATGAAGGCCAGGATGTTAACAATTTCCGTCATTTGACTGTGAATCAGAGCCTCAACTTTATTGATCCGGAAAGCGGTGCATGCACGAATTTGATCGAAAACGCAAGCGATTGAGTGTGGCTGTCGTGAAGTAGTGATTTTTTGTTTTTTACGTTGGCAGTTGAAGGACGTCATTGTGTATCATAATGGCGGGCTTCGAAAGAAAGTTCAGTTGTGAAATTTATGTGTTTATTGTAGTAATATATGCTCCAGCGGAGTGTTTTTCAGTGCGTATTGAATTAATAACAGTTCAGCGTTCTTCACATTACATCGTATCGTGTGTTTCATGTGACTAAAATCGTTTCACTGACTAGAAAACAGAACGTTTGCACTCACATTACGTTGGACGTTTCATTTCACAGGTAATTTGCCACATATCTCTACAGTTATTTTACTTGTAACAATTACCAATAGAATGCTTAAGTTTTAAAATGCATCTCCACAAAAAATTCCATCAAATTCGCATTATAATTCGAACATTTTGTATTGCAAAATCGTCGGAATCCGCTCAATCCTCGTTTCACCATATCATTTTCATTTAGTTCCAAAGTTGTTTATTTCTTTCAAATATTATATTGTAATTGAGTTGGAGTGACATCAACCGCGTGATCTTCAATGTAAAATAATACTATATTTAAAGGATTAATTTTGTTTTTTTGCATAATTTTTCATTCTACTGGTATTATTGATTAAATTGCCTTAAAATGTAACGGAAACTACGTGTTTCTTTGTACTAAATTTAGTGCTGAAACGATACAATAACGAACATCATTGATAACGAATAACATAGTTCATGTAATTAACATGTTACGATTACATAAATTTTGATTTGATTGCATTCTCAACAGATGTTTTTGTTTACAAAACAGTATGTGTGTACATCCTCTCAAAAATCCTGCAAAGTAGATGATTGGAGCGGCAGTCAGTATGCTGGGATGCAATTATCTCTCGAAGTAAACACTGCTACTGTCTACAACGTTGCAACATTCGTTTTCTCGAAATATTACAAGAACTATTGGTCGTATGAAAAAATATTATTTGACAAAACGTTCCAAAATGACATGATCTGTTAAGTGTGTGAAGGGTTATAAAAGGTTACCTTCCACTCTGTATACATTTCTTTTTTGTGATCTAGTAGGACGCATATGCCTATGAAATTTGATATCCTCTGTCATATTTTATATATCATAAATGTACAAATTATACATATTGTCAGCATTAATTAACGAAGACACTGAACACTTTTTACATTTCATCAATTAAATTTCGTGTGGTCAGTAGCATTGGTTTTTCTATATCTTTTATTCTGCATTTCGTAATTTATTTCCAGTACATTACAATAATATTTGTATATTAAACTTTACCATGTACATCGAACTCAATTAATATTCAACATAAGGTTCGTACTCACTGATACAATGATTTATTAAACATAATAACAATTCAATTCTACTCTATTTGTCATCTATCGTATGCTTTTTACGTTCCTTAGATTTTTGGACACTAGTCATAAATTTATTTACGTCAATCAACTTCAAATTTGTTACCTTTTCTTTGAGTTTATCACATTTTATTATTTATTCTATATTTTATTAATTCATTGCTAAATATATTTCAATTACATTATTCTTTAGTTGCAGAGTCAGTTCATTATACTATATTATAGTTTTTTAACCTCACTATCATATAGTTCAGCTTATTACATATGTAAAAATATGCATATTTAACAAGTTTTTAGCCACCGGTGTGGCTCAGTCGGTTCAGACGCTTGCCTGCCGATCTGAAGTTGCGTTCGGGAGCGGGTTCGATCCCCGCTTGGGCTGATTATCTAGCTGGGGTTTTTCGAGGTTTTCCCCCCAACAGTAAGGTGAATGCCAGGTAATCTATGGCGAACCCTTGGCCTCATCTCGCCAAATACCATCTCGCTATCACCAATCTCATCGACGCTAAATAATCTAGTAGTTGATACAGCGTCGTTAAATAAGACTTAAAAAAACAACAAGTCTTTATCTTATAACAGTTTTTTATATTCACAAAATCAGGTTGCCTCGTTAATGATTATATTACTCAATAATTATCCGTGCTACTATACACAATATCGCTACATATTTACATTTGTGTAGTTAAATATCACATGTGTCATTAGTTTTTTTTATCTTCCAACTTTTATCATGTTTTTAACTTTTTAACTACAACATGCTTTGCATTTGTTAACACATTTTAATATGTATTTTTAATGTTTTTCATAAGATATCGACCATTTATGTCTGAAGATGCCTAGATTGGGCGAAAACGTTCATAATATCAATAATGTAATGTAAAGTAACTACCATAGTATTTGCATTAAAAATAAGTCCTATGTCTGACCATTTCGAAACGTTCGGCCCAACAACCTGGTACTTTTGTGTCCACTGCTTCTGACCGACTTGAAGTGATAATATTACTGAATCAAATCGTACAGATACAGTAGACGGAAAGGATAGCAATTCTTCGCCATTAAATGATAGTGACATTTTATTTCTTTCTATTTTATTACAACGTAATAAAAGGTACATTAAATTAATTTATCAAAAATATTAGTTAACTGTTATTTTAAAAACCTTATTTTTCTAGTCACTTAAATATAAAAAAGTTAAGTTATGCCGTACGGCTGCCAATTTTTCATCAATTCTTCGAAGGACAGAAACCCTCTCTTTGAAACTGAGTATGCATGATTTATGACTCTTATAATTTTCGAAGTAATGACCCTGTTGACGGTTTGAATTGAAATGAATCGATTAAAGAATGGGGTGGCAAATAAAATGTAAACTGCCTCAGGCGGCAGAATGTCTAAATACTGCCCTCAGTGTAATAGGCCTTATATGATCAAATCTTTTTGAAGTTGGTTGTTATTGATATTTCGATGTCATAGTAGATGCTTCCGCGTATAATTTAAGATTTCCATTTTTATTTCTAAAAAGACCGTGTCTTCGTCTGATAGCTGTTTGAAAAGTAAAGCATCTGTTCTATTGTTTGAGATCACTATAGCCGCACTGCATTTTCTTTTCCGAATTTAAACATTCGGTATCTCTTTGTAATTTTGATAAAATTATGATTTCTGAATAAATATAATGTCTAGTTCTTTTACGAATAATTAAATTAGATTGTCAGTTGAGGCTCTTCATGTTGCAGATTTATTTGACAGCATGTAAGGTGTTGTGTAGCGTTTTAGTGAGTGTGTGTTGCCGCCATATTAATAACCTATATTAATTTGATATTTTTTTCACACTGGAACAGTCTCTACTTGGCGAGGAATCATTTTCATAAATCATTTGGCGAGGAATGATTTTCATAAATAATTTCTTTCTTGTTACATATATTGTAGGCCTGTTTGTTATCAGTACTTTTGGTGCACATTGTGTTGAGTTGACGGAGTTGTACAGCTGTTAAAAGAAAAAGTGGCCGCTCTCAAGAAACAAAGTTCCCTTCGGGTATCTTCGCTACAATTCGGAGACAGGCGATGTTACATGTTGTTGGACCACGTTGCCTGATATCTACAGTTATAATTAAAGTATTCTGTGTGTTTTTCGATAGCGTAATGGTAGCGTTCAGGCCCTTATTCATGAGGTCCTGCGTTCGACTACAACCTCGTGCTTTTTATGTTCTTTTTTGTTCTGTTTTTGAGAGAGACAAACTATACATAAAGCCTCCTTTCTCTTTTACGATTATTTTAGTAATTAACATCAGGTTCATTAATATATTATGCCATGACTTTATCATTATGATATTGTGGCTGCAAATGGAAAGAAAAAAGATTTTATTCTCAATAAAAATATCTTTCTTGGCATAAACAAAACAAATTTACTGGCGTCGGCCTTAAAACATTCAAACAATTAAGCGTTCAAAAAACAAAACAAAAAGCCGCAATTCAATATTTAGTCTATCTTCCTCTTATCTCGATCATCTTGCAGTCGAGTGGGCATGGAATTGACTAGTCTTTGCAAATAGCGACTGTTCTTAGACACGATATTCCAGGCATTCTGAACACACATACATAAGTGTTCTGTCCATGGGCAGGTCTTTCATTGCAAACCCAGCAATCTCCAATCTTTCCTATTTTCTGCCTTCCTCTTAGTCTCCGCATATGATCCACATTTCCTAATGTCGTCTATTATTCTTTTCAACCAGAGACCCAACCAATTCCTTTTTCTCTTTCTAATCAGTTTCAGCATCATTCTTTCTTCACTCACTTTTTCAAACACAATTTTATTTCTTATTCTGTCTGTCCACTTCACACGCACCGTTCTTCTCCACATCCACATTTCAAATGCTTCAATGTGTTTCTCTTCATTTCGTCGTAATGTCCATGTTCCTTCCCCATACAATGCCACACTCCATACAAAGCACTTCACTAGTCTCTTCCTTAGTTCTTTTTCCAGAGGTCCGCAGAAGATCCTTCTTCTTATATTAAAAGCTTCCTTTGTTCATGTTTGCAGTTTTTCTTGGGAAGGATAGGCCTAAATGCGGTAACATCCCGTTGCTTTCCGCACACCACTATCTCATTCGCATCTTATTAAATTTCAGGGGGCCCAAGCGTGGAAATGAGGAGAGTGGATTTGACTAATTGGGCCCTCCGGACTTCACCGAAAGTCACAGCAAGGGTTAAATATTAATTCTATCAGGATGTTTGACCCAATCAGAGACCGGGAAATAATAATAATAATAAAGCGCACAAATTGTGCATAAATGAAAGTCACTTGGATTGAACAAAGTTAATGACTGATAGCTGCCGATTCCCACAGACTAAGATATGGTATCTATCACATGTCTTGTTGCATAGGACACACACACAGTTGTCGTCCGGTTCGTGAAAACACTGAATTCTGCATATCTTGTGGTGGTATCCATGAACCGCCAGCGATGTCACGAAGTGGCGGAGCTTCTGGTTCGTGTCTGTCCAGGTCCGGTTTATCATGGCCTCCGTTGTGTAGAAATCCTCCCAGATGTCTTCCCTCTTCCTTATCCTCTCGTCTAGAGCTTTCTTCCAGTTGGAAGTGGAGGGCAGATCGAGTTTTGTTCTGAGTTCTTCTATCAAGAAGGTCTCGTGGGCGAGCACGTACACCAGCCTGGATAGAGTGTGTTTTGATACTCCTAGTGCAGCCTTCAAGAAGCGAGCCTTGACGTTCTCTAGGGTATGGAGGTCTTTCGTGCGCAGTTTGTCCCACGTTAGATCTAGTCCGTATGTAAGTATGGGGACTATCTTGGTGTGGAAGATGATCATCGCTGTTTTGAGAGATAGCTTGGTTAGTTCTCTGATGTCATGAACGGCTTTTGTGGCTGCTGTAGCTCTTTGCTTGGTGTGTCCCCTGAATGAATTTGTTGTGGTCTGTAGTGTCAGTCCGAGGTATTTGGCCTGGTTTACTGTTTGTAGAGGTTCTTGTTTCAGGAAGATTTTGTCTTGTTGAGATATCTTCCCCCCTTTCCTGAATATCATGTGTTCGGTTTTCTGCATGCTTATCTCCAGCTCATTTTGGTCAGCCCACTTTTCCAGCGCGTAGGTTGCTTTTTGGAGTTCACTCCTGTCATGAGATCCCAGGACCATGTCGTCGGCATAGATATAGATCTTGACATCTGTAGATTCTTCTCTTATTGATTTTACGACGTCGTGGGTGGCAATGTTAAATAATAGAGGACTGAGGGGGTCTCCCTACAGAACTCCATTTGTTTGAGTGATGTTTGTTGACAAGGTTATACTGTCTGAGATCTGTACACTGTTACTACTCAGAATGTTGTGGATCAGGCATGTGAGGTCTTTATTTTCCATGGCTATGGACTCTAGTTTTGAGGAGATGATGCTCCTGTTCAGTTTATCGAATGCTTTTGAGAAATCGATGAATACTGCATGGAATTTTCCTCGAGGGTGTCGTAGAGCTGTATCTATGTCGTCCAGTAGGTTTCTGATGGCTTGGATTGTGTTTCTTCCCTTTCTGAACCCAAACTGCTCTTCTGGGATTGATTGTTCTATCTCTTCCGTAATCCTTTGTGTGATCAGCCTTGTCAGTATCTTCAGATGGTTATTTTCTAGGGCGATCCCTCGATAAGAGTTAGGGTCGCATGGATCTCCTTTGCCTTTGTACATTACTTTAATTGTTGACGTTTTCCATGTTGTTGGAATGTTTCCCGTTCGCAGGCATGCATTCAGCAGGTTTGTTAGTGTTGGAAGTAGTATCTCGGCTGATGACTTGATGTGCTCGTTGAAGATGCCGTCGGGTCCGCAAGCTTTCCTGTCTTTGAGTTTTGATAGGGTAGCGCCTATCTCTTCGGAGGTGAAAGGGTTTTGGGGACTGTTTGGCTCTACGGTCTTTATTGGGTATGCTTGTAAGGATCTTTTCTGGTTAAGAAGATCTGTGAAATGCTCTTCCCATATATCCATGTCTATTTTACTGTTTGTGTTTTTCGGGGCTTTAGTGCTCTGTACGGGTTTTCTCTTGTTTCCTCCACCATCTTGATTGCTTCCGATTCGATTTAGTTATTTCCGGTGTTTCTGAGGAGAGTTTTGTATTGCTTTCTGAGAGCACTGTATGTAGTTAGGTCTTCACGAGAGTTACTGATCCTTGCCTTGTGCAGTGCCTGGATGACTCGCTTCCTTTCCAGGTAGCATGTTCGGTCGAACCACTTTTGAGATCTTCGTTTCTTTATTGGGGAAGTTGCACCTTTGATAATGTCCTCCATGATCTCGGCGGCAGCATCTATGTCGTTTTGTTCTATCTTCTCTTGTAGGTCCGTTATTTTTGTTTGCTGTTGTGAGAGAGAGTGGACGTCGAACTTCCTCGATCTGGGCTTAGTTATGCTACGTTCTTTTGTGAGGAAAGCTTGTTGTTTTATACTGAAACTTGCTGTTACAGGAATGTGTTTCTTCAGGTGCGCCTCTTTTATTGAGTAACCTACTTTGTGGCTTATCAAATTGATTTCTGAACCCTTGTAGAAAATTAGATCAATTGTACTGCTTCCATTGTGAGCAAGGTAAGTCTTGTCGTTTTTATTGTTTATTAACGTAAAGCCTTCTTCTGCCATAAACTGCAGTAGTTCTCTGCTCCTGTTGTCGTTTACGTCCATTCTGCAATTCATGTCTCCGGCTATGATGGTGTTGCATCCAGGCGTTATCTTTGTGAGGGCTGTCATAATTGTGGCTATTATGTCTTCTATCGGTGTGAGGGGTTTCATGTATATTCCTATTACGGCGAGCCTTTCGGTTTCGATAATTAAGAGACCGGGAAATCTCAATTAGCCTTTGCCCCCCGCATCCTGGACTAGCTTCTACGAATCATCAGAAAATCTTAGAGTGTGATTGGGCCAATTTTTCCGAAAATGTTTCCACACTTTTGCCCTCGTAGCTCAGCGGACGAACGTCGGAATTTAGATGTCAACGTCTCAGGTTCAATTCCTCGTTACTCCATTTCATTTTAATGTGGTTCAAAATAGTATAATGTAATAATACAAAAAGAAAAACTAATACCAGTATTATGAAACTGGATTTTTCCAAACCTAATATTAAATTTGTTATTTATATCGCTAAAGAACGATTACAATATAAATAACTTGAATATTATTTATACATTATCACTAAAGAACGTTAACAGAATATAAATGATAAATATCGGTTTGTTTAATTAATATAATATATTATATAATACATATTTAATTATCTAAATAAAATAACCCATTTTACAAAGAAAGATGGTTGTGTTATAATTTACTTACAATACAGATTATTTACATTGCGAAAGAACAATAACAATATAAATAACTTGAATATTATTTTATAATGCTAATGAAGGAAAACAGAATATAAATGATAACTTGAATATTATTTATATCGCTAAAGAACGATAACAATATAAAAAACGTGAATATTATTCATATCGGAATTTCACAGATTTATTGCAGATGTATTTAAGAAATTGTAGAAGAATAGTAATTAGTAACAGTGTCCTATTTATTCTTCTTAGAGCCAAATTTGTAACTTTTAAAAGTGTGGTTACTATGTTGAAGTGCATTTGTTGCAACGGATGCTTGATTTGTTATGTATGTGAGTCAGTTATGGGATGATTAATGTCGTAATTATAGTTTGATTGTGTTTGTGTGACTATGTGTATTAATTTATGATGTGTGGTACGGAAAGCTGCATATTTGTGTTATAGAAGTGTTACGTTGTGTGTTGTTAATGTTTTTGTATGTTTCAAATTGATAACTGATATTTGTTTTGCAATCGCAATGCCTAATTTACGGATTGTTTGTTGTTTACATCGCGTAAGCTAATTTAATTTTCTTTTCCATTTCTCTTTATGCTTATATTTTTTGTGTATAAAACTATAGCCCTAACATACATATGTAAAATAGGACTAACCCGCATTGGAGATAAAATAATAATAATTATTATTATTCATACCGTTGTAAAACGATAACAGAATACAAATGATGACTTGAATTTTATTCATATCTCTAAAGAACGATAACAAAATATAAATAACGTGATATCCATAAAAAACGATAATTGGATATAAATGATAATTTGAATATAATTTACATCGCTAAAGAACGATAAAAAAATAAAATGAAAACTTGAAGAAGGTCCGAACCCACAACCTTTGAATCATTAAACAAGCACTCTACCGCTCGTCTACGAGGCGCAGATATGGAACACTTTCATAGTTCCGGAACTGCTTGTACAAGCACATGCATCGTGTAACATCGCCGCGACCCGAAGTGGACGTTGAAAATATTCGCTGTTCACGAGTGCGGCCACTTTTTTTTTGACAACTGTACATTCCTTTAATTTATATTTTCCGGCACACAAAACATGTTTCTTCCTTTTCACAAATATTGTGCCTGTGGAAAGGTCTGCTACATCTGTAGCATCTGATTGATAGGTAACTATCTAGAGACCTATTAAAAATTGGCCAACCAATCTTCAATTTCTTCTTGAAAAATGTTTTCCGAGTCTGTGACTTCGCCTCTATTACCATATTGAACGCGTTTCTCCTGGTTTTGTATCTGAATTTAGCCAGAAGTTGATGTTCATTCGGGGTGAGTTCAGGGTTTTGTCCTAGGATTGTCTCTGAAGCCTTCTCCAATGTGATGTCGTCAGGTGCATTGAATATTATCATTGAATTCATTAGTTTAAGAACCTGGACTTCCATTTGATCTTCGCTACTTGAATTAATGGTAGATGCTAATGCTTCGATTTATTATTTTCTGCCTGTTTCGGTTAATATTCTTCCGTCTCTAAGTGCTCTAAAGGTCTTGATGCCGACTTCAATTAGTGGGGATACTGGGATTTATGTTTCTTCTCAGATGCATCCTAATTGATTCAGCTGACTGATTATTCCTTTAAGTTTCACTGTTAATTTATCTTTTCTCGTGTGTGTGTGTGTGTGTGTGTGTGTGTGTGTGTGTGTGTGTGTGTGTGCGTGTGTGCGTGTGTGCGTGTGTGCGTGCGTGCGTGCGTGCGTGCGTGCGTGCGTGCGTGCGTGTGTGTGTGTTTTTCCACACTGTAATTTGGTAGTCTCCTGTGGAAGTGGTAATTGAACAGGTATTTAAAACATGTCAAGCCTATATTTTATGGTACCTAATCTTCTTCAGTTTTCTCCAATGAAAGTTAAGTGTCACCTAGGCTAACAGTTTTCCAACGATGTTTTCACTGCTAATGAATTAATGACGTATGGTTTTCAACCAATAGCAACGATGTTCAGTTTACATGCGGCTGTTTTTACAGTCTTTTGATTCAGCCAATTTGTTCACTATTTATTTCATCAATGCAACCGTATTATACAGAGCTTGAACTTTTGTGTTGGGTAATATTTGATTCAATTTATCTCGAAGGTGCTTAGGATAATTTATCTGGGGCTAAGAGGGATGAAGTTACAAGAGAATGGAGAAAGTTGCACAACGCTGGACTGCACGCATTGTATTCTTCACCTGACATAATTAGGAACATTAAATCCAGATGTTTGAAATGGGCAGGGCATGTAGCATGTATGGGTGAATCCAGGAATGCAAATATTATTAGTTGGGAGGTCGGAGGGAAAAAGACTTTTGGGGATGCCGAGACGTAGGTGGAAGGATAATATTAAAATGGATTTGAGGGAGATGGGATATGATGGTAAGAACTGGATTAATCTTGCTTAGGATAGGGATCGATGTCGGGCTTATGTGAGGGCGACTATGAACCTCCGGGTTCTATAAAAGCCATTTGTAAGTATAGCCTAGATAATATTTCTCGTAAGATCTGACTTTGTGTTCATTCCTTCACTACTGGATGAATTTGGAACTCATCGGTAATAATCTTATAAAGCAAATATAAATTACCTTAGAAGAAATGTATAAAAAATAAAATTAAAGGCAAAAGTACCCAATAAAATAAAAATAAGTTATCCCACAAATATACCGTAGCATATGTTATAAAAAATAAAATGTATGTAAAAAGTGGCAATCACGGTCCCGTAAGGTTTTACATAAATACGCCTTTGTGTTAAAATTATTTTTAGGAAATGAATAAAATAAAAAAAGAGTACATATAGGCCTAATTGTTTTATTTTGTGTTAAATCCCTGTATAAATCGGTTTTATAAATAAATAATTAATTGGTAACGTTAGTTCATTATTTGAAGCTTCTACATTTTTCATTTTCTATACTGTATATTTGCATTATATAGCATTATCTATTTCGAGCTCTTTTATCTTCAGTGTCATCCATCTCCTTACCTGCAAATGCGATGATGCAATAAGGATGACGCAACACTTAGCAGTTGCGTCAAGCGTGTAGCGACTTTATTGTATCACAAAAATTGCTTATAATGACTAAACTATTGGATACTGATAGGCCTAGATTAAATTTGAAAACGAAAGTTCAATACGTATTATCGTGCACTACACATAAAAAATTACTGAGATTTTTAGTAATGTGAAAGTAAATTTAATGTAAAACTATTGTAGGGCATAATTGCAATAAAATAGGATATAGGGTCTATATAATTAAAGATAATTGTTTTGTGATTATTTTATATAGACCTATATAGAGTACCAGATTCACATCGATAAAAAAGAGGACACAAAGCTTCAAAAAGGAGGACATTGTTCGAAAAAAGAAGACAGAAAATATGTATTTAGATTTAGGCTTATTATACTTTAAATTGTGTCAATATCTATTTTATTACAAAATATTTACAGTAGAGATTTAGGTTAGATCATACTTAAAAATATATTAATATCTGTTTCATTACAAAATAATGTTTTTACAGTTAGCTACATGAAAGTCAAAGGAATTATAATTGAATAGGTTATTTCGGAAACTAACATGTGACATTTTCGCGCATGTTACTTTTTTAACCAGAGTGCTCTTCACTCTTTCCTATAACATTTTTGTTAAAAATCATAAATTAAGTAGCATATTTCATCTATAGAATGGAGAATAAGAAGTGGACTTTTAGTTTGGTTAATGTAATAAATGCTACTGAAGTAGTTTGCGCAGAACAGTACATGTTACGTTTTCGAAATAACGGATTCAGTTATTAAAGAGGACAAATAAAATCTATTTTGATTTAGGCTTAGGCCTATAATTATTATACTTAAAAATTATGTCTATATATATATATATATATATATATATATATATATATTATTACAAGATACTTATGACAAAACTTGATAATATAAAATGATTTTACAGTTAGCTACGTATGAAAACGAGCATAACAAATAGGACCAAAGAGAGTTATGATCATTGGTTAAGAGTACATACATTCCGTTGTTGCTGTTCCACCTACAGGCAAATTACTTGAGAAAGGCGTCAAATCAGATAATTTCAAAATATTAGACATACAAGTTACGAAAAGGAGGATATTTCTTGTTTTTTTTTTTAATCCGCCCGGACCCCGAACAAAGGCCTAACAAGGAGGACATGTCCGGACAAAAGAGGGCGTCTGATCACCCTAGGCCTATGCTCGTATGTTGCATAAGCCTGTCCCTCACCGTTATTCAGCAACTGACAGTTGAATTTGGCGCAATGATGACTCTTGCTCTTACATTATGCTTACGCAGTTTTTTTTATCGAATCAACCTTCCGCACATACATTATTACGTAAAAAAAACTTCCATTATAAAATCTATGTTTATACTTCATTGACCATATTCGTACCCATTAACATTACCACATAATCAAACTTGTTAATATGTTAACTCACATTAAGTAAACGATTATTTTCATAGAAGTGGTTGATAAAATTACTTACGACTAAATTCCTGGTCTCCGGGATTGCATAATGTGAATGTAGGCTAATTTAATAAAATAATAATAATTTATTTTCATGTCACAAATATAATTTCTGTGCGGTACTGCTTCTTCGGCATAGTTCCCTTTCTACACACTGACGTGCTAGCAAGATGTTACGATAAAACTGACATATGATCCCACACCAATTTTTTTTTCCAAAGGTGATTACTTGTTTATCATTGACCCAAGCATCATCCGCTGGAAGTAACATCGCTGTCACAGTATTATCTACACTCTACCATGGGAAATGTAAGGTTTATCTATGCCAGGATTGCCAGGTCGACGATTATGACAATTATAATTATTATGATTACCTAGGTCTAGTGATGTCGGTAAGTTTTAAACAGGATTGGTTTTATTGGTTTTAAACCAGAATGTTGTTTAAAAATGTTTTTATCATGTTTTATTGGATTAATTGGCTAAATTATCAACAGTAATCTCACTAGACGTTTTGATTTATCTAGAGAAAATCAAAACTCGAGTGGGATTTAATTGACTATTACACGATTAGAAGAAAGTATATACAGATTAGAAGTAACGAAGTACTCCAATACAATAAAATATTAATTGACTTAAGAAAATACAACTATCTTCAAATGTATTATTGTACTATCTCAACATTACAAATATTACGCTAGATGCATGCTAGATGGCAGTAGTGAGCAATGCCTTCTAGTCGAGAAGTTGTCGATCTATATACACGATGGCAATGTTACTAGCCAAGAAGGCTTTGTTGATTCAGTTTCATTTTTATTAAAATGCAACATTCCACTTCAATTATCCCAATCCCAGTAATCAACGTCACTTGACAGATGATTTTCAATAAATCTTAATATTAAACATTCTCTGATACGTGACTATCCATAATATCATATAGCAGAAGCTATAACATAACCTAACTAATATACACAAGTGTTAGAAAAGTTTTAATTAACGACGATGACATAAAAAATAAACATGAATAATTTTAAAAGAAATAATTATTGAATGTACAATTTTCAAATTTGAATGTGGTTGGTGGTTCAATTGATGTTATATTGGACGTGTGCGTAATAGAAGTGGAACTCGTTGATTTAGGCCTACATGGTGAATTCAACCTATTCAGGATTTCCGAATGGTGCTCTTCATTTATTTTTAAATAGGATTTCAGAAGATGCATAGGTATGATCAGTGATTTTTATTAATTCTTGTTCTTGAATGCCAATGCGAGTCATATTTGAAACTGCTGTACATAGACTGGAGTGGTTTGTAATTTTATATATATATATATTTTTTTTTTTTGACGTTCAGACCAGCGCAGTTTCAAATGTTGGCAAACAAAGAAACAAATGCTAGGGACGCGATAAAATTAAACAAATGCTAGGGACGCGATAAAATTGTGCGATAAGCAGCCATGATTGGTTGAAATACGTCCTTTCGTATCGTTTTATTGGTCAAAAGTAGTATAACGTAGTAAGAGTGTAATAGTCAAATTAAAAAGATTCTTGGCACAAATAGTAATAATAAAATGAGAATACAAACAGATAATAATAATAATAATAATAATAATAATAATAATAATGTGACTCATAGTTTTCGTCTTCTCAAAATTAAATACTTTTGAGCTAGAAAAACTGAAAGCAAATTTTCTTCACACTACATACTACAAATGTAATATAGCAACACTAATAGTAAGAGGAATAAAACTTAAAGATAATAAACACCTTTTCTCTTTTCATTCTGAAAACCATCATAGTTAGTTAAACTAAAAAACAAATGTCTTCCTCATTTCTTGTTGCTACATTAATCTTCCTCAGTAGTTGCTTCATCAGATATTGTAGGCTCTGGATTCATTGGTTCAGAACTGTAGACCTTAAGATTCCATCTTACCATTACAAGTTTCACCAATAGCCTATTTCTGAGTTTTGTATGAATGTTGCCATGAGTGGACCAGTTTCTTTTCCATGCAGCCGAAGAAGATGGTACATTTAATATTCGCGAGCCTTTCCACCACAGACTGCTGTTTTAAAATGATTCCAAATGCTTGTACTCACGAACTTACACAGTAAACACAGTATCACGACACGACTGGTTACCGACTACAAGCGCCGCACTGAACTGATATCAGCTGTCTTATGGATTTGTGTATAAACAAGACATCCAACGAGCAGCAGCATACACCAACAACCTTAGCACCTAGCACACAGAAGTAAAACGCCCAGATGTGTATGCAAAATGGATGGCATATATGATGTTTGGATTGCATTCAATAAATCCAATTTAATCCTAGTAAACAGGATTTTAAACCCATAAAAACCTATGTATATGGATTTAAACGGATTAAAACAGTTTTTTTACATCACTACCTAGGCCTAATAGAGAGACGGTGGAAGACTAACGGGGAACGAGAGTATGCTGCGGAAACTAGCCTTTAATACCATTTTTGTCTATTACAAGTTCTACTTGAACTGAATGAGATTTTAAACCTTTTCATTTTCATTTCATTTATTGTATTCCATAGATCTGTTGCATATATGATCGACGCATCACAATACTTCAAAACGAGGGGACGAATAATATTATTGTTCCTTAATGTCAATCATGACGTATAGGCCTCATACATAACCATCGTTCTTTAAAATTTTACCACTTTCTGACTGGCCTAGTTGTAACTTGATAGTAAGGAAATCAATACCGGTATTTCAATGGTTATTTATAAGTTCTTTTATTTTTTCCTGGTAAGAATACTTCAGTTCACACGTTCATGAGACCTGATACAAGAATTACATCACCCCGTCTAGGCTACCCGATTGATTTATTTTACCCTCAGTCTACGAAAGGTTGAAGAACAGTAGTTTGAATCTTTTCCTTTCGAATTATTATTTATTGGGCGAATTTTCTTCATACCAATACAGGGCAATTCCTTCATATCCTAAAATGTCAGTCCACTTGAAAAATTACGGTAGTAGTTTGAAGAAATTCGTATAAATATCACAAAATTAACACAGCCTAGGCTCCATTTTGTTTTTATTTATGTTAAAAAATGAACATTTCCCCTGAAGAAGTTATCATTGTCCCGCAAAGTAAGAGGGGCTGTTATTTTGTGGTTTCCTATCTAGCCTCCATGCACATTGACCCTACAAAGAAGGTTGCACCTTTCGTTCATTCTGTTCGTTAAAGTCCCTAAACTGACGAGCTGGAACCTATAGTTATTCCCACACAGGGTGGCGAATGATGACAAAGAATAAAATAGTACATCTGTAATAAATGGTAATGTATGCAACAGAGGCGGCTCTACCTTACGGCGAGAAATATAGGCAGTTAGAACTAAACGCCAGTCAGGAACTGTGCGCAGAGCGTATTTAGGCCAGGGACACACGAGCGTTGAGATGATGGACGTTGTAACGCACGTTAAATACCACACGAGCGTTGTGTTCTGTGACGCATCGTCAGCAGCATAGGCGGAGAGAGATCCGTTTCCTTGGGGGGCAAAGCAAAACCATAGAATCCCCAAATAACGGAGTTACGGGGGACATCATTTACCTCCTCCCCTGTTATACGTAGCTTGACTGTGGTAAAGTATATCGGAATATGATTATTTAATAAAGGTATTTTCGAGGACATGTTTCTTAAAGTGTTACATCCACATCAGTGATGTTTCGAACAAATTATACAAATTATAATAGGGCATAACTTAAAACAATCTCCCTCTTTTTGTCTCTCGTACAGAAACACATGCATACATCAATAAAACTATGTAACAGTGCTAACAAACTCTTTTTTTATATTAAGTTTATCTTCCTGAAGATACCATTGAAATGTGAACTCTAATAATTTTATTTAATCTCGTCTTTAAGTTTACATATTATACCGGGATTACTTTTATTTTTTCTGCATTGTTGTGCAGTATGTTATTCATATTTCTCCAAGTGGCGGCCTGAACACCTGCAGATTTCTAACACATGAGTACAGGCTGTTACAAAAGAAACATTAGAGTGCTTTCATTCCTCAAATTATGTAAGGCAAACTCGAATAATTTCGCAGTATTAAGGTTTTCTGTCTATAGTTATACCCAAATGCTTACAAAAAACTTTCTTCACGCGACAGTTAATCACTAGACATAATTTTATCGGTTGGTATGAAAATTTAATTTTTAAGTGTATCTCAACAAGAAAATAGCTCCATCTAAAACATGAGATCATATGTGTATCTTTCAGGAACTCGTCTAACTTCGCAGTAACACTTATGCAATTTTCAAGAATACTCTTTTTTGCTCAAAACAGGTTTTAATGTAATCTAAACATCAGTACATGTTTACACACATTAACTGAACACACTAGGCTATACATATAGAACAACTGGGCTTCAATTATTAACATTAATAACAGGAAAAGGCTTATATATTAATTGTAAATTCATAAATTTATCTAACACATAACTGCATTAAACATTATGCCAAAGATAGAAAAAAAATATTATGAAAACTATTTTGGGCTAATCCGAATCAGCTTCCGCTAGCAAGTGTTATTTCTCCTTTCTCTGCCATTGTTTGAAGGTGGACAGACTTTGCTCCTTTTGGGGATACAATTTTGTTAGGTTTCGTGACCAATGAAAACCCTGTTTCATCTAAATTGCAAATGAGATTAGGCTTGTTACTCAGTTCTGCCTTCTCATACACTTCCTAGCACATCATACAAATCGTTCAAATTCGAGCAAGTTGAGGCTGCTCCTCAATGGTAGGACAGATTTTGTGCTGTCGCATACTTAACCCATAGCCCATAACTAAAGGAAGTTAGAATCTGCGTGCCACTCGAACTGCTCTGCCGGCAACTAGCGGAAACTAGTTAAGAAATTGAGTACCGGCAAAAGCATATTACAAACAAACTATATTAGATAAAATAACAAGCTAGGGTTAAAATTAAGCATAAGATTTTGGAGAATTCATTAATCATAGTGTGATCTGAATATCTCGACGATATAATATCCAAAACACAACACTGCAAATTCACTCACGCTATCACAACAAACACACAGCTACTAAAGCAGATAGTTGTATAACTTTCGCCAAAATACGTTGCAATAAGATCTTCTGCATGAAACATCCCCGACAGATTCTGGCATTGATCCGTATTTTTATAAGCTCAAACGAATACGGACAACCCCGGAACCAATTAATGTATGAGGTACTGCGAAATTAGACGTACTGCGAAAATTAGCCGAGTTTAACATATAAATTCTTACAGCCTACATTCAAGAATTTAAAATAAATATTACAGTCCAGACACATGATCTGAAGACATTAATTCATCAATTTAAGCACAGAAACTTAATCATAAACAAAAGCAAGAAAGATCTTTTGAATTCAATATTTTCTAACGTTAATAGAAAAATAAAGTTGAGACAAGTTTTGGGTGGGAGTGCCCCCCATGTTCCCAATAAATCCGCCTGTGGTTAGAGTCACAAAATGGAAGGTGTAGAAGTTGTTTGTTGTGGTGTGTGTTCACAGAGACCTAGACCATGATCTGCAAGTAGGGTACTTTTGTATCTCACTTTTTCCCGGATAACACGTTATAATCTACATGTTATTATAGTGAAAGATATTGTGCAAAATATCTGTTATGTTCATAAAGATTGATGTAAAAACTATCATTTCATTGTTTCTTTAAATGATTCGTGAAAACTGTTACAGTAATTACATGTATGATGGTAATATCGCAATCTAGTATATACAGTCACGAAGCTAGAATTGTTGAGGGTACTAGGAACAATAAACTGTGCCGGTACTATTTCGCATTGTCTGTAATGAGGCGATAGTATGAATCCTAGTGGTTAGCAACTATTTATGGATGCATATTTACTACGTATTGAGCTTCGTGACTGTATACTGTATACTAAATACTAAACTATGGCAATGTTATAAAATTTGTAAGCTTTGTTTTTATACTGTTTCACAGTATTACAATTTTTTGTTCAAATATTAGATCTTGTTTTTAGTAAATAAATATAGTAGCATTTGTACAGATTCAATTACCAATCTCATATTTGTATTTTTTTAATAGAATCCTTTTACTAAACAGAAGTTCAGCAAACGAAATTTTAGACATTCGGAAGTAATAAAAATTTCTGATTTTCCTCGAGTTGAAGATACATGTATATTGATTAAACTAACACTCAACAACGCAGCACATTCACATAACCCCAACTTTCAAACCGAGATTAACAAATAGATACCCCCTCCCCAGTCTCTCCTCAAGCTTGCGAGTCAAGGTCGTAACCATATCTTCGGATGCTTCTGCCACAAACCTTTCGCACAGAACTCTCCTTCCTGGAATGACTGCCAACAGTGAACTTAATATATGGAAGGATCGGAGTGAAACCAAATGTTATGATTAGGGGGCGGATGTTGATGAAAAGTCATCTTCTTATTTTTCACATTAGGACGATGCATAGTAATATAGAAATCCTTTCTATGTTAATATCAACGTAGAAAAGCAATTTCTTATACTGTATTTTTGACGTTTTTGCACTAATAGGTCATTTTTATGTTTTTTCGGCATTTTTGGTCATTTTTAATACTTTGAAGAACTTTTAGATCATTTGGAATGCATTTCACCTTCTTCTTTACCGATAGATCTGTTATATCATTTTCTAACCAAATAGCTCAGTAGTAATTACCTACTGAACAAGTGAATATCAGTGAAGTTTGAGTTTTATACTTTAGAACAAACTCTAAAGTTCATCCCTCATTCCTCTGAAGGCTTCATTTCACACAACGGAAGTAATATAAAATACTTGACAGCAGTTTAGTTTAAGTGAGGACTTTGACCACTACTGTTCTTTTGTCGGTACGAGGGTGTCTTTAGAATTTATGTTTGGAAGGGGGGAAACTTTCACCATGTCCTGGACAGGACGTTGTGTCCTCAACATGGTTCGGAAGGGATGTATACTATAGTAGACAGTATTTTTAACACAAAGATTGCAAGAATGCACGCTGTGCCCACAATTTGTTTTGTCATTCACACTCCCTCATCTGAGATATCTGGTAACAAAAGCGAAGCGCTGAAGGAGGAGACGGAGAATGAAGGCACTGACATGGACCACATCTGATTGAAACACATTGTAAACCCTCATTAAAATCTATAGTTTTCCCTTAAAACCTTCATTTAGTTGGATGTTCTTTTCCTTTATCTTAGCCAAATTCCAGGAAGTTGCCTATCCTCTCTGAGTCAGGGCAGTCATTGAAACAAGGTGACTAATTTTTAAGACGTTGTGGTGCGAGTACGGTGAATAATATTTAAATGTCTTTTTCTTTTAATTTTATGTCATTTTTCCATTAGTTTAAGGGCATTTTAATGATCATTTTAAGCAGATTTTTAGATCATCAACATCCGCCCCCTAGTTATGATACATCGTTATTACGAACTTATAGGTCTATTGTTACTAGGTATAATAACTAAAAATTTTTGGGTAGGCTAAGCCTCAAAAGCCTCTTAAGAGCTTCGCCATGATTATTCTGGATACCTACCTTCATGAAGAATTGTTATTTATAGGGTGAATTTCATCGTTTGAAATTGTTGCTGCGTCTTTCTGATGTCGTCTTTTAGTCCCTCCTATGTGTAGGAATTGCTCTTGTAAATCTCTTATTTCATGTTTCTCCGCAGTTAAAATTGGAGGAGTGGTACGGCCATATTTCAAACAAATTTCTTATTTCATTAATTGAAGCCGCGGCTGTTTGAACAGTGGCCGAATGCTGTTGGAAGACTGCATGTTGACGTTCGTAAAATTTTCTGGCTTGGAGTTTGAAATGTAATGTATCAGTCACCTTCGGCTCTAAGCAGATAAGATTTTCTTTTAGAAATTATCTTACTTTCTTCAAGAATGTTTGTTTAGTCAACTATCCGAAGGCAGGTCTGAACCTCACAAGTGATATCAAGAGGGCACCACTTATGAGACAAATAGACCAGGAGATAATGGGGTAGGGTAGCCAGTTCCTTTCCCCCCTCTATTGCATACATTGTCGACTAGCTACATATTACACTAGTCAGAAAGAATATGTGTTATAAATTTGACTGCTGTATGAAGTTTGTAGACTCAAAGATGGCTCAACTGTGAAATTATAATTTTTTTTTTGCGAAACTTTTACTAAATTGACTTAATTCGTTCTTCCCATATACTGCAGTCTTCAAATTCTATTTCATATATTATTACTTTTAGTTGGTTATTTAACGACTATTCGGTTTTTAGCGTTGATGGGATTGGTGATAGCGAGATGGCATTTGGTGAGATGATGCCGAAAATTCGTCATATGATCTGCCATTCGCCTTACAGTTGGAGAAAACCTGGTAAAAAAAACCCAACCAGTTAATCAGCCCAAGCGGGAATCGAACACACTCACGCCCAAGCGCAACTCTGGATCGGCAGACAAGCGTCTCAGCCGACTGGGCTACACCGATGGCTTTCAGATGTTATTTTAGTTCTAAGTTTTTCTCACTTAGACCTCCATAAAAAGGCATAAATGGAGTTTCACTGTAGGCTATTATCGTTACCCCATTATTAGAGTGTTATTGAGTGTTAGTTTAATCAATAGTGAAACATATGTACACCGTACAACAAACATCCGGAATTGAAATCCACGACCTCTGCTTCCATGCAGCGTTAAAGCTCCATGTCTGAGCCACTGTTTCTAAAATTGTATAATAATAAATTAGAATTAATTTATAATTTGCTTGGTGTGTATTCCAGTAAGTATGAACATATTAAAAAATGTATCTTCACAGTAGAGACATATTTGTCAAAATTGAAAGTGCTAGAAACTTAGGGCCTATGTTTGATCCACTTTATATGGAGAACGGTTATCATCTTTACTTATGTTTCTGGATTGCTTTCAGAATAAGATTTTCCTCCAGTTAGAGATAAATTTATGTAATAATGCCAGAGGCAGGAAGGGGGTGCACAGTAGGGTAATGGCTAAGGCACTGTGCTGCAAAGTCGAATGTGGTGGGCTCGAATTTCGAGGGGGTCATGGATTTTTTCAATAATCGATCTAACCCCTCGAGCTGTATTATGACTCTGGGTCAAGTCAACCTCTAACAGAAATGAGTAGCAGGGAATCTTCGTTGAGAACAAAGGCGACAAGCAATAAAGCCAACATTCATACTGTAAGATTACCAGATTTCCGGGAACAGTCCCCGAATTCATACGCCTACTTTTGTCCCCGGCTAAAATCTGTCCCCGGAATGTCCCTGATTTTTAATAAGCTTCCAAAAGTATTCCCGTTTTTAAACGGCATTTTATTTTATTATTATTATTATTATTATTATTATTATTATTATTATTATTATTATTATTATTATTATTAAGAAGCTGTTAACAACTTAACATTTTTATATCATAGGTTATATCATTAATAAGTATATTGTAATAAGGAATTGGTGACAACTGTTAATAGTTCATAAGTACATTTCTCCACTGCATGGTGGAAAGAAGGAAAGAATGTGCTCGTAGTTTTCCTACACTTCTAATGCATAGTCTATTGCTTCGTTCTTGCTTCCGATTTGAAAAAAGAGTTTTAAGTAAGGAAACGGAAACGAAATTGTATGTAGCAACAGTAGCGTGTTGGATAGGTAGGCAGTGGTAGCTATTAACCTAGCTAAACAAAGCGAGTTTTGTATGGTGTAGCTTTGTACAGGGACATCATTTTATTTTTAGTTCAATTTTTATTGTACCTGAGTTTTTGAATGTACTTCACTCCCACCTCCTCTACAAGTAAACATTCAATCGTCCTCCACACAGAACCAAGGCCGCGTATGCAGTCAAAGTCTCCTTAAGGTCTAGTAAACAGTAGGCCATACTGAGTTAGTGAGTATAGTACGTTGCAGAAATATGTTCGCGTTTTCCAGTGACGAAACAACTTTCAATATTGAATCGTATTTTCGCACAGGTACTGTCGTCCGTTTACCTACGTCGCATCCCGATTTCACCACCGGCTTCTGCTCGTCCCGCTGTAAAGGCTACTGGCTGGGCTGTCTTAGTTCTTTTCTGAAAACATTAATTTCTGTTAGGAATTTGACGCCTACGTAATATTATACAACTGCTTAAAATAACTTAAATAAAAGGGCCTCGTTATGTAATTAACTGTGATGTGATTTCCCCCCTTTCTATGACCCTGCGACAAAACTACTTGGATGAACAGTAGATAGCATCTCTGAGTAATTTTATCTTTTCTGATCGGACAGAAGTGAATATTGAATTTGCAGTACGTAAGGTACTCTTTTATAGAGTAGGTACAGAATTATTTCAACGTGAGTTACTAGTACGAAGGACGAAACTGCTAATTGGAATTAGGTACAATAGTCTATAGTGCGATAATATACACAAAAGAACTGAGTTCTGTATCGAAATGAACGGCCACCATTTTCAAAAATGTGTTTACATATCCATATTATGATTATTTCTCAATTTAACTTTATTCTCTAAAATGTACGCTAATGTGCTGTTGACAGTATAATATACACTGCATAATGAATACGTCCGAATGAATAGTTCAGTTTGTGAGTAAAAGCACTTATTGTTAATACAGTACTGTATTTTGATTAAACAACCTAATGAAAATTATCGAACTCAAAATCGCGATATTTCCTAGTTTACGTAAATGGATGCACTACGTTTCTTCCCTCCCATACCTAATAAAGTGATTTGTTTGTATTTTACGCCAATATCATCGAACTCCTGTAGTGGAAGGTGTAGCAAACGGTGTTTCCGGTTCTCAACCGTTAATCCAAAGGTATAGCCAGGTTAATATTAGAAATGTTAGTAAAAATAAAATGATGTCCCTGTATAATGTAATGTAAAGATGTCAGATCAAAAAGGTAAAAACATACTTATAGTCTATATGTTATAAGTCATACGTTGTTGTAATCATTTTTTAAAGCGTCGTTATGTGAAAAGTCCTTCACCATTATCAATGACAGAAGTACTTCTGTTACCGAACACATGGCAAAAAGACATAAAAGTTCTGTGCTCACTCATAGTGGTTGCTCTAAATTGTCCACTTATTACAAAAGTGTTATCGCAGACAAGAGTGACATAGGAATTGCATTAGAAGAAGATATTTTTGCGTTCAATACCATAATAGGCCTATCAGAGTTTCAAGTCCATGGACTGCACATCCGGCCAAGTTTTATAAAACGAAGATAAGTTCACGAATTCCAAGACGAAATTGGAAGCAATTAGTTTTCTCAGTTACGCAGTGTTGCCACACTAGCAACACTAAAATCCACCCACGTAATAACCAAATTCCACACACGACTTCAGAATATTTTTTGTGCACTATAATCCTGCAGAATATATAAACATTTAAATTAATGTACTGTACTTATACAGCTTTCTGCATCCAATGCTCGTTTAGTGTCCCTCCGATTTCACACTTCTATTATCACTACAGTAGGCCTACTTATAATCATCTTACATTTGTATAAAAGTTGTTTATATAGTGTTTAAAGTTAGAATGTATTATGCATATATATTATTTATATATTTATTTATTATTTGTTTAAATATAATGTACATTAAACAATTTCATCTTAGGTAACAGAAGATATATTTGTTAAGGGCAGTACATGGAGCAGATGAGAGAGACAGGGAAAACCAGACAAGTGACTGAGCTTATTGTTACTTTCTCTCCACTCTCTCAACATGACCAATAGCCACTGTCATCGCAATCTAATAGAGATAGAGAAGGCATTGTCCATAGCGGTAAAAATTTGTTCTCCAAGCAGATTCCGTCTCCCTCAAGTTCATTGTCAGGCAGTTGTCAGCAGCGTCCTTGACCGGTGTCCATTGTCGCTCAAAACTTTGAAAACCCGGGAGAAAGTCAATAATGAGAGGATCAAAAACCTTCAAACAGAATGACAAACCCCAAACTAGCCTAGAGATGAAGGACGGTTTAGGTAAAGCACCCATGGCTCTTCGAGAATTACGTAACTGTACCGGTATTCTTATGTGCACATTTACTTTTTAATTAACTCAAAACTTTAGTGAGTCTAGCTGTGAGAATTCCATATAAAATCCACACAACCAGTCATTTCACACAACATTTCACACAGCAATCAAAATTCCACACAGTTTGACAACATTGCATCTACGTTCGAACATAGTGTAGACTTCACAGCATTCAAGATTAGGTGTAAAACAGCTCAATCTATATTGATTGCCATTGCATAAACTTCTCTATGATATGTTTGTAATTTGCAACGAGGCTTGCTTCTAGACAAGGCATAATGAAAATAATGACTCGTCAGAAAAATATGTAGCTTTGTATCATAACAGATTTTTTATATTTCAGTCTCGTAGTAATTTAATTTAATTTAGTAATAATAAACCTATTACAATAATAGGACCTAATAATAATAATAATAATAATAATAATAATAATAATAATAGAACAGTAACTAATGCAGTGATCGTACTGTTGAGCTGGCTGCTGTCCCCGGAATTCAGATAAAAATCTGGTAACCTTGACCTACTGGTCTGCAAAGACAGAATCCTGAACCTTCGCTACCTTGCAGGTCTCCATGGCCTATAATACGTATAACTATGCCTTTCATCAAGCATAGAAAATTGAAATAAATTAATGTGTCTATAGCTACATCATCTCCAATAATATTTTCTTTCATTCTGTAGAATTTATCTACTTTTTAATTTAGCGTCGATGTAAATGGTGATAGCAAATTTATATTTTTATGGAAGATCCGAGGGTTCGTCATGGAATTACCGAACATTCTCTTTACACTCTGGCATAATCTCGGAAAAAGAAACCCAAGTAGTCAGCTCAAGCAGGGTCTGAATCTACAACCGAATGAGCCTTGAAGCATGATATACTCTAACTACCACATTTTTCATTAAATATCCCTTGTTCGGAAATGAGAGATGGCAGATTCACAGCCCTAAGAGAATTATGACTTATGTCACTGCTATTCATCAGAAGTAAAAATAATAGAGTAATTTAAATTTGGGGAACCTCTTGCCTTCCACATGCATAACAAATGTTTCGAAATAATCACCGCCAACTTCATTTATACAAAGTGTGTACTGAAACTTGTTGATTTCCAGTACCTAAGTTTTCTTTGACTTGTATTATCCGACAAAGTAAACTACTATTATTTAGGCCAAATAATCATTTCAGTTATAGGCTTATTTCATATTATTATATTTCGAGAAAGCTTTTGTTAGACATGGTGAAAAGATCTTCAAAGTTCTCGAAAGAACATTCCAAATACACTACTCAAAATGTAAGTTAATAGCAAACTATATTTATAAAACTAATAAAAGGTTCATTTTTTTTTATTTTATTGGGTAATTTACGACGCTGTATCAACATCTCAGGTTATTTAGCGTCTGAATGATATGAAGGTGATAATGCTGGTGAAATGAGTCCGGGGTCCAACACCGATAGTTACCCAGCATTTGCTCGTATTGGGTTGAGGGGAAAACCCCGGAAAAAACCTCAACCAGGTAACTTGCCCCGACCGGGATTCGAACCCACCTGGTTTCGCAGCCAGAAGCGCTGACCGTTACTCTACAGGTGTGGGTTAAAAGGTTCAAAGAAAGAAGAGAAAAACAGAGTAGTAGTTTACATGATTGAAATATGACATACTTATGGTAAAGCAATCAATACAAATAACACAAAACTGAACATACAATGCTGATAATAATCCAAGGAAACTCGGAAGATAACATCCGACATGAAATATTTGTACTAAATAATATTATTTAATATTTCGGAAATATCTAGAAGCAAATGCAAAGCAATGACATCCATGGCACAATAGAAAGTAAAAAGTGAAATTTTAGTGAAGACCACGTATTAGAACAAGTAAATTTAATTACCTGGACTGTATATCTCATGAAAGGGAAATAAATATACAAACTAAGTTAGAAAATTTGTAAATATATATTATTGAATTTTGTTTTAAAATGACGATAATGCAAATAATAAAGACCGAAGCTCTGTAATACACACAATCTTCATAAATTATTGTCTTGATTTCAAAGTTATTTAATTTCCCAAGAATGAAAGAGCAAGTGCACGAGTTTGCGCAGTGCACGTTAAATAAGTAAAATCCCTATAGTAAATATTATTTTTTTTATAAATTCATGCAAATAACATTACAACTGGCTATTTACACTCTTTTAGAGCCTATTAAGCAGAACGTATTTGTTTTTGCTCCATGTTTTTTTTGCTCAGTAACTGTATTACTGCTACATTAATTACGTAGTGTGTATATTTAAATGGAAATTTATAGTTTAATAATACTTTATTTTTATTAAAATAAACATTTTAATACATCAATAATGTTATTATTATATACATTAGCATGCCTTAAATCTCATTCCACATCGCTGTTTTCGCCTTGTCGGAAGTAGCGTTAATGTCAGTTCTGGAATAGAAATCTAGGGATATCTCAAATGGCGACTCTTTAAGAAGATGAACTAAATCAGATGAGAGAGATATTTCCGGTTTTCTTGATAGTTTTCGAAGTGGTGTGATGATTTGATCAGAAATGAACATCAGTCTTAAAAATGTCTTCGTTTGTTACAACTCTTGAGATTTTTCTTCAAATGCTTTCATGGAAGAATTTAATATCCTTATTTTTGGTCTCATGAGCTTCTTCTGGACACTTTTCCAATCAGAAGAAGTGCGGCAGAAATGACAGAGGCACCATGAAGAAGAATCTTATGTACTGATGGAGGCATATAATACCAAGAATGTTTTTCTACAGAACATTTTGCAGTAGTTAAGGAAGATTGATTGATTTATACTGTATCCACAGTAAACAGTGTTCAAAATGACACCAAATTATTTTTATCTTCATCAACACCAGTGACAGCAGAAGCAAGTGACGTGAATTCTCATGGGTCTGTAGGATCGTGGTGAAGGAGAACGGAAATTTTACCATTTTACCTTAGGAGATGACTCAACGTGATTGTCGCTCTCAGTCGGATCACTAAATTTTTGTTTATATGACGATCGCCCACTACTGCCATCGAATCTCTACTTTGATTCTAACATAAAACTATCCGGATTCATTGTATCTAAAGATCGTATTACAGTATCCTGTAATTTTATTAGACGTGTTGCTGTATGGTCTAACAATTTCTGCAGTTTCACTTCTACAGATGCTTCGTCGAAAATAATTGACGCTTTTGGTGTGTAACAATGTTCTTTAGCTGCTAGTACGCGATGATAAGAGGGATACAACTCAGCATTTCTTCCTTTAGTTTATTTATGGATTAACTTAAGTGAAAATTAACCTCGACTATTAATGTATCATGCTTCTTCGCCTGAATAAGGCCGGATTCTTCACGTGGTTTAGATTCAGTCCACGGCCGATAGATTTTTTCAGCTCTCATAGGGATTGCTAAGACAACTTCGCTTATTATTTTAGAAGCTATCTACTTCCTTCTCATCTAAGTCTTGTTTTTGTAGCAAGAACTATCTCGGTCACACTTTTTTCTTGACGCACTGCTTCTGTTTTTCGTAATATACCTCTATCACTGCTTTCATCAAAAGTCAATTTACGGTGTCCTCGTTTAATCTCTTCTGAATCTGAAGATTCCTTTATGATTGTACTTCTGAGAAACACTTGAACTCATTCAATTAAATTGCATAATTTAATAAAAATGCTTCATGTTTTCTGTGGCACTTTTCAAGTTTATCAAATAATAATATTTATAAGAATCATGACTTATGTCTCTATTTTCTTTTCATATTCTGGTGAAGAGTAGTCCTTAAAAACTTTAATAGATAACAAATTAAATGTGTTCGCTGTTCACTTGTACCTTCATCAGATTTTTTTCGAAGAATTTCGTACAGTTCTCTTCGAGATCTGTAACATTCCATTGTGAACACGGAACATTTTAAAATAAAGATCATCACCCTAATAACACTATGCACAATCGAAACTGCAAAATATCCTCACTACTTCAATAACCAATGCAAACTAATAAAAATTTTCAGAAATTTACGCTGTGTGGTAGTACAATGTGGGGGTGTTGATTGAGAAAGCGTGGTGCCTGCCTGCATGGCTGGCCCAAGCGCTAATGCAGGCTCTCACAAAAACATGACGCACATTCACGACTGCGTGTGACTGCAAACGTTCTCAAATTTTATCGCATTCTACATACTATAATCTTTCTTTGGAACATAAGTTCATTGCTACTTTCAGTGGAAAATTTTTTGTAGCTCAACGAGAATTTATTTCGTCACTTTTTCTTTTCGAATATGTAATAATTAAACAAGATCTACGTTTATATGTTATTTACTATTTCTTTGTGTTCCAGAAAGGTCATTCTTCACATTAAAATGAATTATAAATAAATCTACACGTGTTAAATATTGGTAAAATAATCATTTTCATTAGCATAAAAATTTAATTTTTAAACATTCAAATTCAAGCTGTTTTACTGGCGTAGGTCTAGTTATTAAATTAAAAATCTTTCAGTACCGAATTTAGATGGTTTAATGTGTTGTTAATCAAATGCCGTAAGCAAAGATTGCCTGTAAAAAAGTAAACAAAAAAGAAATGGCGGGGTTTTTGAGTTTCGGATCACTGTGCAATGGTTCGTATCACCACCGTTTGTCATACGACATACATCCAGCCTGTAGTGTAATTCCTGCCATTGTCTAGTTAGCATGCCTGGTGTGGCAGACTGAACAGCCACAACAATCCTGCTCCTCAACTGTGGCAGGTACACAGCGTCCTTCAGCATATCACAGGAGAAATCGTTCAGTATGTAATTTTGGGAACCGTGGAGGCAACACTGCCAGTGAACCATGTCCTGCGGAATGGTACGTTCTCTCACCCGGTTCGAATTTTACTTGGACTGATAACTTGGTTACATTTTTTTAGGCTTTTCCCAAAGACAAAGGGCGAAACTTCAGACACTTACCTCGTCAAACACTAAGTTGCTACCAATTCTTTTCATACTAGATTACTGCTTAGTTGATTTCTTTTTTTCTCCCTTTCTTTCTTCGTCATGTTTCATCTCCTTTCCTAGCGACTTACAATCCAAAGCGATGTGGGCGAGGATAGGTCCTATGTTCTTTTAATCAATACTACAAACGAACACATTGCGGATGTCCCTGATCGTATGGTTAGCACAGCACAGGGCCACCCAGAAGACAGCACTTGATAAAGGGCAAACACCCAGTTCGGTGGACGGAAGATAAGTCTATTCCATTGCTCACGGCGGTAATCGAACCACGGACCACTTGGATAGAAAGCGTATAAACTATCCGAAGAGTCAAGACAACGGACGCAGTTGATACAGCGTCCTTAAATAAGCGATTCAAACAAGATGAGATTAGACTAACTTCATCAGAGATGAAATTTACCGAGGAATAGAGGATTAAACTTCTATGGACCAAGAAAGGAATTATGAAGGGTAGACAGTTTTTTAATGTAAGAGTAATTGGCTACAACTTACTTCACAAGCGAGAAAAAACTTCTCCGCAGATCACTGAGGAGACTGATAGACGAAATTAATTTACAGATAAAAAATGACCACATGAGTCTGAGGCCCTGGCCCTTCCATGTCAAACCGTAAGTCAAATAAGGAACGTCGAAAGCGGCTTCACCCCGTCTAAATTACTTTTGAGCTGTGCGACCATTGTCCTCCATCTGACCATCACGTGTGTCTTGCTATGGCCGGAGGGTAGTGTGACAACTCAGTGATGTCGCACTCCGTGGATCGCCACAGAAGGAAGACAGAATATATTATTTCTCACACTCGTTGTGCGTTTCTCCAGACTAGCAGAAAAAGAACAACTCAAAGAGCGAAGACTCACCGTATTAGCTTCTGGAATTCCCTTCTCTCAGGACGCCGATCGCCATCGCGGGTCACTCCCGCTCTGAACTTCGTTCACAGAGAGTGAACGTCACCCTCTTCATGGTCGTCGAATCGCTGGCCATTACATGCAGGGTTTCGATAACTTAAGGCTGTTCTCGTGCGACCATTTTGCAGAGCTTCGATAACCTGAGGCTGATCTCATGGTCGTAGAATCGCTGGCCATTATGCAGAGCTTCGATAACTTGAGGCTGTTCTCATGGCCATAGAATCGCTGGCTATTATGCAAAGCTTCGATAACCAGAGGCTGTTCTCATTGTCGCAGAATCGCTGGCCATTATGCAGAATTTTGTTAACCTGAGGCTGATCTCATGGTCGTAGAATCGCTGGCCATTATGCGCAGCTTCGATAACCTGAGGCTGTTCTCATGGCCGTAGAATCGCTGGCCATTATGCAGAGCTTCGATAACCAGAGGCTGTTCTCATTGTCGTAGAATCGCTGGCCATTATGCAGAATTTCGTTAACCTGAGGCTGTTCTCATGGTCGTAGAATCGCTGACCATTATGCTTCGATAACCAAAAGCTGTTCTCATGGTCGTAGAATCGCTGGCCACTATGCAGAACTTCAATAAAGGGAACCACCTGAACCTGCTTTCCATATCGCAACTTTCCTACCCGCTAAATCTCTTACAATGGGGCAAGCGTTTTTCTCCCTAATAAAGTATACTTCCGTTTCCCCTCACTCCCATTATCTTCCTTTATGCTATCATTACATCGTCGCCATAGCTCACATCTGAGACTAGGACGAATTTTGGATATTGAAGATTTTGACTTTTGACTACGTTATTTCTGTTTTTCCTACTCCGAGAGCCTGTGGAGAAAACCAAAGAATTCAATAAACCAATCATTATGCAACAAGAGTTTTCACTTTTTACATCATCGCATCATTCCCCTCTCATTTCCAAAATTTCGTCTCTCCTTTTCGTCGTCCCGTTCTGCTCTTTCATCATCTCGTCGCCAAGGGGGCGCATCTAAGATCGGCGCACGACAGGATGATGATGATGATGATGATTATGACAACAAATCATGTATGTATGTACGTAAATTTTAAATTATGTTTTATTTTAAGACTCTCGAAACTGCGACGTTATATCAGCGTCGCCGGTGTGCCGGAATTTTGTCCCGAGGGAGTTCTTTTACATGCCAGTAAATCTATTGACATGAGCCTGTCGCATTTAAGCACACTTAAATGCCATCGATCTGGATCGGGGTCGGACCCGCAATCTCGGGCACAGAAGGCCAGCACTGTACCGACTGCGCCACCCAGGACTGTATGTATGTATGTATGTATGTATGTATGTATGTATGTATGTATGTATGTATGTATGTATGTATGTATGTATGTATGTATGTATGTATGTAATATAAATCTATATAGGTCTATGTATGCATGTACATGATATGAGTATGTATGTACACATGTCCAGTAACGGAAATGAAATTTGAAGCTCCCTTGTTGTATGTTTCGCATACAACACACTGCGCATGTGCAGCATACAAGAGCCCCTGTTTATATGCTACTTGTGTACAGTCGTGTGAAATTGTTGCCTACATACAAGCGGACTCTAATCGAGACTCGTTCCAAATTTTAATTCCGTATCTGTACGTGACAACTGATATTTATTATCTAACGTCCAGATATCGATAAAGATTCGCTTTGGCGTTACATAATCTGTGGCTGTAGTACAAATCGAGTTATAAGCACGCAAAGTTCCGCCTAAGTTGATAACATATTTAACAAGGTTATAATTTTCGTGCAACTGCTCTAGGCGATGATGTCTGTTACATTTTCCTGTATAAGGAGAGCACACTGTTGAGGAAACAATGTTTGTAGTTCAACAGTGCCTGAAATTATTAAAGTTCTCGGAAGGCGTCTTTATGTAAACTTCAAACACAAATTTAATGTTCTTGTTATAACGATATTAGGAAAATACAAAAACAGCCTCATTAAGAATAGATAATTAAACTAATTTCATTGTGTGAGTGAATATTTGGGCCCTATTTCATGAAGCACAATTAATATATAATTTCACTCTAACAGACACATTTAACGCACTATTTAGAATTACAAATGTTTCATAAGGAATATTTTCACATACTGCGTAATTATGTACTGTAATTATCAATTCTTTGATCGATTAGAACATTATTTACTTTGAAGGCAATCAATTGTAAGTTATTTGACAATAAAACTTATAAAGCATTGGCAAGTCTTGAAAAGTCTTGTGATGCGTTGAATTTAACGAAAATGTGATCATTAAAAGCAGCATTAGAATTTTAAAAAGTCTTTCTCATGCACTAAGTTGCAGTAATCGAACATTTTTCCTTTTTAGTAGAGTGCGCAGTAAATTCGTATAAGTCTGTGTCATCTGAGTAATGTTTGGGGGAAATGAAATACTTTCAGAAATATAACTGTTTACGCCATAAAGAAATAAATTGTTACGGAAAACATAAGAGATAAAGTAATCTGTGTGTCATATTCTTGACACCGTTAATTCGTTAATAGGAGACACTGTTACTGAGACTTCCTGTATGGACACTATACTTGTCACTTTATCAGTTAAGTCAAGACTTGAACATTTTTCAGTGCGATAGCTGATAGTACTCCTTCACACTCTTTATAGAGAACTGCCAAGCTGTTATCTTGTAAGCTGTTGTCTTGTACGTATTAGGTCTACTATCAGATTTTTAAAATTTGTAGTTGTATGGAGTAGAAAGGTACCGTACCTTCATTATTGTGATGCTGAAAAATGTATGTACATTTCGAGATTTTGTTTTACGAAAATGTACGCCTTCAATATTCATGATAGCGACAAACTGATTTTGAGTATGCCGTCTTCTGTCTGTCAGTGTACAGGAATTTGTTTTGAACATTTGTAAAATAAATTTGATATAATTTTATGATTACGAGCTACCAAACATGAATTGTAAATTTGAACTTTCGATTCCATAATAATTCCTTATCTGATGATATTAATTATCAAATAAACGGGAAAAGACGACCGGGTGGAACTTTCAAAACTTTTTCGGTAGCAAAAATAGAAACAAATCAATTTCTGGCCTAAAGTCATTATGATAAAGGTTGTAATGATGGTGACGATGATGACGATGAAAAACGGAGAGTTGTAATGTAACTGTGCCGTAATAGTAATGAAGGATATTTGACGTAAGGTTACCTCGAAAATGTTTACCAGGACTCTGCCCTTGTTGCATGGATGGCCCACTGCATGTCGTGAAAGTCACAGGGCGTGTCATCTTCTTTATCTCCGCGAACAATAGAAGATCCGTGGTCACAGATTTCAGAAATGATGACCGCTGCAGCATCAGCCCGAGGTCTGGGTCAGACGTAATGTTTTGGGCGGGGCGGGATGAGGAGGGATGATTTGATTTATACCGGCTGTCAAGCTTAATGCCATATCGCAATGAAGTGAATGAGGAGACTGCATCAACTAGCGGTCTGACACGTATGCAGGCTCATCTTCGGCACTCGTACAAACTCTTTAACGAAGTTAACCCAGACAACCGCTTCAGACCGTACTGCGATCAATACTGTGCAGACTGGGAAACTGGGAAAGGAAAATGGCAGCGCAGTAGCGGTCGTGTTTTAAACTAAGTGTACGAGGAGTCATTTTATTGTTATGCGAAGTACTGTGAGACAGTACGACGACGCTGCAGAAAATCTATTTACAGATTTTCACGGAAATACCAGTTTTCAGCAGTGGAGTAACTTTTTATAGCTGGGCCCCCCAGCAAAAATGAGAATCTGGGCCCCTTTCCTTAATACATTTTTTTTTTCATTTTTTCATAATTTTATTTCTTACATCTAATTTGAATAAAACAATTTAGCGTAGCAAAATACTCATTTTTTAAATAAAATTAAGTGAACAGAAATGAAAAAAAATTAAATGCTATAACTACTATTTTACTAGGGCTATATTTACACAATAATACTTAAGATAAATTTAATGTGAAGCTTTTTCCCTTCTGGCCTTTTGAGAAGCAAATGACTCAATCAAATCATGTAGATCAAGTCTTTGGGCCTTTTCACATTCAATACTTAATACACTGAGAACACAAAGTATTTCTTGAGTCATGGTACTGGAACACTGGGATTCGTTCCACCACAGATAGTTTGTGTTTGACTGCTTGGTCGAAATCCAGAGTCTATTTTAGTCAATTTCGAATCAGATGTTTCAAGTTCTCTTTTCCTTTTGCGTTTTTCTGCACTATTTAAATGTTCATAATTACTTTTAAAATGTTTCATTGTCACAAAACACGAGAAAAATGATGAATTAAACCTAATAACAAGCAGACATGTTGCTATATAAAACTTCTTTATTTCAATGTGTGTTTACTGTTTATATGCTGCGACTACGGTTGGCAACCTGATGACATGAAAATACACCACGATAAACAATGTTTCCATCCATAAAAATCACTGCCACATTTTCAACGTTGGCGTCACTGCAGTATGGTTGTGGGCCAGTCTACTGAGGCAATCGACAGGGGAGTATGATGCGAAGTACTGCCAGTTGGATCATTGTATGCGCATCCTCGGGTCCAGTGATGGCGGTCATTACCACAGATTTCCACATGACAGAGAGTAAAAAGAGTGGTTATGCGTTATGAAAAATACTTTAACTGTAATTCGCACTTGTTTCCAAATATGCGTAAGTAACCACAGAACGTTTTCGGCCCTCCCTGGCCTCGGGCCTCCCCCCCCTCCCCCCGCAACGCGGGGTCTGCAGGAGTGTAAGTTACGCCACTGTTTTTCAGCATACCGGCGGCAACTCGAAGTGATTTTCTAGCTTAAGAGTAAGTGTTTTTTCTTCTGTTTTATCCTAAATTACTGTAGCAGTCAGCTGATTTCTTTCTCTCTTTGCTCAATACAAAATACGGGTGGTAGTTGAGGACACGCAGTTGACAGAACCTGGTATCATAAGGAGTTGGTCTTTCAACCAGGCAAATATCAAGCAGTGGCGGCTGATGTTTAAAAATTCGATAGTTTACTTTCATAATATCAGTGATAAATTTTCCCGTCTGACTTTTGTTTCATGAATTATATCAGGGCACAACACAACATAGAAAGTTGGAAAGCAAAAATGTAATTTTATAAAGATAATATTCATGCTAAACCAAACTACTCTTAAAGCAAGAAAATATTTAAAAGAATACAAGAGATCAATATTGCAATCTGCTTTTAAAGGCTAATAACTCACCTATTTGTAGATAAAATCTGCACGTCTCTCCTTGTGTGTTGCGAATAACGTGGGAAACAAAACTAAACATTTTCTTTTTTCACACGCGCAAAACCACTTATAAATTTCATATAATCTTGATTAAAATTTCTATTAAACGAACTAATCTTGGTGAAATTTCGAGGAACGGAATTGTTCTGCTATGTCGCTTAATCTCAGATTTTTCTTCCAAAGTGCGAGCTTATAACGGCGTTATGAAAATCACTGTACAATATTAAGATTTATTAAGTAAAATACGAAAGACACCTTCAAACACATCTCGCACAACACAATAGTTAGTGCTACAGTCGGAGTCAGCGATTTTGGCAGGTGACCTCGATGGCATTGCTAATAGGCGAGCCAAATGTTGTTTTGTTTGGACTGCATGAATGAGTTGCGATAACGCTGTCAGTCGTTGTTTATACACACCAGCAGCTCGTATCGCCTTATTATAAAACCCACCACAGTACAGTCTGATTCATAGGAGTGCCGTAAAATTACTTTTGTTCGTAATAATTTTACAATTCGCCTCCCACATTTCCTAATTTAAAAGGAAAAAGGAAAACATTGTATAACCAGAACCAAACAATTATTGCAAATGTTTATTACTTCATGAAGCGACAGGCGGAAAAAAGGTATGAATTGTGTCGAATTGTCTTCATTAATAACAAACATTCACGAAGTAGGCCTACAAGAATGAATTGCGGAAGCGACAGAAATCGACACGTTTGATAAATAATCGAAAGAAGAGGTATGCTGAAATAAGAGCTAAGATGAATAGTCTAATTCATCTACCTATCCATCGATCAGGAAACCTTCGATTCAAGTACCGGCGAGCCGTACGACTGAAGTGTGCAGGAGCGCCATCATGCAAGAAGTGAATGTGTTGACGATTGATCAGTGGAGTGTTTTCTAAAACATGAGGCATGGTGTTTTCCAGGAAGTTTGTGTACGCCTGCCCCGTAAGTCTGTTTAAAAGTACATGGGGTCCAACTAATCGATCACCAATGATACCGGCCCACATGTTGAGGGAGAACCGCACCTGGTGATGAGATGGAACAGTTGCAAGTGGGTTTTCATACGCCCATACATGCTGATTGTGGAAATTTGTTATGCCATTTCGTGTGAACTATGCTTCATCTGTAAATAATACTAAGGCAGGAAAGTTCGGATTTACACCACACTGCTGCAAGAACCACTGACAGAACCTAACTCGTGCAGGGTAATCTGCTGGTGACAGGGACTGTACACGTTGCAAATGATAAGGATACAATTGATACTATTTCAACAGTCTCCAGACAGTCGTATGAGGAACATTGACTTGCAACGGTACCCTTCGTGTGCTGATAGAAGGAGTCATGTTGACAGCCTTCAGAATCTTCTCCTGTACTTCTGGAGTTGTACATCTTGATCGTCCCTTTCCCAAACCAGGAGAGTTAAATTTTCCATACTCGCACAGACGGTAATGGAGACTTAAAAATGTCTTCCGATCTGGACATTGTCGCTGTGGGTACCTCTCCTGGTATAAACGACGAGCCAGCGCAGCATTGCCGTCCGCCTTACCGAACATGAAGTGTATCTCTGCCAGATCTTGATTTGGATACATGTCGCACAGTCTAACGCCTACACAACACTGAATGCAACCTTCGCCTCGGAATGAACTGTCAGAGTGCCCTCTTAATGTCTCCTTTGACGGCAACGACCTGCGGAAAGAAAAACGTTCCGGTGAATTTCAATGTTGTGAAGGCCATAACTCGGAAATAAAGCATTTCCGGACACATGTCGTAATGAACTATTTTGATTGTCTACATGTGGGAAATACATACCTGAAATTATGCCCCGTATTTTTTAAACACTCTGTATAGATTGTCTTTATACTTTATAATAACGAGGAAAAGATTATGCAGTGGCAACTGGAATTATCTCGAAAACTGTGTGCCGGGAACTGGTTTCTTTTCATACGCATGCACACACAGACTACTGGAGTTCTATAAAATTGGTTATAAGTGCATTGTTTTTGGAGGTGACTGTCTATTCGAGTCCACTAGGATAATCGGGAATGTATGTTTACTCTTATGTCTCACCCATTCCAGCTGCAGTTTACTTGCGACAAAGATAACAACCGACTTTGCAGCTATGAGTAACTCGTTCTGGAGTTCTGATTAACAAAATCCATCTGCCGAAATCGATAGCGTCCACTATAATTTAAATATGATACATGCTAAATATAAGTGAATACTTAAGCAAATGAATCTTTCATCACAGCAGTGCAGTCATAAAGAATCGAAACCAAAAAAAAAATACTTGAAGTGGGCTAAGACATAAAATGCTAACATCACCAAGATAAAATGAAGGAAAACGTATTTCTCTCACCAGAACAACAGCGAGCGAGGGTGTTCTTTCTGTCTCTCATTCATCGTCACTACTCTCAGCCCCCATTCTGTCCTATATTTTGAGAACTTAGAATTTCGTTTACCAACAACCCTTAAGCTGTGCTAGAAAAACCCCCTACCATTTCTTCGTCCCGGAAAGAGTCCTAAGATCCACTTTGCCCCCATACGAAGAATGGTCGTTTACTCCGACGAGTCAACGGTGAGGCTACTGCAAACGATTCGCGCTATTTTCTGAAGCAAACTAATCATGTTTCTGTGATCTAGTTATCTAGTAGACGTAACTAAATTACTTCAACTTCTATTTTATACAGTTTATGGTTTCAAATTGTTGGTTGTAGCACCAACTTTTTACAACCTTAAGGAGCCGCCCAGCCAAATAGCCAAAACCTGTCTGCGTAATATCTCTTTGCTGTGAGCTCACTTTAGCATCTAACAAAACCGTGCCCTTATTAGGAATTCAGTACATATAACACAACAATGTAGAGGACTTTGGTTCCTGCCCTTGTTAAACAGGGTGTCTCAGGAGGAATGTGAAATACTTCAGGATAATGTAGTTTAGGTTAACCTATATCGATTTAACCTGATATACCCATGTCCGAAGTCTAACGGTTGCGGAGAAATACTTCAGGAATGTGAAATACTTCAGGATAATGTAGTTTAGGTTAACCTACATCGATTTAACCTGATATACCTATGTCCGAAGTCTAACGGTTGAGGAGAATATTTCAGGAATGTGAAATACCGTACTTCAGGATAATGTAGTTTAGGTTAATCTACATCGATTTAACCTGATATACCCATGTCCGAAGTCTAACGGTTGAGGAGAATACCTCAGGATAATGTAGTTTAGGTTAACCTACAGCGATTTAACCTGATATACCTATTTCCGAAGTCTAACGGTTGAGGAGAATACTTCAGGAATGTGAAATAATTCAGGATAATGTAGTTTAGGTTAACCTACACCGATTTAACCTGATATACCTATGTCCGAAGTCTAACGGTTGAGGAGAAATGAGGAAAGAAATACTGGTACATCTTGCGGTTCTTGTACAGCTGTCAAAAGAAAAAGTGGCCGCTCTCCTGAAATAAAGTTCCCTTCGGGTATCTTCGCTACAATTCGGAGACAGGCGATGTTACATGTTGTTGGACCACGTTGCCTGATATCTACAGTTATAATTGAAGTATTCTGTGTGTTATTCGATAGCGTAATGTAGCGTTCAGGCCTCTTATTCATAAGGTCCTGCGTTCTACTACAATCTCGTGCTTTTTATGTTCTTTTTTGTTCTGTTTTTGAGAGAGACAAACTATACATAATGGCTCCTTTCTCTTTTACGATTATTTTAGTAATTAATTTTCATTAATATATTATGCCATGACTTTATCATTATGATATTGTGGCTGCAAATGGAAAGAAAAAAGATTTTATTCTCAATAAAAATATCTTTCGTGGCATAAACAAAACAAATTTACTGGCGTCGGCCTTAAAACATTCAAACAATTAAGCGTTCAAAAAACAAAACAAAAAGCCACAATTCAATATTTAGTCTATCTTCCTTTTATCTCGATCATCTTGCAGTCGAGTGGGCATGGAATTGACTAGTCTTTGCAAATAGCGACTGTTCTTAGACACAATATTCCAGGCATTCTGAACACACATACATAAGTGTTCTGTCCATGGGCAGGTCTTTCATTGCAAACCCAGCAATCTCCAATCTTTTCTATTTTCTGCCTTCCTCTTAGTCTCCGCATATGATCCACATTTCCTAATGTCGTCTATTATTCTTTTCAGCCAGAGACCCAACCAATTCCTTTTTCTCTTTCTAATCAGTTTCAGCATCATTCTTTCTTCACTCACTTTTTCAAACACAATTTTATTTCTTATTCTGTCTGTCCACTTCACACGCACCGTTCTTCTCCACATCCACATTTCAAATGCTTCAATTCGTTTCTCTTCATTTTGTCGTAATGTCCATGTTCCTTCCCCATACAATGCCACACTCCACACAAATCACTTCACTAGTCTCTTCCTTAGTTCTTTTTCCAGAGGTCCGCAGAAGATCCTTCTTCATCTATTAAAAGCTTCCTTTGTTCATGTTTGCAGTTTTTCTTGGGAAGTATAGGCCTAAATGCGGTAACATTCCGTTGCTTTCCGCACACCACTATCTCTTTCGCATCTTATTAAATTCCAGGGGTCCCAAGCGTGGAGATGAGGAGAGTGGATTTGACTAATTGGGCCATCCGGACTTCACCGAAAGTCACGGCAAGGGTTAAATATTAATTCTATCAGGATGTTTGACCCGATCAGAGACCGGGAAATCTCAATTAGCCTTTGTCCCCCCCCATCCTGGACTAGCTTCTACGAATCATCAGAAAATCTTAGAGTGTGATTGGGCCAATTTTTCCGAAAATGTTTCCACACTTTTGCCCTCGTAGCTCAGCGGACGAACGTCGGAATTTAGATGTCAAC
This sequence comes from Periplaneta americana, assembly GCF_040183065.1. Classification (NCBI taxonomy): domain Eukaryota; kingdom Metazoa; phylum Arthropoda; class Insecta; order Blattodea; family Blattidae; genus Periplaneta; species Periplaneta americana. The sequence continues at coordinate 84,533,873 of NC_091123.1, read as the reverse complement.
GTCTCAGGTTTAATTCCTCGTTACTCCTTTCATTTTATTGTGGTTCAAGATAGTATAATGTAATAATACAAAAAGAAAAACTAATAGCAGTATTATGCAACTGGATTTTTCCAAACCTAATATTAAATCTATGTTATTTATATCGCTAAAGAACGATTACAATATAAATAACTTGAATATTATTTATACAGTATCGCTAAAGAACGATAACAGAATATAAATGATAAATATCGGTTTGTTTAATTAATATAAGATATTATATAATACGTATTTAATTATCTAAATAAAATAACCTATTTTACAAAGAAAGATGGTTATTTGTGTTATAATTTACTTATATAAAATACAGATTATTTATATTGCGAAAGAACAATAACAATATAAATAACTTGAATATTATTTTATAATGCTAATGAAGGAAAACAGAATATAAATGGTAACTTGAATATTATTTATATAGCTAAAGAACGATAACAATGTAAAAAACGTGGATATTATTCATATCGGAATTTCACAGATTTATTACAGATGTATTTAAGAAATTGTTGAAAATTAGTAACAGTGTCCTATTTATTCTTCTTGGAGCCAAATTTGTAACTTTTAAAAGTGTGGTTACTATGTTGAAGTGTATGTGTTGCAACGGATGCTTGATTTGTTATGTATGTGAGTCAGTTATGGGATGCTTGATGTCGTCGCAATGTCGTGATTATAGTTTGATTGTGTTTGTGTGACTATTGTGTATTAATTTATGATGTATGGCACGGAAAGCTGCATATTTGTGTTATAGAAGTGTTACGTATGTGTGTTGTTAATGTTTTTGTATGTTTCAAATTGATAACTGATATTTGTTTTGCAATCGCAATGCCTAATTTACGGATTGTTTGTTTTGTTTACATCGCGTAAGCTAATTTAATTTTCTTTTCCATTTCTCTTTATGCTCATCTTTTTTGTGTATAAAACTATAGCCCTAACATACATATTATGTAAAATAGGGCTAACCCCCATTGGAGATACAATAATAATAATTATCGTTATAAAACGATAACAGAATACAAATGATGATTTGAATTTTATTCATATCTCTAAAGAACGATAACAAAATATAAATAACGTGATATCCATAAAGAACGACAACTGGATATAAATGATAATTTGAATATCATTTACATAGCTAAAGAACGATTAAAAAATAAAATGAAAACTTAAAGAAGGCCCGAACCCACAACCTTTGAACCATTAAACAAGCACTCTACCACTGGTCTACGAGGCACAGATATGGAACACTTTCATAGTTCCGGAACTGCTTGTACAAGCATATGCATCGTGTAACATCGCCGCCACCCGAAGTGGACTTTGAAAATATTCGCTGTTCACGAGTGCGGCCAGTTTTTTTTTTTTTTTTTTTTACAACTGTGCTATACTTGACCTGTTACGCCAGATCTTTTGCACACGGCAGCATCCGAGTACCACAACGCCAGCGCAACACACAACTGAATACACGTTCACTTGACATTTAATTCGTGTATTCTTATAGTGAATATACAGACATACTTTTTGTTTATGGATATTGTGATGGCAACGCATAGGCTGCTTTTGAGGAGTACAGACGTTTTTCCAATCGAAAGGTTCCATTTAGTTGTGTGTTTTCTCGTGTTTACCGGATGCTAGGGTTCCGTCTAGCTATGTGTTTTCCCGTGTTTATCGGATGTTATCTGAAACTGGCAAGCTACAAAGTGTTTCATTGAGGTAGGAAAGAGAACCAGAGCGGTACCCGATATGAATTTGCAATTCATGGAATCCATAAGAAGGGCAACCTTGTAATTTGTCTCGTGTAATTATTTTATTTTCGTACTGAATTTGTACTCAACTATGAAATAAACTTATTGGAACAACACAAGATCCAGAATTTTAAATAATGTATCACATCATAATGTTCCAAAACGTAGAAATACATCTATAATGTCTCTCCATTTACAAGTTCGGCCATCAATAACATCTCAACCGTTATATTTCAGACATAGATATATCAGGTTAAATCGATGTACAGTAAGGTCCGAATGTCTTGTCACCTCACTTGTTTTATGTTGATGTGCATCCATTTTGAACGTGTCATAGCAGATGTGTGACAATGGTTGATACTTCACGTTTCAGCTTGTTTAGTGATCCAGAACATCAGCATGTGCACCATCGTTGTCGCGGCACAAAATGATGGGCGCCTTGTCCTGTGTGAAATTTTCCGCAGCAAAGCGATGCGATTTCCCTTTTAGGAATAATTAAGCAGCATGTCTCGAAACATTGATACCAGATAATTGAAGATTTGAAGCAAGCTGTTAGGGAGGCATTCAGGGAAATCACACCGCCTTTACTGCGGAAAATTTCACACAGGACATGGCGCCGCATCATTTTGTGCCGCGACAATAATGGTCCCATACTGATGTTTTGGATCACTAAACAGCTGGAAAGTGAAATATCAACCATTGTCACACATCTGCTATGACATGTTCAAAATGGATGCACAACAACATACAAATAAGGGGGGGGGGAGACAAGACTTTCAGACCTTACTGTACATTATCCTGAAGTATTTTACATTTCCCCAGAAACACTCTGTATAGGTGAAAAAAATGATTTCGTTCATACTCTAAATTCATAATTAAGTTTACAGGAAAAGAATACTCATGGCATGTAACGATTTACTTTTAGAAATACTTAGTTTGCTTTAAAAATGTGGGAAATCGCAATTTAGTCGAATTTGGTTCAGATAATGTTCTCCTTTTCTCTTTTATCGCCAAAAATGGTTTCTAACGAAACAGCGTTATCAGTGTGTCCCCAAAATTATTTGACTCTCATTATTAATTGTTATGAGCCACCGGCGCGATAGTCTGTTGATTCAGTGCTGCACTTGGTCGTGGGTTTGATTCCCGCTTAAGCTGATTGCCTGGTTGTTGTTTTTTCTTATAGGTTTTCCACAACTATAAAGGGAATGTTAGGTAATTCTATGATGAATTCTCGGCCTTGTTTCACCAAATGTCATGTCCAGAGCCGGGTATTTATGGAGATCGCGAAAATCACGACATAATAGATATACAGTATATTTTTACTAATCTTTACGAATTAAGCGATTCTGATTAATAATATGCGGATAAAACAATCGCGACAAATCGCGAAATGGAGTTCTAATAGCGAAATATGAACACATTTGCGAATTATTACTACTACTATTGCGTCGTTTTATAGCGAATTTCATATTCTGAGTTTTTCTTGCAGATTTTTTTTTCCACTTGAATTTGTTATATATATCCAAGTACGCTTCATTACATAGTAGCCTATTCCAGGTGTTCTGATTACATTTTATTCATTCAGTGTTTTGCCCAAGGGCAGGTCTTTCACTGCAAACCCAGCTTTCTCCAATCTTTCCTATTTTCTGCCTTCCTCTTTGTTTCCTCATATTATCCATATGTCTTAATGTCTATCATCTGATATCTTCTTCTACCCTGGATTCTTCTCCCGTCCACCATTCCTTCCAATGCATCATTCAGTAGGCAGTTTCTTCTCAGCCAGTGACCCAAACCAATTCCTTTTTCTCTTCCTGATCAGTTTCAGCATCATTCTTCCTTCACCCACTCTTTCCAACACAGCTTCATTTTTTATTCTGTCTGTCCACTTCACACGTTCCATTCTTTTCCATATCCACATTTAAAATGCTTCTATTCGCTTCTTTTCGCTTCCATTCAGTGAACTCAAAAGACGGAGAATTCAACATTTCACTAATAATTTGAAAGTATTAATTTGAGCACTGCAAGTTTTTTTTTTTTTTTTTCGTTTTTAATGAATGTGTGTTAAATACAGTCTCCATCCAACAAATATTGTCTATTGGCCATACCGCACCTTTACCAGAATCCAACGAACTTTTAATGTTACTTATGTGAAAAGTAATATTCATAATGAGTTAATACTCAAATTCCAAAATAATTACATTTTCCAAAATTTCCATTAATTCCCGCCAAGAGTACAAATCAATTTCTAATAATCTCCGCCGACACAAATATCAAAAAACACAAATGATAAAATTAAAATTCATAAATACCTGCTCCTAATCATGTCTACCACTAATTCCCTCGACATTAAGTAACCTAGTAGTTGATAATGCGTCGTTAAATAACAGATGAAAAATATACGCATATTAATTATTGTCATCTGCAGAGTTACTCCTCACTTATTTTATTCTTTTGAAGTGTAAAATTTTAAATTGAACACTTGAAGTACTTGCAACAACTTAACATATATTACTTAGCGCTTCAGAAGGGAAAAGAATATGACTTAAGTAGCAGAGATTGAGTTGAGGCAATATATGCTATCTACCAGAAACACCTGTGCAGCGAGTCAGACAATAGACTTAGCATGCTTTAAATAATATAGCCATTTTGGAGACAAAGAAAGTCGCAGCAGCTATTCTGTCATCTAATAGTCTACTAATTTTACGATGTTGCTGTCATTCCTTTTACTACTGTTGTTCATCAATACTGACTTCCATGGATATTTCAATATAGTCATTTCTATTTAATAAGTGGTATCTCTGGGATTACAAATATACATGTAGAGGTCCTCTTACCTTACTCTCTGCCGAGAATGTTATTGTGTACAATAAATCTTAAGTCACGGTGTAAAACATTGGTCCATCTCCCCGCCACCAAAACAAAAAATGGGCCAATATAACAAAGAACTTTTCGGCAAGCAAAATGTGAAAGTCGTGATGTATTGCATAATTAGTAGGCTAAGTTCTCATTGAAAGTTCGAATCTTCACAATATTAAATTCAATGGCTTCTTGTTACTATTTACTTCTACCAGTTTCACCCAACGCTGTTACGAAGAAGAAACACTGGCAGATCAATACAAATATTGTGATCCATTTTATTCTCGAATAAAGAAGCAATTATGAAAATATGCGTCAGTGCACAAGATTTCTCCATGCCCTCTAATCGCAGAGCTTTCGCTAGAATATCCTTCACAATAGATATTGATGTTTTGAAATTTAGAGCAAAAGTATAAATTTTCTTTTCCTTTACTAAATACTGATTTTTTTTGTCCAAATATGTGCGAAACTGTGAAGTAAAGAACTGTACTCTACAGTGATTCCTACATCCTACAAAGTAGGCTTTTCTTCAGCCTGCTTCCTTAAATGAATATGGAAAAAAGACAAATATTAAGTATCTGGCAAGGAAGTGAATACTTAATAAAGTTCATAATATTGTAACTTCGTTTACATTTGTGTATAAAATTAAAATAAATGAGATCAAATTGGACTTTATCGCGCCAATCAAAGGTTGTAAAATAGGTTCAAGAACGATAGAGAAATGGATGAAATTGTAATAATACAATGAAAAAGAAACAAAAAATTCACTAAGAAAATTATGTGGCCAATAAGCCTACATATTTCCAATAATTAATTCAATTTCAAATTAAATTCTTTTATTGCATTGGTTTATGATTAAGAATAGCTTTCTTTAAATCTAAGAAAATTCCTAAAAATTTATGACCGAAATCCAACTCTTGCAAAATTCTACCAGTGACTTCAATTTTCCATCATCTGTAGATAATTTATTTCTGAAGCCATATTAATGTTCTGATGGTAATTCGTTTTATCAACAGTAATCTCACTAGACGTTTTGATTTATCTAGAGAAAATCAAAACTCGAGTGGGATTTAATTGACTATTACACGATTAGAAGAAAGTATATAAAAATTAGAAGTAACGAAGTACTCCAATTCAATAAAATATTAATTGACTTACGAAAATACAACTGTCTTCAAATGTATTATTGTACCATCTCAACATTACAAATATTACGCTAGATGCATGCTAGATGGCAGTAGTGTCTTTATACAGACACTGTAATGATTACTATTCAATAAATCTTAATATTAAACAATCTCTGATACGTGACTATCCATAATATCATATAGCAGAAGTTCTTTTTATCCTCTCAAAGCAGAAGCTATAACATAACCTAATTAATATACACAAGTGTTAGAAAAGTTTTAATTCACGACGATGACATAAAATATAAACATGAATAATTTTAAAAGGAATAATTATTGAATGTACAATTTTCAAATTTGAATGTGGTTGGTGGTTCAATTGATGTTATATTGGACGTGTGCGTAATAGAAGTGGAACTCGTTGATTTAGGCCTACACGGTGTATTCAACTTATTCAGAATTTCCGAATGAATCATTTTAAAAGGAATAATTACTGAGTGTACAATTTTCAAATTTGAATGTGGTTGGTGGTTCAATTGATGTTATATTGGACGTGTGCGTAATAGAAGTGGAACTCGTTGATTTAGGCCTACATGGTGTATTCAACTTATTCAGGATTTCCGAATGGTGCTCTTCATTTATTTGTAAATCGGATTTCAGAAGGTATGATCAGTGATTTTTTTAATTCTTGTTGCTTGAATGCTAATGCGAGTCATATTTGAAACTGCTGTGCATCGACTGGAGTGGTTTGTAATTATATATATATATATATATATATATATATATATTTGACGTCCAGACTAGCGCAGTTTCAAATGTTGGCAAACAAAGAAACAAATGCTAGGGAAGCGATAAAATTAAACAAATGCTAGGGACGCGATAAAATTGTGCGATAAGCAGCCATGATTGGTTGAAATACGTCCTTTCGTACCGTTTTATTGGTCAAAAGTAGTATGACGTAGTAAGAGTGTAATAGTCTAAGTAATTTACTATCTGTTTTAATACATTTTCTAATATTTTTGAGAAGCTAGAGAGCAGGGATATAGGTCTATAGTTATTAAAGATTTTTCTTTCCCCCGACTTATGGACTGGTACAACTACACCAGTTTTCAGAGTTTCTGGCAAAACTCTTTGCGTGAGACATAAGTTGAACACACAAACAAGCGGTTTTAATAGATTTCTCATGACAATATTTTATGTAACATTTGTAATTTTGTCGATTCTTGGTGAGACATTATTTTTTTAGGGATTTAATAATGTTATAAATTTTTTTCGGTTACTGGTCATGAAACATAGAGGAGGATACGTGCAATAATTTTTTCGTGTTAAATGAAGATTTATTTTTTAGTAGGCTATTTTACGATGCTGTATCAACATCTCAGGTTATTTAGCGTCTGAATGAAATGAAGGTGTTAATGCCGGTGAAATGAGTCCGGGTCCAGCACCAATAGTTACCCAGCATTTGTTCATATTGGGTTGAGAGAAAGTCTAGAAAAATACCTCAACCAGGTAACTTGTCCCTACCAGGATTCGATTTCGGGCCACCTGGTTTCGCGGTCATACGTTAACCGTTACTCCATAGGTGTGAACTCGATTTATTGATGTTAGATGCATATGCCTACACTTGAGAAATATTTATTAAATTTATTAGCTATGTCTTTTTTACTTTCAACTATTCCCCCCCACCCTTTCATTTAAAATCGCCGGTAAGATACGATTTTGGTTCACTTTTAAGTCTGTGGCTCATTGATAGTTTGCCAAAATTTCCCTAGGTTTATTAGAATTGAGAAATCAACGTTAAATATATAAATTGTTTAAAAAAACGCTATGCTTTGGGTGTCACAAAAGTGTTCGAATATGCAATTTTATTTATCAGAGTGAGTTTTATTTTGGTTTCAATTTCAGCTATATAATTATTTGATTTAGTGTTAAAATTAACTTTATTATAATTGAATCACTAAATACTAAAAGGGAATAAGTCACCTTCAGTTAGTTTTGAGAAAAACGCAAAGAACTTCTGAACACAACGAAATATAAACAAACTGCACCGAAAATATTTCTTTGAACCAATCATGACTATGCAACATATTTATGTAAAGAACACTATATTTCTCAATTTATTCTGCCCAATAGAAACAATTTTTGTGTGTGGACTTGTTCCCCTTCCATATCTAACGAAATATATTGTAAAAAATATTAAACAAAATGTATCGTTATCTCTATTATTGAAATCAAAAGCTTTATTGTAGGCCAATCTATGAACAATAGTGTAGTGTAGCACATAGAAACATTGAAAGTTGTTGGTTATTACATGAACCCCTGACTTTAGCCATTTTTATTCGCTTTTGCTTGCAGTGATTACTGTTTACAACACATTTCTAGTGTTTTGCAAGACTTGAAGAAGCACTACTTCCATCGGTTGACGCCATTTTACTGATGTTACATATTTTTCCTCTAGATTACAGGAACAAAAAACTCTGAATTTCTTATGAGAAGGGAACAAGTCGTGGACTAAGCTCCTTTTCAAAGTAAACATGAAAACTAAAGTGTTGAAACCTAGACTAAGGAAATGCGGGACCTGTTCCCTTTTCATGCAGAATGAAAGAGCATAGGCCTACCTAAATTAGTATTCTTCTTATACTATGGTATGACTACAGTCTTAACTCATTTTTGCCAAAACTGGGACTTATTCCTTTTCATATTTAATGATTCAATTATTTTGAATTTATAATCCAGTTGATTTACTTTTTTAAGTTATAACTTAAGTGTTCAGTTGCCACTGTATTATAGTAATCGATATTCAATATTTTCATTTAGCTTTCTTCTTGTTGATTGGTTTTTGTATTGTACAGTTCCCACACTTCGGACTTAGAAAGCAATCTTTGTATCTTTAGGCAGAAGCATCTCAGTGTTCAAGTAAAGAAATCCTCATTTAGCTTCAGATCTTTAAGGACAAATTTTTATCCTCGTGTCGAGAATCGAAACCGGGATCTCATTATTTGTAGTCACGCATGCTGATCGTTAGACTACGAAGACGATATTATAGAATCTGTCTATTATATCGTCATTTTTTTTACCATTGATAGATAACATCGCCTATTATTTATGCAACTAGCAGAGCCTTGGTATATCTAAGGTTGCATTGTATTCTACAGATGACACTAGAAAACAACCGGTACCGTATTCTACACTGCCTTTCGTATGCTATTCTATGGTAGTTCACCGCAGCTTTACAACTCTAGATATACAGAATGTAATGAATTGAAAGTGCTTTTATTTAATTATTCAATAACTCAAAAAGTTTGCGTTCATGTGGTTTTATGTTCTATTGTTGTATTCATAATAAAATCACTGTTATTAAATTCTCTTGTCACTTAACTAAAAAATGTTATATCCACCTATCATTTTTTGTCATTGTTGCTATTTCATAATAAAAACATTGCTGTTAAATTTATATGCTGAAATAAGTGCGCTGAAAAATCAGATTCCCCTGAGGTCAACGTTTGGTTCTAACTAATGCACAACCATATTTGTTGGTCCTCTTCATCAATCACACTGTATATATGAACATTGGACATACCAGATCACTGTTTCCTCAAATCGAGCAAATAGAAGGTGTTGAATTTCAGATCATCTTTCAGTAAGACGGAACACCGCCCCACTTTGCGAATCATATGCAATAAGAATTGAATCGTCGATTTAAAAAGAGGTGGATTGACAGAAATGCACTCGTCCTGTGGTCCGCAAGAAGTCCTGATCTTACCCCATTAGACTTCTTTCTCTGGAGTTATACCAAAAATAAGGTTTACCGTGAAAACATTCGGAACCTTGTCGTCCTTAAGGAAAGAATCACACAATCAATTGCAAGTGTTATTATAGGCGATCATGCCAGAGTATGCATAAAATTGAATATCGTTATTGCGTGTATCGTGCTTTTAATGACGCGAATATTGAAACTTACTAATTTTCGGCATATTTTTGAGTTACGGAACTAAATAAAAGCACTTTCAATCCATTTCACATAACAGGTAGTCTACATAATTCACAGTAACCTCATGATACCCCTCCATTGTAGTCTATTAGACTTAACGGAGCACATGTACTTCACACTGTTTAACATAGTATTCTCATCTTAGGTATTCGGTAAGGTGAAACAAAATAAGAACTTTTTTCAAGTAGACCTACTTGCGAAGGACTGAGTGAATAACGAACGAAATTATCATTTTCTGATTGGAGCTACTTACGCAGTGAAGTAAGGCCTTAGTAAGAAGTGAACCATATTATACGTTTTCCAAGTGCTGTGTTATAAATTACTGAATAAAAACAAAAGAGTAGACGAAGTGTTACAAATATGGAATACCATTTTGATTTTTTAGTTTTGGAACCTACATGTTTTGAATACGAACGTAAAGTATCGTCCTGTTTCTTGCTGAACGCTGATATTATAAAATGTTTGAAAAAAAATATTTAAAAATCTAACACATTTCCTTCATAAAAATGGAGGTAGAATGGAATACCATTAACAAGTTACAAGATTAACAAAATTGCAAAGTAAAAATGGTCTCTAAAAAAATCACATAATAAGCATTCAGCATCTTCATTAGAAGGTGTTTTCCCAATCGTAATACTGAATCCAGATGAATCGTCTCTCACGTCTTTTCTGGAACTTGTTTTATGATTTCTTGCATTGCCTTTTTATTCCACTGTTTTGTAAGTTTATTGGAAGGTGAGGTTTTCCCTCCTCCTACAGGTCCCAACGCTAGTAATGGAACAGAAAACCAGGGTGTAAATATGAAATAATACTAGTATTTCATATATGTGACATACTGATGTAAGTTATAACTTCGAAACAGATAATTTAAAACGAAATCAATTAAACATACATTGCTACAAAAGTAGATAATTTCTCTTTAAGAATATTTATTATTAATATTTCTAACATTGAGGAATAACAATGCATATTCAAGAAAAGAACTTACCGCCAAAATGTTCACAAACGTTTAACAGTTCAGCCATGGATAAATATATAATATATTTATTCATGGTTCAGCTTTTAACTGCAAACTAACACATTCCCGCGAAGGAGAGTATCAGTGCGTAGTAATTTGGAAGGCTTTCGCTAGAATACAACACGTCTCAGGTCATATATCACACTATTTCATATTTTTACTCCTATTTCATATTTGTAACACTTCTTCGACTTATTGTAACAAGTAAACTATATCATAATTTGAACGTTGGTTGCAAGCAGATTTGTCATTTCTTTCCACTATTAAAATGATAGCTTTCATGCATGTTGCCAAGCGAAGCGCTAACGAGAAAGAAGACAGGTCAGCGCACAGAATTCTGAGCGTTTATTGCAGTTTGAAAATGAAAACTGTCTAGGTTTCATAATAAACTCTTTTCTGGATGACAATGGAGAAACTCATGGTTGTGCACTGTTCCCTCGAAAGAAAATTGAAGTCTTTCTTCATTAACTAAGTGACCGTTACCAAACCGGCGTCGCAGAAGATCTCTGCATTCATCGATTCATCGAACAATAATTTGTAAAACTTTTTATGATAAAATTATGGAGAGAGCACACCTTTGGATAACTTTTAAAATTATAACAGAAAACGCAAAAGACATGACTGAAGCAAGGACAAACTGGAGTTCGAGTTTCAAGTCATTGGTGTTATTGACTGTGCTCATATAATAGAAATAAAGAAGCCTGCATTATTTGGTGATGGGTAAATCAACCGAATAGGCAAGGCTAGAATTAATAATGTACAGGCGACCTATGATGTAAGCGAATGATTCACAACTAGGACCTAACAATGTACAGTGCATTGGCCAGATCGTGTACACGGCAATAGAATCTGGCAACAGAACTCCGTGTAAAAACTGGATCTGTCTGTTTGCTCGGGGACTCAGGTCATGAAGTTTCTCCGCGGCTGTTAACACCATCCAGGCCCCCACGACATACACAAGAAGAAATGTACAATATTGCACATTCAAGAGAAAGAGTTGTAATACAGTATCTATTTGGCCAAATGAAGCAACGATTCCCTATTCTTGTAAACTGTATAAGAACATACATAGAAATTGTGTCAAAATTGATACTAAGCTACACAGTGCTTCAAAATGTCGCAACGGACTTGCAGAATGTCTACCATGAAGTGGAAGAAATCCGCTTAGGTGGAACTGAATTTAATCTTCATATTGAAGAGAATAATCGAATTCGATGCAGAGGAGAACAGAAACGTCAACAGATTGTGTAAGTTTTAAATATGTAAAGACTGGGGCGGCTGGTTCTTAGGGGCATCAGGGCCGTGCCCCATCAATATTTCGTCCCCCAGAAATTTTATTTTCGCATTTAAAATGTTCGGGACAGTGTACTGGATTCAGAATTGTTTCAGTAAATTTCGGCACTTGACGCGATGTGTGTCAGTAAAATGTCAAAGATTGTATGACACTAAATATTGTGAGCTTGGGCCACGCATCAGAGAGCCCCAACTTGAATCACTTTAGCGCTCAACTGCCATTGTGCGCGGCGTGCAACATCGCGTTCGCTACCGACGGATATTCACGAAGTGTTACGAAGTTACCGTTACGAGTATATGCTTCGTTGGAGTCCGTCCAGCCTGGCCCGCCTGGCTTGTCTATTGTTTATTGATGGTGGCGAAGGGCTGTGAACTTAGACAGATTGCAAAGATATAAAATATTTAAGTAAGCGCATCAAAAAACACGAAGAAAGTACAATGCATTTAGAAAATGTTTGAAAATTTAAATATTTGGGACAGTAAATATCACAGCACAGATTGATTCCGCGGTCAAATTTTCAATCCTGAAACACAAAGAACAGGTAAAAAAAAAAAAAAAAAAAAAAAAAAAAACAGGCGTGTACTAGGGAGAGTAACTGATTGTTTAGTATTTTGCGGAACTCACGAATTATCACTGAGGGGTCATTACGAAAATCAGGGATCGACAAATCGGGGAAATTTATTGGACTTGTTATTTTTACTTGCCATTCTTGATAATGTAGGCCCTATTGGATGAACATTTAAATACTACTTCTTTTTTTAAATATACTTCACACACTATACAAACTGAATTATTAGACAATATCTATGAGGCATGCATCGAAGATCTGAAGCAGGACATTATTCTACAGATTTTATTGCTATGCAGGCTGACTAAACAACAGACATAACCTACAAAAGTCAATTTGTTATTATTTTGAGATACGAAAAAGTTTGTAAATCTGTGGAAAGATTTCTTTCTTTCCTGCTCTATCTCCTACTTCCATCAGGCTCGATTTGGTTCTTGCTTCCTTCACTGTCTTCAGAATGGTCCCCATCTGCTGTCCACTATTTTCCTTCGATTGCACTGAGTTCATGTTCTGCTGCGTCTGCTGAATTCCAATTCGCATCACTCCTACTTCTTCAGATGACGTCACTGCCGCTTCCCTGATACTTTTGCTGAACTCATCACTGCCACACGTCTCACTGTTGTCATGTACACTAACCATACCTCGCATTTCGACACGATACTCTTGATTTCTTCCTTCAAAATTTTCCTATTTATTTCCCTTTCTTCTGAGCTTACATCCGGATTATTTTAAGCTTACTAGGCACTCCTCTATAGCCTACTAAAAAACAAAATTGTTTATCTCAAGTTTGTCCTTGAATCTCTTGAATTGTCCATTTCTTCGTGCTGATTTAAGAAAAGGGATTAAAACTTTTCTTCTTCTTCTTCTTCTTCTTCTTCTTCTTCTTCTTCTTCTTCTTCTTCTTCTTCTTCTCAATTCGAAGTTCCAGTCGTAATCTATTTTAATCGTTGTGTTCCCTAATCAGTCTTCTAGTCTACAAAATTCTCTCCTTAATCACTCTCTTACATTTTACTAATATTGGCCTAACTTGTTCTGAGTTTTGGATTTGCTTCTTTCCCAGTCTAAATGCTTCCTGTACTTCTCTAGCGCTCATGTCCATACCAAAACACTCCTAACACACTCCTAATATCTTCTCATATGTATATATGTACTCTGTTCTCTCTCGTTTTCTTCTATCCCGAAAAAATAACAAGTTTTTCCTCCTCAAAGTGATTCCATTTGCTTTTTAAAATTTCGTTTTTGAGTTATATTTCTTCCAGCTTCTTCCTTAACTCTGCCATGCTCTCCTTCATTGCCATTAGGTCTTGTTTCACTGTACTGTCCTCCATTTCACTATTACGTACACTTATTCACCGGTTTAACACAGGTCAACGCCTCCACTACACGTTACTATCCCCTGACTTGCACAAAACGAACCGACTTCCTCTGCAACTTGCTTAATACTGGGATATTTCTATGTAGTTCCTTACCTACAATAAAATTTCTTTAGTCCAGGGTTGATAAATGTCCCGATTTGACGGGACATGTCCCCATTTTCATGTAAGAATTGCCCGTCTTGCAGAATCGAGATAGGACGCAAGAAGTCTCTCCTTCAGAAAAATAACTTCATTTGTATACCAAGTCACTATTTTTGCCTGAATAATTAGGGACCCAATTAAATTATTTAGAATTAATTTACTCAACACTGTAAGTTTACACATCTAACTTAATATTACGTATGTAATTGCATTTCCGCTTTCCAAGACAGCAAATTTAGTTACGACAGTTTGAATAGCCGAGATGAAAAATTTAACGTGGTTCTGCGGGACTGATCAGGTAGAAGAATTTATACTACTATCTGACATAAAAAATATGACAATTTCGACTTATCGCTAACAAGCAGTGAAGATTCAATATTAGCCTATGTAGCTTAGAATTTATTGTTAAGATACATTAGAGACAAAGTTCTTTAGTTTTCTATGTTTCTATCCTTCATAACAGTTTATAAAAGTGAGGCGCTAGAATGTCAAGTGAAAATGTCGGTGACATTGACGATTCTTCGAAGCCCGGTGACAGCATACAATATTCGAAACTTTCTCCTCCTCTAGTGTGCAAGAAAGAAAACGACTGTGTAAATTTGGAGAATCATGGTTGTCTAGTTATTTCTGGTTACATAGGGAGGAAAAAACGAATATTTTGACAAGCGTAAGGTTTGTGACAGCCAATTCAGTATTGGTCATGGTGTGAGTATGACATTTCTAAAAATTCAAAAACAGATGTTGGATGTTCATCAGAAATGCATCGCAGAGAGAAGATAACCTAAGTTCAACAGAAAGACATTTTTTAAAGAGTGGTGTAAACTTTCTGTATCACTGTGTTAAACTTCTCATATTACTTTGTCAACTGATTGTGTGTCGTCATTGAAAAGAACAAAGATGAAGGCTTTTGTAGAGTGAAAACTGATTAGAAATGGGTCAGTTTTTTTCCCAAGCATCAAGCGCCTCAGTTGGAGAAATTTTTTTCTTTTAATTTACATACCCCATTCTAACGTCTCTTCAGAAAGACTTTTCAGTCTGATGAATTAAAGTTGGAGAAAATAAAGAAATACATTAAGCATCGACATCGTTGAGGGTGAGTTCTTGGTAAAAATCAACATTTAAGTTATTTGTCTTGTCAAGAGTACAATAAATTTTTAAATTCGAGAATGGAAAGAAGCTTGTTGAGTCCAGTGATAAATATGTAGAAGCTCTGAAAATGTATTCTTAGGCCTATATCAAATTATGGGTTTGGAGCAGTAATATGCAAAGCCACAAAATAAATGTGCAACATACAAGGAATTTGGATATCCGCGAATTTTATAAGTAATTTATTACTTAATAAACACTGAATTTTAGTCCACACCTGTGGAGTAACGGTCAGCGCGTCTGGCTGTGAAACCAGGTGGCCCGGGTTCGAATCCCGGTCGGGGCAAGTTACCTGGTTGAGGTTTTTTCCGGGGTTTTCCCTCAACCCAATACGAGCAAATGCTGGGTAACTTTCGGTGCTGGACCCCGGACTCATTTCACCGGCATTATCACCTTCATATCATTCAGACGCTAAATAACCTAGATGTTGATAGAGCGTCGTAAAAATAACCCAATAAAATAAAAAAAAAAACCCTGAATTTTAAATACTTTGTCAAATGTAATATCAACTTTTGGAATTTGTGCTTTACAATTAATGATAACACAGATGGTAAAATCTATGACAAAGTCAAAACTACTATTAAGTAATTTTGTTAATAATTTAGCATATAGCATATTATTGCCACAAGCTCTTCACATAAGCGGCAAAGAAATTTTATGTAACTTACAGTCAGAAGACTAAACGTAAGTATTGTGTATGATGGAAAAAAAGATGACCCTCCTTGGTAAATCTAAAATCTGGCAAATCTATTTTAGGCAACATGAATTTCTTTTAGTACCATAGAATTTTTTCTACCAAGGTGACTAATATCATCCTATCAAGAAATTCGTATTCTTGATCTTGACATTTATCTTCACTACCGATATCCATCTTTACATGTAGCTATGGAAGAAATGTGTCTAACTTCTAATAATATTGTTAAATAAGTTTGTGCCCAGGCACAGACGAATATGAACATGTGTCTAAATGTATTGTTGTAAGTAAACACTTCCAGTAGAAACAGAATAAAATGGAAAACAAGTACAGTACTTGAAAGTAAACCATTCAGCTTCTAAAGTATTTGTAAACTTTTATTCTCTCTCCGAATAAGTAATCGTTTACTATAAAGGGTATACAGTACTTTACTTAAAAGTACTTTACAGGGAGTTATACCTGAAATCTTGATTTGCATAATACACGTCACTGTTCGTTAACAGAAAGCCACAATTTAAGTCACACGGAGTTAGTGTGCACTCGAAGTTGGTTGCTTGACGGTTGTCAGCCCACTTTGAGGTCTGTGGATATAGAGGGAAAAATTGGATCGGTGTCGGTTAGAGTTCCCGAGTAGCTCAGTGGTAGAGCGTTGGTACGTTAAACCAAAGGTCCCGGGTTCGATACCCGGCTCCGGAACAATTTTTCCCTCGAAATTATTCAAATCAACTTTACAGGGAGTTATACCTGAAATCTTGATTTGCAAGTAAGACCTTGTATGGGTTCACTTGCTTTTATTCATCTCACTCGTAATATGTATAAGTACTGCACGAATACCTAAGATAAAACAGTCCAAATCGTGTCACCGTGGTGAGAAGTCGTCAGCTGTCTGATTTACGATTGACCATTTTTCCTGTACGCAAGGACGTCGTTCTCGCACATTCTAAAGCTGAGGTTATTATATGATATTGTAAAAAAACGCATGATATATTGATTTGTTAAAGTTCCATTATTTCTTAACTGACATATCGGGTAAGCTAACAAATTGTAATATGGAAGTGAGACAAGGATGTTGTACATATCTCGCTCACTGTATTTAGTTAATTGATAAGACAACACAATCAGGGGGTGGAAACAGAGGCTATTTTACATTTTTTAGTTGATTATGTAACTACGTTATAATGCTACTAGGTTATTTAGGGTCGATAGAATTGGTGATAGCGATGGACCCCACTGGTAAATTGCAAAATGAGGTCGAGGATTCGCCATGTGATTATCTCACATTCATCTTGCAATTGAGAAAATCTTCGAAGAAAACCAATCACGTAAACAACCTAAGAGAGGATCGAATCCACGTCCGAGCATAACTCCGTATCAGCAGGAAAATGCAGGATGTAACATCTCGAAACCCGTTCCTCATTAGTTTGAGCAGGGTGGAAGGCAGTTGCAGTATGTGGGCGCGCATTGTCATGCAAAAAAAAAAACTCCTTCTGATAATAGGTCTCGGCGCTTGGTTCGAATTGCTGGCTTCAGCTCGTTTTTCAGCATCTCACTGTAACGTGCACTATTTATTGTTGAGCCCTTCTCCATGTAATGTTGCAATATTGGCCCTTGAGTCCCAGAAATGTGTGAGCATTACTTTTCCTGCGGAAGGTTGACTCTTGAACTTCTTTCTTACTGGAGATTAGGGAGGTTTCCATTTCATGATATGGTGTTTGGTTTCAGGTTCATAGTAATGGATCCATGTTTCATCTCCAGTGAGCTGTTTTGGGACCCACCTTGCACAGACTTTATGAAAGCCAAGCCTGTTATGAAACATTTTATATTCGGAATCATGACTAGTTTGCACAATGGCTTGCCACTTCATCGAATCACTCTTCGGTTCTTCTGAATCATGGCACAGACTTGCTCAATGTTGACGTCACTAATGGAGGTGGATGAACGTACACTTGTCCGACCATTTTTAACTTTTCAATCCATTTGTACACACTCGCCGTGGTAAAAAAAATTGTCTCTCATATTGTGTGGAAAGTCCTCGATAGATTTTGGCTTCTGGTACAATTGTAGACGACAAAAAACGGATCATTGCATGATGTTCTTCTTTGGCGCAAACGGAGAGAGGTCCAACCATGTTTAATGTGCAACAGCGTAACACTAACTGGAGTGATAAAGGTTACAATCTACAAGGGAAGACAAAGGCACTACCTGTCGACGTGCGCACGCACGAAGTGGTACTGCCAACTTACATACGATTAAAACAAAAGCAGGATACTTATTGACTTATCCAGGAGGAGCTCGCGACAGAAACAGTTTGGCTATGGCGCATGCGCGGACCTCTCATACAGTGTCAGCATGATTCCTACATGGACTTATTTCCGTGTGTACATTCCAGATCAAATTAAGAAGTTCCTTTTGTGCTCCGGTTACACATCTTGCAAATATGAAGGTTAGTTTGCTTAGTTTAGGCTTTTATTAACCAAGTCAGTGCATGCGCAGTTATCATCATAGACAAAGGTTATCATTGTCTCACAGCCAAACTGTTCCTGTCGCGAGCCGCACGTCTTATCCTCATACTATAGTGCAATGTCCAAAAAATGACAGGAAACCAAGACATTACAAACTTCGTCTTTTTCCATATGAAAAACTAATCACAAGACACATGCTCAAATCCTTAAGCGGTTAAAAAATGAAGGGATGGGAGAGAAGGACAGTAAATATTTTCATAATGTGGTCAAACAAATATGACAGGCTTCCTCCTGCAGTGCGAACATCGGCGAATATCGAACTTCGCCATACTCGACAAAATGAACCGAACATAATTTTATTGTTTGTCATGAACGACGATAATGAAAAAGAAATGATTTATATCATGGGTGTCCAAACGCCTATAGAACCAGGAGATATTGCACGTCAAGCATGCTCTGCTAAGGTCAATAACTTTACATATAAAATAGGAAAAACGACCTTAAAGAATATGCGCTGCGGGTTGCTTACCCCAGGTGTTGCCTCGTACGAGTTACAATAATTGGACATCTATGATTTATATTATTTATTAACAGGTTGGATATTACATACATAGACATACATAGTGTTTTTGTTTCAAATATCTCAAAGAATAATCCCATGAAATTAATAACATTACTTACGCTTCACGTGTATAAAGTACCGCTATGTATATAAACTGGGTATATAAATAGCTGGCGCCCCCGACTACCACATGAACGTGATATGTATGTATGTATGTATGTATGTAATGTATGTATGTATGGTATGTATGGTATGTATGTATGTATGTATGTATGTATGTATGTATGTATGTATGTATGTATGTATGTATGTTATGTTATGTTATGTTATGTTATGTTATGTTATGTTATGTTATGTATGTATGTATGTATGTATGTATGTATGTATGTATGTATGTATGTTATGTTATGTATGTATGTATGTTATGTATGTATGTATGTATGTATGTATGTTATGTATGTATGTATGTTATGTATGGTATGTAATGTATGTATGTATCTATGTATGTAATAAATGCTTCATAACTGCTAGAGCAATCCTAGAAGAAGAAATACTTAGGGACGTTCACCCAAAAGACGAAGATTACTTTTAGTTATCAGAATAGTCAGCTTTAATTTATATTCTAGAGCTATATTTTACATGCGAACAATAATCTTATGCACTTGTAACCGGAACAGATTAATAAGTCTCATTCGTGTTGATGACTATAATAATAGCATTAAAATCAAGATAATCATAATAAATTTCATTAAAGGAATCTGAGCAATCACATATGTAGGCTACTGTATTAACATTTTGTATATGGTCTTACCTCACATCACCTGTCTGTTTGAGATATTGTTTCGTAGCTTGTAAAGTCGAAGTCATGGCCAATAATTATTCTTGCAGTCTATAAAGAAGAAATCTACGGCTGAGGACTTCTTACTATGAGACGTGGCTGACAGAGGAGCTGCGTCACTGTCCCAGCACTGAAACAATGGAGACAATAAGAATTATATTACTTATACAGCAATAACAATCAATCCGGATATGAACTCGCAGACTGCTGCCTGGATAATGATTGGAATATGCGTTTACATTTCTTTTAGTTACCTCTTTTCAGTTCTTGCATCTGGCGAGATATGAATAGGGTTACATATATTTAAACGTAAAAACACCATACCAATAGGATCCTTCAAACCCCTAAATATCGTCTTACAGATACAAATTCACACAATGAAGCAAAGTCGTTCAGTTTCAAACAATTAAAATGAATACAATAAATAATGCTAAAATGTTCAATTTTAATAATGACCCCCTATTGACAAAATTCTGCGTACACTACTGGGTACAGAGGTATAGAAATATGTACAGAATAATGTTTATCAATCATCAATTTCCGCTATGTATTTAATGTTGTTGATATTTCTGAATCCCTTTCTGCGTTGGGGATATTTGAATTGCAGTGTTTATTTTTAATTATTTATTTTACGACGCTTTTTCAACTGCTATGGTTATCTAGCATCTGAGTGAGATGAAGGTGATAATGGCGAAGTGAATCCAGGGTCCAGCGCCGAAAATTTCCCAGCATTTGCTCTTAATGAATGGGTTGAGGGAAAACCCCGGAAAAAAACCTCAAGCAAGTAATTTGCCCCAACCAGGATTTGAACCCGGGCCCGCTCGTTTCACGGTCAGGCGTGCAAATCGTTACTTCACAGCGGTGGAATTCTCTCTCTCTCTCTCTCTCTCTCTCTCTCTCTCTCTCTCTCTCTCTCTCTCTCTCTCTCTCCTACGGAGGAAGGATCTGAAGGCTTGCGCTGCAGCTTACCACTCCTATTCTGTGAATGATTGGGTAGCCGAACGGCCGCACTCTTGTTCAAATACAGCACGCTGCACCGTGAACTGAACCCGGACTATGATATGGATGATGATGACGATATGTGAATTAATGATGGCGAAATGAGTCCGAGGTCCAACGCCGAAAGTTATCCAGCAATTCTGCTTCATTTGGTTGAGGGAAAACTCCGGAAAACAACCAGGTAACTTGTCCCAACCAGGATTTGAACCTGGGTCCGCTCAGACGTGCTAACCGTTACTCCACGGTGGTGGACCAGCGGTGGACTTGCAGTATTTGCAGAGTAGAGACACCAACTTAGTGACTTTGAAAATGTAATTTTTTCCAGCTACATTGAGATTCAGGCCCACTGTGCGATGATTGTACTTATTTCTTTTGATAAAGCCAAGATTAAGAGATTTTTTCCCTCGTTTTCCCTCATCTTTCCACAATTCCTTCTTCATTATCATCTCTGTCCCGAAAAAAGGGCACTACCTGTGTTTGCGTGATGCCGAACCAGTCATCAATATCAGCCATGGTCGGTGCTCCTTTCAGTTTGTCCAGTGATTGAGAGAAGACAGTGATGGTGGATTCCAGGTGACTCGTAGAAAGACTCATAGATCTACATAAAAGGACTGGAGTCCTTTACGTTCTTTCTTGCCTGATGGAGACATGACGATTCCTGTAGATCGGTGAGATACGGCAGACCATCACAAGAGATGTGGTATTATATGGCCCGAGTGAAATGTGTCTTGTGGCGGATGGTGGGTTGGCTTGACTGAGCAACACAGTCGGCAAATCACTTCAATACTGCTGCATAACAATCCTATTTGGGTTAAAGTGTTTAGTAATGATCCATGCCATGCCCTATAAGCGCTTCTATAGTCTATACTTCTATACCTCTGTACCCAGTAGCGTACGCAGAATTTTGTCAATGGGGGGGATCATTATTAAAATTGTTTACAATTTACATTAATCGGTATTTACAATTTTGTGTATTATTATTATTATTATTATTATTATTATCATCATCATCATCATCATCATCATCATCATCATCATCATCATCATCAGCTGAGTTTTCACAGGAGGATGTGAAACTACGAATAGTTCCGGGAAGATTGTTCGCGACAGCATCGTCACGCTGCGGCTGCGAAGAAACATTTGCCAATGTGAAATTTTTTCACTAACCTCTCGCTATTATCACTATGCGACTTTTTGTTTAAAGAATGTAAAATTGAGCTTTGCTATCACTTAGACATATCAAAGAACTCCGAACGGTAATGTGAAGTTTATATTAAAAATATGAACTGTCAAATGCACAAAACGTTAAACGAATGTTTCATAATAAAGTTAGAACTCAAACAAACGAACGGATAATACTGCTTTTAAAAAATGAGTTTTTAAAATCGACAATGCACAATATTTAAGATCGGCGCTGCAGAACTGTCAAAACAACCTTTTCTATACGTTTCACAAGTTAAATTTCATATTGTGTCAGTTTCATTTTATTACAAGGTCGGTACTAGGGATAGATCTCTCTATAGTAAAGATAACATAGTTATAATTGGAACGTGTCACAACACCAAGCATGGTGATTAAATTGAAGAAGGAGTAGGAGGATGACGTCTTATATCGATGTATATTTTGTTAATCTGACAATGAAAAATTGGAGAAGGGAAAACGATTATGGATAAAAAAAAAAGTACTCAAATCTAAATATGTAATATTTTCAAAAAGTTCAAGGGGACGTTCAAATCCGACAACCCCTCCCCCTTACATACGCCTCTGTCTGTACCTATACATTTGTTGAAAGTAAATAAGTTTTGTATACTTTCATTTTTATAAACATCAGCATTTGTAAGCTATAGTCTATGATTTCAGTAGTATTGCTAACCTGATGGTTGAATTAGGAATTAATCAAGATTATAATGAGTGGCGAGTCAATAAATTGCGACAAACTTAAGAAGAATTTTATATTCAAAGTTATACATCTTTTTCGATTCCATTATTGCTATAAATAGAATTGAAAGAAACATTTGAAGCGATGTTCAGGTTTTTATATCAAAAATTAAAATAGTCTTGGTACATAGGGTGATTCAGTAGAAATAGTAAATATTTAGGTGGTGGTAGTAAAAAAGTTCATACTAACATGTGTTTAATTCAATGGGTGTCGTGATGCAGTTGTTTGAATATTACGTATAATAAGTTTTACACATTATATGAAGGAACAACAAATGTCTATGTACAAAGGAATAATACGTATCGCTCTTCTGAGATCGTTTGAGGCCAGCACTGTTTGGCCTGTTTGTTTCTCTACACATTTAGTGTGTAGAGAAACAGCTGTTTGTAGTTATCTTGGCTGCAAGGATGGGCAAATTGTTTCAGAATGACGGAGCCCCTTACATTTTAGTCGTCAGGTGACACATAATCTGAAGCTCAGTTTCCCCGAACGATGGATCAAGTCACTAACATTGGGCGCCAATGTCCCCAGACTTCATTATTGTCGGTTTTTGTGTGTGGGTGTGGACGAAAGGCAACAAAAGGAAAGTAAACGCAAGGAACGATTTGATCGCTTGCATTATGAATAATGCTGCCTTCATAAAAGCAGGACAAGATGACCTCAGAAGAGCTACATTTTTGCTGTTGTCAACAAAGCGGAAAAGTGCATTGAACTGTTTAAATGTAAAGATGTCGTGTAAATAAGCAATAAATTTAATCATTAAGTAATTTTTCTTCCTCCTTGTCACTTTCGACGCTTATGTGTAACATTAAAACGATGGTATCTCCACATCCATTAAAAAAAAGACACATATTTATATGAACTTCTGTATTTAGAATAGTCCATTCAATCACCTCCTAAAATATTTAGTACTACTGTGTTCCTCCTAGATCACATACTAATCTTCAAATTATCTGTGTATGTGGAATAGTTATAGAGAGACAATTAATATTTATATGTGAAAAAAATAGGAAAAGAGAGGCTCATGCCACACAAAAGCAACGTAAGGAACGTTATACTTACTACATTATTAAATCTCGAGATTTTTTCTGCCTCTATTTTGTATAAAATCTGGATTAATGAGACTAGATAAAGGAAGATACGATTTTTACTTTTAAACCTGCATTTCCCAAATTCTTATTTACTAATTCTACGAAAATGATTTTCATTGGGCTCTCAGATGAGAAAATGTTTAAAATAAGTATTATAAAGTGTTGAACCAGCAGGTCGGAGATCTTTTAAAATACGTATGCAGAAGTTTAATGGTAACAAGGCGCATGAAATATCGTAATATTACAATACAGATTTGCGAAGTGCTTTTTACAAAATCGAGGAAAAGTTTGAAAAATGATCAGAGCGAGTTTTTCAATTTTCGATATTTTGTAATGCATTTCACAAATGTATATTGTAGGCCTACAACATTTTTTGCACGATCATATTTTTAAAATCACAAATACAATATATTTTGCATTGAATATTTAGAGCAATATTATTCCATGGTCTTCGCAAAACTATACTGTATTGGTAACTAACAGTAAGTGCACTGTAATGGGTTTATTTTAGTATAGTTTTATGTTACGAAGAATGGTTTCCCTAGGAACAAGTTTCTGTGTGGGAATTCTGACTTTCAAGGCCCAACAACAATAGCTGTGAATACAACAAAAAACACGATAGTGCAAAAATATAATTTACACTAGTGGTTTATGCAGCAAATGCTGCAAACTAAATTCATTATTCGTTCAAATAAAACTTTTTCAGATTTATCTTCAATTAAGAATACCAGACATTTTGAAAGTTATTTGCTTCCATAATAATGAAACATACTCTCTCTGAATGGTTTTTTTTATGCCGAATACTTTTTCTTGAACCTATCCACCTCCAGTTTTTGAGTTGCAACGCGAAAACGCAAGTAACAATGTCAGGACGATCAGTGGATTTTTCATGTGGGAGTAAAGCAATAGCTATTTCAGGTCATTGTGGGTTGTAGGTGAAGGTTTAAAAAAAGTCAGGTTTGCTATGCTTTCGAACACTAGAAATAGCATCTTGGTGTAGCTGCTGCATGTAGAGCTTGAAATGTATAGGGTAAAATCATTTTATCCTGCTAAGAGATCTTGCGGAAATGATCGGGAGACTACAAAATTTTGTAGGGCTCTTATTTTATCAGTAAGAAAAAACTTTTTTTGGTCTTTTCTTATGAACTGTAATTTTTGCGCTCTCTCGAGCCAATACTGAAGATAATAGCGCATATAAATATCTACACCACACCACCATTAAATATATGAAAAAGACCCAACCCCACTTGATTAATAACTATAAAATTGTTTGATTTTAATAGCAATATTATCTTACATAAGTTTTGTAGTCACAATAGCCGCCACTCAGTAAATTATAGAAATGAAGATCTAATTTAAGATATTCTCTACATCTAATTATATAACCCCAAAACATTTCACTTTCATATCATCAATATAGCATTAAAATGTATAATTAATGAAAAATAGTCGCATCATGGTATTAACTATAATAATATTTCATTTCTAATGGTAATAATGTCATCAAACCACCTCAAGTTTTGTAGATTTTAATATCCAATACACAACTGTATTCAGGAAATTACACACCGCAGAATCGGACCTGTAAATTATTGTAACAAGTCTTGAAGTTTTTAATAACCAATTGAATTTGAACTCTAAATATGTCAGCAATACTGCAGGTCATGGCCTCCGTGTAATAGCTTATTGTTTATTGTAGTATGTGTTTTGTTTTATTCTGAAATGCAATTAGTTCTCAAAACTGACGAAAGAAAAATTTTGAAAAATAGGAAAATGATGTAGGAAAATTGACATTTCACTGAAAACTACTATTTTACTGAAAACTATTGGGTTCCATGCTTCAAAATGAGGGATCATTTATTAAAATACGTTCAGCCGTTTTCCCGTAATTTCCATTACCAGTACAAATTATATATATAGATTCAATGTTATGTTAGTACGTGTTAAAAGTATGTGGAATATTACGTGTTTCGGGATATTTTATTTACTTTCATTTATTTCCTGGCGCCTTTAATTTAAAAAAAGGTGCTATAAGTGAAGAACAATTAACTAGAGGTGTTTTCGCTAGGTAAGACAAAGCCCCAATCCAGGAAGTCTTTCAGAACCCCTGGATTTAAGCTATGATGGAGATCAATTGTTGATTTCTTAAAAGGGAGAGTAAATTTAATTACAAGACAATATCTTCGAAAAGCAAATATTTAGGCCTATAAGTACTTGAAAGAACTGCTTTTCATTCGGTTTCTTTTGTGTCATTTTTAGGCATGAATGTAGTTTAAAGCCTTGAATTCAGTGAATGTAGCTCCTATTAGAGTTAAGTATTACTAGTAGCAATATGATACGCATACAGCACCATTCTTCGTGCCCAGTAATAATAGTTATTTACGATACAAGTATTAAAAATGAGATTTTATTTCGTGAGTAGGGATGTTTGCGAAACTATGCCACAGGTCGAGTGAAGCAAACCCACGAGCGAAATAAAATAATTGTTAACATGTGTGTCACATTCTATATTTTTAGACAGCCATTCGCCCGTGCTGGTATACAGACAATTCTCCGATTTCTCCAATGTTGTATTCGATAACATTATGATAATTAAATTTTATTACGATAAAATGAAGCAGTGACGTAGTTCAGTGGTTAGAACATTTGACTGTAGAACGGGCGAACCCGGTTCCAACTCTGGTATACCCTCTCATTTCTTTAATTGCATCTAATTCTTCATTGTTTCATAAAATTAACTGAAGCAATTTGTTTAATGTGTGTACGTTATCTAACCAAAACCAGTCAGTTATTCTTAAAAATAGTCCCGAAATTGTTTGAACAGCTATATTGATCGGTCGAGATTGCTACCATGTGACATCTGGTGGGAAACATCTAACAGTCGACGCAAACGGTTGAAAGTCAGTATTAAAAATACTTTTCGCACAGTGATAATAGTACTTTTCACACTCTACCATACAACAGTCAATTTTCAATACGCTTGCCTAGCGTTAAAAATCTACTTTTAGGAATGGGTGTCTAAAATAGTTATTTATAATAAAAGTGTTAAAAACGGCATTTCATTTTGCGGGTAGGAATGTTTGCAAAACAAGACTGCAAGTCGAGTATAGCAAATTAATTGTAGGTCATGTTTTAATCGCGTGATATCATAGCCATCTTAAATTAACAAGCCATGTTCTTACACTTGGCAACGTTGCTACACCAGCATATAGAGATCCGATTGCAGAAAGCATAGCAGACGACACATTTACGAAATATATTTAAAATTTCGTTTTTAATAACTTCGTAGTAACTAAAAAACTTATGAATGATTTCAACATGAAAGTGATTAATGATTTATATACATTTTATTCCAGAATTAGGAAATATAAACACAAAACCTGTATTGTATGGTATTTTTAGTTGCGGTGTTGACTATTAGTAATTAAGCTGTAGACTTAATTTAATAATCATATTTCTACAATGCACTACACGTTAAAATGAAAACATTAAACAAAACTAATGGTTCATCTTTCTTTCTTTGGTTTGCATTTGAATATGTACTAATTTATTAAAAAAAATATTGCGGTCTTAAAAATCAGTAAGTCTGTATCTGAAGTCAACCATTAGGCTTAGGCCTATAAAATTATCGTGGACTAATTGTAATAATGATGGTGGGATTTAAAAGAAAATTTTATTAGACAATAATTTGAAATATACACACCTGAAGCTTAGATTTAAGTGATTGATTTGATTCGTAGATTAAAATAGCAGGGAATAACGTAAAGTAGGCCTAATGTTTTCGATTGTTCTACTCTGTCACACACTTAGTATAATTGTTAAAAATTATGTCAACAAACACAAAAAAAGTTAATTATTACATTAAATTGCTGTCCATATACACCAGCCGTCGGCAGATTTGTACTCACGATGGCATCACTGAACGCAAGCCGCAACACATAAGATGTAATATCAATCGAGGAGCATAAAGCACTCCGTTCGGATCCCAGTGGCGGATCAATATCTGTATTTCCACCTAAAGCGAGAGATTAGACCACTGTTTATGCATCTTTGATTTTATTTCTCGTTCAGCTAGTATTTCAATATCTTTTATACTCTTTTGTATTGTCCATGTGGATAATTTCATACTGTTAAAAACATCAGATTATTCGAGACAAATAATGTTACCAACTTTATTCAGACATGTTTTAATGAACTATCCTTCATTATAGCACTTCAATGATTTTACGATTTCCAAAGCAATAACATAACATGCATGGAGTTCCCTTTGACTCATAGCTTGTTTTATCATATTTTAGTTACCGATAGTTACCCAGCATTTGCTCATATTGGGTTGAGGTAAAATTCCTGAAAAAACCTCAACCAGGAATCGAACCCGGGCTACCTGATTTCGCGGCCAGATACGCTGTTACACTACAGGTGCGGACAAGTAATAATATAGTCTACTATAATAATAATAATAATAATAATAATAATAATAATAATAATAATAATAATAATAATAATAATAATAATAATAATTTAAATGCTGTTCTATCAAAATTTAAACATACGAATATTTTGCGTTACATAAATACATACTTCAATTGATTTTGTTTTCTTTTTAAAATGTATATTCTTCTCCAGTGTCTCTCAAGCCAGCTCGACGCATTCGTACATGATTATTCGATTATCGCTATGGATAAAATGTTCGAATCAGTTTACGAATGTTTGCTATTGCATACGAATAACGAACACTATTTAATCTAGAGTCGGTATTTAACACACAACAAAGTGAATGAATAAATGCCTGAGAACATGTTGGTACAGTGCGACTCCATTCTTTGAATGGTTGTAAGCGTACCGTGGCTTAGTAAACACGATGATGCCAGTTCAGTTCAGGCACTGGCACCAAGGTTCCAGATTTTAGACCTACGAAAGAGGTAAATCCTTTCTCTATCATATTCAGTACTTACTTTTTGTCTTAAAGAAAGAGTTATATGAATATTGCCAGAGCTGACATTTCCGTGACTGTACAAAAAAATATAAACAAAATATTGTTCCTTTATATGCATTGAAGAAACTAACACGAATCTCAGAATTGCAATTTTAATAAACAGATAGCCTATTGTATATACAGGTTTCCAAGTGCAAAACAATATTTATCTGCCTGTAATGCATCACGTTTCTCTAGCGTCTTCCTGTGGCAATAATGTTATGTCAAATTATTAACTTAATGACTTGCTAGTATTAGTTCTGTCTCTCTCTGTGGCATCACATGTCACAAAATATTGAAATATCGTATTTATTAATTGATTACAATGACATAACTTTATTGATATCTAAATTCATATTTAGTATTTTTAGTATTTATTTTTATTTATTTATTTATTTATTTATTTATTTATTTAACCTGGTAGAGATAAGGCCGTCAGGCCTTCTCTGCCCCTCTACCATGAGATTCCAACTGTAATACGAAGAATAAAATTAGAATTAGTATTAAATTTACAATTACAATTACAAGTAAAATTACAATTAGTATTAAATTTACAATTACAATTACAATAAAAAATCAAAGTACGAAAAGATTACCTCACTAATTAAAGCTAGATAATTTATCGTAGAAAAACAAAGAATATTTTATATTTACTGAATTACAAATTAAACCTAGAATAACAAAATTGTACAGTGATGAAATTACTGGATATTGAAATATTTTGTGATAGATTAAGGAAACTATTTGCAAGAAATCAATTACTGACCAAGTGCCTAGTAAGTTTGCGTTTGAATTCAATTTTATTTCGACAGTCCCTGATGCTAGCAGGTAGCGAATTCCAGAGTCTTGGCAGCGCTATTGTGAAAGAGGATGAGTATGAGGAGGTGCGATGGGATGGTATTGTTAGTATTGTTTCATTACGAGAGCGTGTGTTCAGATTATGGTGGGAAGAAAGGTAAGTGAAGCGAGACGACAGGTACGAAGGAATAGAAG
Organism: Periplaneta americana; assembly: GCF_040183065.1. Taxonomy (NCBI): domain Eukaryota; kingdom Metazoa; phylum Arthropoda; class Insecta; order Blattodea; family Blattidae; genus Periplaneta; species Periplaneta americana. The sequence goes on along the minus strand of NC_091123.1, from coordinate 84,504,025 downwards.
AGTTCAAGATTTCGAAGAGAAAGAGGAGTGAATGTAAATTTCTTTTCATATCTAGTTTAAGCCAACCTATTGCTTCCAGGGATGGGGTAATATCATATTTACCAACATTGCTTACAAAACGTACACACAAATTATGAGCGCGTTGAAGTTTCGTTTTGTTGTCGCTGGAGAGGTCAGTCGGTAAAATGTCAGCATAGTCAAAATAGGGAAATACAAGCGTCTGCACAAGGGACTTTTTAAGCAAGAGGGGAGATGAACATTTATACTTTTTAGCACATAAAGGATAAATGTTCATCTCCCCTCTTGCTTGTGCCTTAGCATATTAATGCTCCAAACACATCATTTAACATAAAGTGTACATTTTCAGAGCTTATATGCATGTTTATCACTGGACTTTAACATTTTCAACAAGCTTTTCTCCATTCTCTGTGCCGTGAATTTCTGATGAACGTCTGTTTTTAATGTTTAGAAATATCATATTCACCATTGAATTCTGTCATAAACCTTTCACTTGCCAAAACATTATTTTTTTCCAATGTGCAAACCTACTTTGTTACGAAAATTAATTTAAATTCAGTGTAGGCCTAATTGTTTAGACCTAGAAGAAAATGGATATTAGTAACGATAAAATATTATACAAGTGATGTTAGTTTTCTTAAGGTGGGACATTTTGCGGGACTCGGGATTTTTACATGAAAATCGGAATATTTCCCGACAGTTCGGGACATCTAGCAACCCTGAGTGGCACCGAGCACATCACAGACGGTAAGAGATGTCTGTCAAACGGGCATCTTCAACACTGGAATGGTAACATGAAATTTCTTAACATAAAATGGTAACGTGGGATGTCATTAGACCACCTTTCTATATTCAAGTTTGGAGACTGAAATGTGAAAGAAATGTAATATATTCTTTAATATTACATAGAACCAATATGCTTACACTAATAGAATTGAAAAAAAATGTTGGTCTACAAAAAACAACAAAACTGTTCATTCGTCTGAGCTAGTATTATGAAATACTTCAATCATATTTTCATAGTGGCTACTGCAGACATGTTTCATATGCTTCAGGCAGATGGATTTCATGCATTTATCACAGAATGTTTTTCTTTTTATGTCTTTCTTTCTATCACATACGGTGCATCTCGACTTGTGGCCGTTTCATGATGTGTTCTTTGAATTTCCTCTACGTCTATTTTGCACCTTTTTGCAGCTCGCAGGTAGGTTTCCTTGGGTAGTGTACGGATTCTCGTCATTTTCTGTGTATGCTCATGCACAAGAAAGAATCCATAATTTCAAGGGATAAATTTTTCTCACGCGATTTATAATGTCGCTGCCTGCTGGGATCAAATTTTCATCGACACACTAAAGACAAGCTGAAATAAATTGCATATGAAGTCGAAAGGGCGACTTCTAAATAAAGAAACCTTATGTAAAATCTACCCATCATTATGTTGCGGGAACGACTTTTATCAAAGCTGTTTGTAAAATACGAACTATTTATTTTTCTTTAAGAACACAATATAATTACGAGTTAATATTTTGTTACGAACTCTTTTAGTTAAAAAATATTATACAGTTCACAAAAGAAGAACAAATATGTATATTTAATATATGAAGATGTAATTTTTGTTTAGTATTAAAGCAAATGTTACTTTAAAACTGCGTAGACGTACTTATTTGTGGTGGTAGGCCTACTGTCGTGATTATAGGTCTTCTCCTAGTTTGCATCGCTGCTATCTTGGTGAACCAAAAGAGGTGGCTCTTTCTGTGAAGGCTTTTATACAGGATTGGAGTTGTACTGTATGTACACACATCGTTAACGAACATTTGCGGCAGATTGTTTGTGTCGTGCCGACTTCTGTCTTGAAGATTTAGAGGTTTTCTAAGTTGAGTCCTGTGTATGGGATCCAATAAACGAAAACCATATAAATAGAAATGCAGTGGCGGACGTATAGAAGAGAATTCATGAACCTATAAATTTTGACTGCACCATTAAAGAATTAAAAAACAAAAACAAAAAATATTCATTTAAGGAAATTTCATTTAAGGAATTTCGAACGCTTTTTTTTTTAATTGATGCAATCTCAGATATCAGGAACTGGTGCAGATCAAATCTATCAGCCAAACTACACCATTGTAACACAACATTGAATACAGACATAAAAAGTAACAATTACAAATGTTTCTTCTGTTTTTATTAACTTTATATAGGCTTACACTTTAAATTCACATTCTCCTTTAATTTATACAATTAGCAGTATTCCTTCTCGACTTGTATCTGATAAGTATTCTGCAAATTCAACCCTTATTGTCTTCACTTTCTGAGACGGCCTTCGTGGAATTTTCTGAAGAGTTATAAATAAATAAAGAATTCTACGAATTTGTACATTATTTCTTTGATAATAAAATAAGCTGAACATTTTAAATTTTTCTTAATTTTATTGTATCATTCAACACTTCGACAGTCATTTTATATACTTCAGGAACACTCAATAATATGAAATGTGAAGAAATCATAAATAAAATTATAAACTTTTGTAGCTGTCACCACTGGTAAGAAATCGAAGTGTTACTCCTAGTCTGACCTTTGCTGGAATTTCCCTTCTTCATTGCATTTTTGAAATGTTAGGTTTATTGCTTGAAATAAGTAGGCTTACTCAAAATCTGTCGGCGACATCCTACAAAAATTGTAAAATTCTTCTGACGGTCCTCTTACTATGTTAGCCAGCATATCGTTCCCATGTTACCTGTAAGACCTATACTTCCAGTGAGAATTGTTACGTAGATTTTTAATTTTTAAGCTTTAACTTGTCTTGTTCAACATTAACGCAACGATACCATCACAATCCACTTCTGAATCGCACAAAAATAGTTGCCTCTTCCTGCCCCTCCTGTATGTTTGTATTCGAACGGCGAATATCGAGTATGTGTGGATGTTAGCATTGTACACAAATATTCGGTTACGAATGACGAATATTTGTTATAGTATGTGTAGAACCGGCTTGAGCATTTTACATGTTAAGGCCCCATTTTCCTCACATTACTTTAGTGCGGCCCCCTCACCTTAGTGTAGAATATGAATCGTCCATTTCCGATACCTATTAAGCCCTTCCAACAAAATTTTACAGAAATGAGGAAAAACTGCCATTTGCTTCCGAATACGCTTTTCTGTAATTTCTTTGTTTAGTTTTATATGGTAATTTATTTCCATCTGATCTACATGAAGTACTGAAATCATACTGTAATAGTTTCTTTTTAATTAAATATTTTCAGTTGACTTAACGGTGACTTAATTACTGATTTATTATTTAAAAAAAATGTAGACTAGAATTAGTCTGTTACTATAGTATATTAGCATCATTTTATCACTAGCAAGAAAAATGCAGATGGAACATAAAATTTACAAGAACTATGACTCATGAGTGGCACATTAAGTTAAACAAGCCTTTTAAGAAATTATTTTAATAACACAATTAATAAGATAACGTGGATAAAAGCTAAAAAAATATATATATATTTTTTATAATTCTGTTTTGCTAATGCATAATAATTATTTTCCATTTTTCACTTAAAAGTTTATCATTCTATCATCTTGATTTGGTAGTTCACCTATTTCACTATTCTTCTGGCTGTTCAACTCCTGTTTGTTGTGTTAAAATTTTGTAAAATAGAAGATCCTCGTAACTCTCCCATTCAGGCTCATTGTGTTTATTTAAGAGAGTTGTGATATCTTTCATTTTCGTCTTTTGTTTAGCTTTACACTCTTTTCAATTTCTGTGGGCTGAGTTTCCATGAATGAATTGCCTCTTCTGCAGATACGTTTTCCTACTCCATCATCAAGGTTGCAGGTTTGCTCGCCTTGAACAGTTACTGACTGAGTCCGTAGTGGTTTTTTCTTGATAATGTTCCTTTTACATCTTTAACTGGAAATTCCAAGCTGAATAAGGCTTTACTATATCTTTTACAGCCGATTTCCAATCAGACACATATTCCCAGTTTTAATACAGTCCCAAACTGAATAATATAATTTGTTCATAGTCAGTAGGTTTCAAGCTAAGGCTTCTTGCTTTAACTTGCTCCTCTATATGACCAAACAATCTATCGGGAGGTATAAACGAGTGGCCAACAATAAAGAACAGTACAATAATATTCTTGGCAATTTTTGGAGATTCTTTGACTATCCAGGTGCATAGCATACCTAACATAATGTGGTTTTTATTTATTAATTTAGCAGAAATGATGGATTCAAAAAAGTGTGAATGTAACTTTGATTGAAACTGTATCTTCTATAATTCACTCTTTTCTAATGGACTTAACAGGTTTTGCTGCTGTATACGCTTATTGACATAACGTTTTATGGACCTGTAACAGTTCTGGGGTTCTGGAATTGTAGCCAACATTCAGTCGTAAATTTGAATAGGAAATAACGTTTATAATACCTGTGAATGTGGCTTAAAATGTGTAAGACAATGCCAGCTATCAGATGATGTACAAAATTCAAATTTGAATTTTTGTGAACTTAACGGTTTCTGGAAATGGGCGACTCATATGGAACATAGTAATGTGCAATTTGGTTTATTTTAAAAACATCGCGAAGGTCTAAATGGATTAGGATTTGACATTAGGATATTGTGGATCTGGGTAATCTGTAATATTTTAAAAATAGTTTTGTCAATTATGCAAATAATTAACAATATTATATTAAATGTTACCAGAACAATGAAAGGAGTCCATAATTGTACCTATTTTTTAAGAAGGGGGACAAGACTAACTGTGGTAACTTTCAAGGAATATCACTTTTGCTCAAGTCTTACAAAATTTTATCCAATATTCTTTTGAGAAGATTAACTCCGTACGTAGATAAAATTATTGAGGATCATCAGTGCGGTTTTAGGCGTAATAGATCGACTATTGATAAGATTTTTTTGTATTCGACAGATATTGGAGAACCAATGGGAGTATAAGGATACAGTACATCAGTTTTTCATATATTTCACAAAGGCATATGACTCGGTTAAGAGAGAAGTTTTATATAATATTCTTATTGAATTTGGTATTCCCAAGAAACTAGTTCGATTAATTATAATGTGTCTCAGTGAAACGTACAGCAGAGTTCGTATAGGCCAGTTTCTATCTGATGCCTTTCCAATTCACTGCGGATAAAGCAAGGAGATCCACTATCACCTTTGCTTTTTAACTTCGCTCTAGAATATGCCATTAGGTAAGTTCAGGATAACAGAGAAGGTTTGGAATTGAATGAGTTACGTCAGCTTCTTGTCTATGCGGATGACGTGAATACTTATTCATTCATTCATTCATTCATTCATTCATTCATTCATTCATTCATTCATTCATTCAATATGCTAATAAAATCCACAAACGATTAGGGAAAATATGGAAATTTTACTTGAAGCAAGTAAACCGATTGGTTTGGAAGTGAACCCCGAAGAGACAAAATATATGATTATGTCTCGTGACCAGAATATTGTACGAAATGGAAACACAAAAATTGGAGATTTATCGTTCGAATAGGTGAAAAAATTCAAATATTATCTTGGAGCAACAATAACAAATATAAATGACACTCGGGAGGAAATTAAACGCAGAATAAATATGGGAAATGCCTGTTATTATTCGGTTGAGAAGCTTTTGTCATCTACTCTGCTGTCAAAAAATCTGAAAGTTAGAATTTATAAAACAGTTATATTACCGGTTGTTCTGTATGGTTGTGAAACTTGGACTCTCACTTTTAGAGAGGAACAGAGATTAAGAGTGTTTGAGAATAAGATTCTTAGGAAAATATTTGGGGCTAAGAGGGATGAAGTTGCAGGAGAATGGAGAAAGTTACACAACGCAGAACTGCAGACATTGCATTCTTCACCTGACATAATTAGGAACATTAAATCCAGACGTTTGAGATGGGCAGGGCATGTAGCACGTATGGGCGAATTCAGAAATGCATATAGAGTGTTAGTTGGGAGACCGGAGGGAAAAAGACCTTTGGGGAGGCCGAGACGTAGATGGGAGGATAATAATAAAATGGATTTGAGGAAGCTGGTATATGATGATAGAAACTGGATTAATCACGCACAGGATAGGGACTGATGGCGGGCTTATTTGAGGGCGGCAATAAACCTGCGTGTTCCTTAAAAGCCATTTGTAAGTTTATTAAATATAAAACTTATGATGATGATAATGATAATAATAATGCCATCACTATTATTATTGTTATTGATATTATTATTATTATTAGTATTATTATTATTATTATTATTATTATGTTATTTATTCCAGATATAACATGAAAGTTTTATTGGGGGATTTCAATGCTAAAGTAGGACGGGAGAATATTTTTAAACCGATTATTGGAAAAGAGAACCTACATGTAACTAGTAATGTTAATGGAGTTAGGTTAGTCAACTTTGCCATACCAAAAAATTTAATTGTCAAAAGTACAACATTCCCCCATAAGGATATACTTAAAATATATAGGGCCTACTTGGACTTCTCAGATGGATTGACACACAACTAAATAGACCACATCTGATAGATAAATGAAGACATATAATAGACATTCGATCCTTCAGAGGGGCACACTGTGATTCTGACTATAATTTGGTAATTGGAGAATTGAGAGAAAGATAATTATCAGTAGCCAAGCGAATAGAGCAACAAGTTAATATCAGGAGAATCAATATTCCAAAAATAAAAGATGAGGAAACTAATCAACATTATAAGGTCGAAATTTCAAAAAGGTTTGCCACTATAGGAAGTTCAGACGAAGTTGAGGAGGAATTAATGTTAATAGCGTGTGCGAAAGTATCAGAGATAATATCAACATTGCAGCTGAGCAGAGCATAGGTTATTATGAAACAAGAAAAAGAAATCCTGTTTGATGAAGATTGTTGCATGGTAGTAGAAAGAAGGAAACAGGCAAAATTGAAATTCTTACAGGATCCAGTCCAGGGGAATAGAGATAATTATTTCAATGAAAGACGGGAACCAAGTCGTACACTTAGGAATAAAAAGAGAGATTACTTGAAGGAAAAACTGAATGAGGTAGAAACAAATAGTAAGAATAAAAACATTCGAGATTTATATAAGGGTATATAGGAATTTAAGAAGGGATAGCAGGCAAGGGTAAACGTAATCAAGGATATGAATGGTGACTTGCTTGCAGACTCTCATTCCATCATGAACAGATAGTAAAACTATTTTGGGCGACTGCTAAATGTACATAGCCCAAATGGAAATGATCGGGACGAAATTGAAATACAAACTGCTGAGCCACTTATACTCGAACCAACACTTTCTGAAATCAAAATTCCGATAGAAAATCTGAAAAAGTACAAGTTCCCAAGTATCGATCAAATTCCAGTAGAAATTAATACAAGAGGGTGGAAACGTATTATCTAGTGAAATTTATGAGCTTATACATGCTACTTGGGAAAAGGAAATTGTACTAGAACAATGGAAGGAGTAGAGTCCTGCAAAACCTTAATTATACAACGATACTGAGCGCCTGACGATGTATGCAGTATGCAAAGCTCTTCCACCATGCGGACTGCCTTATTATTCGGTTTACCGAAGGCTCGATTTGTTTCTGTGTCCGAATTCTGGAAAATGAATAGGACATGCCTTTTTTAAATATATCCTTCCCTCTCCTATTGAGATAGGGAATGGATTTAAGCACGCTTGACTTTCGTTACCGGTACTAAATGCACTTGCCTCTAAATTGAATAATTAAAAATAATTAATCAATTTTTTATAAAATTATCTAGAAAAGCTATACCAAAGAAGTCAGAAAATGGTGTCAAGGTTTCTTAAATACAAGAGAGCAGTACTCTGATGCGAGGAAATGTAAATGCTTATAACTGTAAATTTAGGAGTTGAAAATTAGAAGTGGTTAAATTGTGTTTTCTTCAGTATAAAAGAAACACACTATTTGCAATAACTTAATCAAAGAAAACTAGTCCCTTTCAGTAACCATTATTTAGATATTTTAGCTTTATATCTGAAGTCTGACTGGTGTAATCTGTAGCTAGTCTGCGATGTATGCAATGGAGGGGAAAAGGAACTGGTCACCCTACCTCATTTCTATCTGACGCTTTTCCAATTCACTGCGAGCTAAAGGAAGGAGATGCACTATTGGCTTTACTTTTTAACTTTACTCTAGAACAGCGTTTCTCAAACTGTGGTCCTCGAGTTCTGCCCTTGTGGCCCTTCAAAAAAAGACAGAAGAAAAAATAAAATTCAAACGAATTGCGTATCACGTTATAGCTAAAATCTCAGAGTTTGGAAATGACACGTGGCAATCGCCTTTAATTTTTTCTCCCAGTACTAATATTTTATGAAATTTCTTATTCTACCCGTCTACCCACTTCCCACTTTACTCTAAGCAACAAAAGAGGGATTTAAAGCATCATGAACGTGGCGTTTCTCGCAATCTTTTCCCTGCACATCTGGCGCCGAGCCTGTAACCCAGCCAGGGACCACCCGAATTCATGAACCTTTTCATGTATTGATGACTTTCTTAATAGTTTTGGCGACACCCAGTCTGCACATTGAAATGGGCACGTACTGTACTTTGTACACCAATAAATAATAGAACGTGGAAAATTGCATCTTTACTTGTTGAAAATCGGGCATGTTTCTGCCTTAATTTTTTTATTTGTTTTCCAGATAACGATATAAGAAATTTTAGACTCCGTCTATTTTAAAATCCGACAAGTTTACTTTTCACACTTGCGTGTTTCGTCTCTAAGTGCCGTTTCAATTTCGCGGGTTTCACACACTCGTTTGAAAGCACTTCGTAATAAATAACGCAGCGAGGTTTTGGTTCACTCCCGTTGCCACACCAGTAAACCCAAGTTCCAAATAACTTTTGTCATATTTACGAAAGTATTTTTTTCTTTGAACAGCTACCACTAGGACTAGATTTTTCTTTAATGGCACTATAATTAATATATTTCTCCACACACAGCTTATGAACTATTATCACTGCCTAAATAAAGCGTATCATCATGTTCCTTTCTTTTCAAAGATCCGAATCTAAACCAGTTTTCCATTATTTATAATGGGTATTATTTAACAGAGACATGGACAACTACTGGCGTGTACCACATAAGAAGGATTTCAAACAACTAACTGCTAACAGGCAAGCGATGAATCAACAATGTACAGAATTTGTTATAAGTTACTTGTGATGGGCTACAAAAAATATAATTAGAAAAGTATTATAATTAATTAAGTCTATTTTAAAATGTAAGTACACTGGTATTAAAATATGCTACAAAAATGATAAAATTTGCTTTCGAAGGGAACAAGAGTCAGATGGTCCGCGGAACTATTCTGACTTAAAAAGGTGGTCCCCATTTCAAAAAAGTTTGAGAAAAGCTGCTCTAGAATATGCCATTAGGAAAGTCCAGGAAAACAGGGACTGTTTGGAATTGAACGGGTTACATCAGCTGTTAGTTTATGCGGATGACGTGAATATGTTGGGAGAATATTCATAAACGATTAAGGAAAACACGGAAATTTTACTTGAAGCAGGTAAGGAGAGAACCATGAAAAAACAAAGTATGTATATGGTTATGTCTAGTGACGAACATAGTACGAAATGGAAATACAAAAATTGGAAATTTTTTCTTTGAAAAGGTGGAAAAATTCAAATACATCGCAGCAACAGTAACAAATATAAATGAACTCGGAAGGAAATTAAACGCAGAATAAATATGGGAAATGCCTGTTATTATTCGGTTGAAAAGATTTTATCATCCAGTTTGCTCTCGAAAGAACTGAAAGGTAGAATTTATAAAACAATTATATTACTGGTTGTTGTGTATGGTTGTGAAACTTGGACTCTTACTTTGAGAGAGAAACAGAGGTTAAGAGTGTTCGAGAATAAGGTGTTTAGGAGAATATTTGTGGCTAAGAGGGATGAAGTTACAGGAGAACGGAGAAAGTTACACAACACAGAACTGCACGCATTGTATTCTTCACCTAACATAATTAGGATCATTAAATCTAGACGTTTGAGATAGGCAGGACATGTAGCATGTATGGGTGAATCCAGAAATGCATATAGAAGAAATGCATATAGAGTGCTAGTTGGAAGACTTGAGGGGAAAAGACCTTTGGGGAAGCTGAGACGTAGATGGGAGGATATTATTAAAATGAATTTGAGGGAGGTGGGATATGATGATAGGGACTGGATTAATCTTGCTCAGGATAGGGACTGATGGCGAGCTTATGTGAGGGCGGCAATGAACATCCCAGTTCCTTAAAAGCCATTTGTAAGAAAATATTATTTTGTTCGCAGCACTCTACTAACGAAAAAGATGGGCGAAACTCTGGTCATTTTTCGAGAGATTTTTTTGCAAGAAATAATAATTGATTAATTTTTTAAGTTGACCTAATTTATTTACAGTAACCTCACTGAAGGTTTTGATTTATCTCTAGAGAAAATCCAAACTCGTGTAGGATTCAATTGACTATCACACGATTAGAAGAAAATATATAAAGATTAGAAGAAATAAAGTACTCTAATAAAATAAAATATTAATTGACTCACTAAAATGTCTTGAAAATGTATTATAGTACTATCTCTATCTCATCATTACAAATATTCCGCTAGATGGCAGTAGTGTGATATGATAAGCTATTCTCTTGTTACTTGTTGTGCCAACCATACAATCTTCATTGAACTCTAGGCTATATCGATTACCAGTCAGGAAGCTTTGTTTTGTTGATTCAATTTCATTTTTATTAAAACGGTTGCATCTCACTTCAATTATCAATATATATTAAAATAAAATAAAATGCAATATAGTTAAGTTAAATAAAATTAATTGAAATGTAATAACTCAAAAGTATTAAACGGATACTAATAAGATTGGGGATTAATACTGATAACAAGAGGTTGCTGCATAGAAAAAAAAAGGTAGGTTTTCGATCAGTGTTACTGAATCTAGACTAGACCTGAGCGTAAATAGCTCAATTGAGTTACTGCAGACTACCCCTTAACTCTCCACTCCACATTCCACGGCAAAGACAGTTATGTACCGATACAAGTAGACGTAAAGGCAAGCATTGCTGAGTGACGGATTGTATGAGGTATAAGGTACGCATCAAAGCTTTCGGCTATCGCTGATCGCCTAAAATCCACCAGTGATGCACAGTGCTTTGTTGTGTGTTCGTTTTTAAAACGGTGAAGAAAAAGGACATGGGCGGGGGTATCTCTTTTTCTTTTTCCTTCCGCTTTATGCCCAGCATTGATCTAGATAATACAAAATTACAAATTATAATTATAAACAATGTAATGAATGCATTAACTTTGAAAAAATATATGCGTGTATTAAAAAATGTGTGACTCGGCGATTCAAACGCATCAATGGAGGACCGTCACTGACTGGAAGATCATCTGTCAGATGCAATAGAACTTTATATTGTAATAATCTCGTAATGTTATGTAAGATCTACCAGTACTATCGCTAGTTGCAAGACAGAGGCTGTCTTATGTATTTCAGCAGAAAATGAGTCTTGTGAACGTTATTTTAGTAAAATTAATATGTTTCTAACAAACCGCCGAAATCAGCTTGATCCAGACCGCGTTAGAGATCTACTGATGATCAACAATAACTATACAACTCCACATCAGTGAACAGTTCTGATTATGTTTCAGGAGAGTACTAAATCCATAATAAAACAAAGCGTATTTCTGTCTTTAAGGGTGCTATGCATAGACATTTCGCTAGCCCGCGCTACGATCGTGCTAAACTAGCCCCGGCTATCGACTGATTACTTGTACAGGATTCATATCATATCTTATCGCTAACACTGGTTTATGAATACGAAACATTTTAGTTCGCTGATCATCCACCGGAAGCCCGCGCTAAGAATGTCTATGAATATGGCCCTTAGAGTTTTGTTTGTTGTAATTAACTTCAATTAAGTAATTAGAACATTAAAACCAGGGACGTATGCAAAGGGGGGCTACTAGGTTTGAACCCCCCCCTTGAAGTAAAAAAAAAAAAAAAAAAGCGACATTTAGATTTGAATATTTTTTTATCCATAATCGTTTTCTCTTGTCTAACGTTTCACTGTCAGGGCAACAGTATCTACTGTACATCGATATAAGGCACAGTCCTTCTACCCCTCCTTCAGTATAGTCCCTATGCTTGGTGCTGCGGCACGTTTGAATTATAAGAATGCTATCTTAAAGAGAGACCAATCGCCTAGTGCAGACCTTGTAATAGTAAAATATAACACAATATGAAATTTAACTTGTTGTGAAACATATTGAAAAGGTTGTTCTGCAGTACAGATATTAAGTATTGTACATTGTCGATTTTAAACCAGTATTCACCTGTCCGTTAGAGTTCTGAATTTTTTGTAAAATATTCGTTTAACGTTTTGTGTATTTGGCAGTTCATAATATTTTAAATATAAATGAAGATTTCGGGGGTAAATAATGATAACCCAAATGTAGAAATTGCATAAGTTTTAATTTTTTACTGTAAACACCAGAGGATTGCCATATTTTTCGAGCAGCATAATTCAATATTTGTTAATATATTTACATAATTATTTAACCAAATCAAAGATAGTGTGGCTTATAGGCTGTTAACAACCAGAAAACTGCCAATCTCAATTTTGAGGGTTATCACTATTTACCTCCGAGGTCTTCAAATGTATAATATTATAATAATATTAATATAAATATACCATAAAATAATAATAATAATAATAATAATATACGAACTTTAAAATACCGATAATGTAAACTGTAAACAATTATAATATTGACCTTCCTCCTTGACAAAATTCAGCGTACACCACTGATTAAAACTATATGTAATTAATTGATCACATTTTTATGCCTTCGATATAGGTGTACGGAAAGTTAGTAACAGTTACGTAGTAATAAGGTAAAACGTTATTTGACATTTCCAACTCAGTTATGATGCAAATAGGCAGTTAAATGTAAGAATATTCTTTTAATTAACATTTCCTACTGAATAACAAAAAAGAGAGGAATATACAGATATTTAATTCTTCTAAAAATAATGACTACAAATACCGTACCTAAAATATTGATGAACATTCAAGTGGCGAAATAAATAGTTATTTAATATTTGCAAAATACATTCATTTCCGGTTTATTAGTCAATCCGTTCACGAAGTACTTGCTTGGGTTTGGGACAGGAGAAATGTCATGGCAGACGCTGCTCGAGCAGGGCAAGCCTGCACTCCCTGCATGCTTGTTGCTCGGTCAGACCGAGCAAGAGGATTATGAACAGTTTAGGGGCTCGAGTCTTTCCAACGATAAGCGAACTTGATCGAGTACAACTATTGTTTTTACTGCTCTACAACCCATATCGCTTCCATAGTATTTTCATTTTACAAGTAATACTTAGAATTTAATAATAAACTATTAACACAGTCTAGTATATACAGTCACGAAGCTTGAGTTGATGAGGGACTAGGAACAATAGACTGTGCCGGTCTGTTTCACATGGTATGTGATGAGGCGATAGTAGCGATCTTAGTGGTTAGAAACTATCAATGGATGCATATTCCCTAGGTATTAAGCTTCGTGACTGTATATACTACTGTTCTATTGATACGTCTCTATTTTCTATCACATTAGCATACTGATTTTCGTAAATACTGTACAAAACAATGTTGGAAACAATTGCAATAGATGAAAATTGTGAAAAATTAAAACTTTACATCTATTTAAACTTTAGACCTATCAATATTCTATAAATTGAGTATTGGGCCTTTTCCGGCAGTAAAAAGACGATCGGATTGTGATGTTGAACATATCACCTTTTGGCGTGAAATTCACGAAAGGATAGTAACTACACTTTCCTACCTCTTACGCTCTGTACACTACCAACCTTTCCGTTACAGCCAAGAAAACTACTGTAAGAGTTGGAGAAATAAACTTTTTGAAATAAAATTTTTATTATTAACTTTTTTAAATAGATTCCGACAAAAGTAGGCATCATAAACAAATACATATAGAATTTCCCTGATAAGACAAAGCAATATGTCACCCATCAACTTGGAGATTATTTTTATCTGATTTCTCAGTTTCTTAGCGTAATGTGTACACATTATAAGCTATTTATGAAAGCCTGGATTAAAATAAAGTGAGATTCGTTTTGTCTTCTGAAGGTAAGTTTTAATTTCGGATTGTTCACGTTCACGTTTGCCAATTTTGTTTGTTTTGAAATAATTGTGAATGATATTTTCTGTTTAGGCCTATTTAATATATGAGACCGCCTAAAGTTGTCGTTATGCGCTTTTATGAGATCAAAAAATTGTTGAACTTGCCTGCCATATGTCTGTCCGAGCTTGGAATATGTAACGAAAGGGCCGTGGTGACAGAGCCATGAGATGATAACGACTCCTGCAGCATCTGAATCAGATCTTCGTCTATAAAAGAACTGATGTCGAGGTAGTGCACAGAGAGGGTTTATCTTGTTAGATATACAAATAGAAGTCTCTTGTTACGTAACCGTACGTCACACACCTCCGACACTCCTACAAACTAGCGGCGTATGTTTCCGCGACTCCCTACCCGATATGTTTTCAGATCGATACTGCGCATACTTGCACTGGGAAAAAGGTAACGATTGCGCAGTAACTGCCAGGGTTCAGAGCACATGCCCCAGTCGTCTTCAATACAGAGCGTACTCCACAAAGGGCGTACAGGTCTCCTTTGATCTTGCTTGCTCCAATTAAGAGATCAGGCGCACTGGCCCGTTCCATCCTCACGCTTGTGAGAATTGTAGACAAACACCAAATACAGTATTTACAACTCTACGGATTCCTCCGTCGTGCGGTAGGAATGACTGTAGAGTTACCAATTTAAGGCATAGCAGGACAGTTACAAGCAATTACTGACGAATTGAAGAGGTACCCCGAAAGAGAGCTCCCCTCAGAAATTTATTTGTTATATCTATCGTAAGATATTGGAGAAAAAATGGGAGTATAAGAGTACAGTACATCAGTTATTCATAGATTTCAAAAAGGCGTATGACTCGGTTAAGAGAGAAGTTTTATATAATATTCTTATTGAATTTGGTATTCCCAAGAAACTAGTTCGATTAATTAAAATGTGTCTTAGTGAAACTTACAGCAGAGTTCGTATAAGCCAGTTTCTATCTGATGCTTTTCCAATTCACTGCGGGCTAAAGCAGGGAGATGCACTATCACCTTTACTTTTTAACTTCGCTCTAGAATATGCCATTAGGAAAGTTCAGGATAATAGACAGGGTTTGGAGTTGAATGGGTTACATCATCTTCTTGTCTTTGCGGATGACGTGAATATCCTAGGGGAAAATCCACAAACGATTAGGGAGCAAGTAAAGCGATAGGGTTGGAAGTAAATCCCGAAAATACTAAGTATATGATTATGTCTCGTGACGAGAATATTGTACGAAATGGAACTATAAAAATTGGAGCTTTATCATTCGAATAGGTGAAAAAATTCAAATATTATCTTGGAGCAACAGTAACAAATATAAATGACACTAGGGAGGAAATTAAACGCAGAATAAATATGGGAAATGCGTGTTATTATTCGGTTGAGAAGCTTTTGTCATCTAGTCTTCTGTCAAAAAATCTGAAAGTTAGAATTTATAAAACAGTTATATTACCGGTTGTTCTGTATGGTTGTGAAACTTGGACTCTCACTTTGAGAGAGAAACAGAGATTAAGGGTGTTTGAGAATAAGGTGCTTAGGAAAATATTTGGGGCTAAGAGGGATGAAGTTACAGGAGAATGGAGAAAGTTACACAACGCAGAGCTGCACGCATTGTATTGTTCACCTGACATAATTAGGAACATAAAATCCAGACGTTTGAGATGGGCAGGACATGTAGCACGTATGGGCGAATCCAGAAATGCATATAGAGTGTCAGTTGGGAGGCCGGAGGGAAAAAGACCTTTGGGGATGCCGAGACGTAGGTGGGAAGATAATATTAAAATGGATTTGAGGGAGGTGGGATATGATGGTAGAGACTGGGTTAATCTTGCTCAGAATAGGGACCAATGGCGGGTTTATGTGAGGGCGGCAATGAACCTCCGGGTTTCTTAAAAGCCAGTAAGTATTATTATTATTATTATTATTATTATTATTATTATTATTATTATTATTATTATTATTATTATTACTATTATTATTATTATTACTATTATTATTATTATTACTATTATTATTATTATTACTATTATTATTATTATTATTACTATTATTATTACTATTATTATTACTATTATTATTATTATTATTATTATTATCAGGGAAAGGATTTATATGTAAATACATATTTACTTATAAAGCTAATATAATTTATATTTTGCATTATCTTTATGTTTCACAATGTGTAGGGTTGAAAAATCCTACTTTTATTTTCCATATTTTTCCATATTTTAGAGTTTAGTACATATTTTCGTTAATTTCCATATATTTTCCATATTTCATATAAAACAGTCCATATTATATTAGGTTTAACAATAAAACAAAACAAAATTCCATTAACTTTTAAAAATACATTTCAACAATAGAGATTTAAACACATGTTCAGTAATCCCTTTAACATCAGAGTTATTTGAAAATTAGCAGTCCTATCAACAATGGGAAAGTAAGTTACAAAACTGTATTAATTTAATTTAAAATTTTTAACAGACTTCAGTTGTGCAGCTCAACAGTTAAATGCCAGTCAGAGTACACATAGGTTCAGTTTTGTAAATCATACTATAAAGACGGTAAATATGCCAAAAGTACGTCATTCAGTCAATTTAAAATCAAAACTAACAAGTTACATTTCAGAATTTAAAGAAGATGGTTTATCAACTGACAATAAAATATTATTTTGTAATTTGTGTCAGTGTGCAGTATCATCTACACAAAAGTTCCTGGTGCAACAACACATTACAACTAGTAAACATCAGGCCAACAAACAACTAAATTCCAAGCAGAGACAATTGTTTTTAACACAACCAACAACATCGAATGTAAGATCTGAGTTTAACATCGACCTGTGCCGTTCTCTCATCTCTGCTGATATTCCTCTCTACAAACTAAAGAATAAGGTCTTCAGGGAATTCCTTGAAAAATATACTCAACATACAATCCCGGATGAGTCAACACTTAGGAAGACGTATGCTCCATCCATCTACGATGAGACAATACAGAAGATAAGAGATGAAATTAAAGATAGTTCAATTTGGGTTTCCATTGATGAGACTCCCGACAAAGAAGGTAGACTTGTTGGTAATGTAGTTATCGGTTTGTTAAGTGAACAATATTCTGAACGAATTCTTTTACATTGTGATGTTCTAGAAAAGTGCAATAACAAAACTATAGTTAAACTGTTCAACGAAGCTATGGGTATCCTGTGGCCAAAGGGTATTATGTACGATAATGTGTTATTCTTTATTAGCGATGCTGCCCCTTATATGGTCAAAGCTGGACAAGCATTATCTGTTGTATATCCTAAATTGACTCATTTTACTTGTGTGGCGCATGCATTTCATCGTGTGGCAGAAGTGGTCAGAGACAATTTCCCTAAAGTAGATTTGTTGATTTCATCAGTGAAAAAAGTATTTCTCAAAGCTCCCAGTAGAGTTAACGTGTTGAAAGAAATGTACCCTGAAATTCCATTGCCACCAAAGCCAATTTTAACTAGATGGGGTACATGGCTAGAAGCAGTTGAATATTATGCCGAACATATAGACTCTATTAACAATGTTCTCCTTGCATTGGACTCTGAAGATGCAGTCTCAATTGATACTGCGAAAACAGTTACCTGTGACATAAGTGTGAAGAATGACTTAGCTCACATTCAGCATACATTTTCATGCATCATAAAAACGCTCAAAAGTCTCCAAAATAGGCACCTTTCACTATCTGAAAGTTTTGAAATTATAAATAGTACTGTGGAACAACTGAATCGTGGTAGAGGTAAAGTTGCAGATGCAGTAAGAGCTAAGGTGGACACTGTACTTTCAAAAAACCCTGGATATGAAGAACTACAAAAGGTTGTTGCTGTGATGAGTGGTGAATCAACAGTGAAGATTAACTTGGACTTATCCCCAGCAGACATTGTGAAATTGAATTATGTACCAGTTACTTCTTGTGACGTCGAACGCTCTTTTAGTCAGTATAAATCTATCCTCAGAGACAATAGAAGAAGATTCACTTTTCAGCACTTGAAAGAAATGTTTGTAACCTATTGTTATGGTAACAGACAATAAAAATTGTGTTTTGTTGAAACTACATTGGAAGATAAGGTACGTCCATTATATTTTTTGTTTAGTTTGATTAAAATGTACCAATATTTAACGTACATAGTCATTTTTTTATAATTTTAAGTCCATATTTAATTCCATATTTTGGTAAAAATCCATATTTAATTCCATATTTTGGTAAAAATAACTACATATATATTTACATATTTCATATATTTTTAGTCCATATAAATCCGTTCCCTGATTATTATTGTTATACATGTTAGCAGTAGGACTTTTATGAAACTTTTTCTCAAGATTTTATGAGTACTGGTAATGAATTACATAATTTTGATGACTCACGATGCAGTGTAGTAGCCTATATTTCAATGTTTACATTTTAGCTCGAATGTAAGGTAGGCCTAATCAGAAACTGAAACTGATTACTCTGCTAAATTTGAAATTGAATGAATAAGTGCTAAACTTATAAGCCTCTTAAACTTCCGAACTTTCGATTAAATAAAAGTAATAGATCATATGTGTGCTGAGATATGCACATTGTAGCTGAAGTTAATTGCTTAAGGATCTGTCCAATCTTATCCGCGTTCTAGTCACGTAACACAATTACTTACCATAATTTTGAAATACGGTGTAACTCATTCATAGTGATGACGAGGATTATGAGTATTATTATTACTGTTATTATTGTTGTTATAATAATAATAGTAATAATAATACTAATTATTATAATTATTATTATTATTATTATTATTATTATTATTATTATTATTAATCATACAATAACTTTGCTAATATAATTTGTTTAAGAAACTCTCAAAGTTTTTACTAACATATTAAAAACATTCAATGTGAAAATTCCTGGTTACACGATGTAAATCAACACTATAATCAAATTCTTATAACACTTTCTCCAACATATGGATGCAATTGCAGCAATGATCCGATGTCCTACTTCTTAAAGATCTTGGGATAGAGGTGGCACATGAACTGCATTTCTCACATACCTCCAAAGAAAGAAGTTAGAAGATGTCAAGTCTGGTGACCTGGGAGGCCAAAGAAGATATACGAGTTCAGCAGCGGCATCATGTCCAGTCTAACGATTTTTTAGATGGTGAATTCGAAAATATCTACAAAACCTGTGTGCCATTGTTACTGAATTTATTTTCGCAAGCTGGATAAGGCAAAAACGATATTTATCTTGTGGAGTTTCAATTTTTCAAAACTTCCCGCCATAACAACATAAAAATAGGTTTTCCGAAACTTATAACTTGAAATTTTGAGATTTTGACTATGGAGTAACATGTAGAGGCCTACCATGTTAATTTCTCATTAATATGCCTACTTACTTAGTAATAACCATGTGAATGTGTGTATGTGTGTCTAAATTAACATTGATACAAAATATTCTCCTCGAAGGGCATACGATTTTATGTTTTATTTGATTATATAAATTGTATTCAAAATACTGACAACAAATTGTTCAAATTATGAAGAGAAGTGAAAAGATGTTTCACATGAAATATAGGTCGTGTAATAAGGACTAAATTTTTACTGTACACTATCATTGTACTTGTATGATACTGAGAAATTTGACAAAGCCGAAAATTATATAGGGAAATTCTGTAAGTTTCCTGAAGAGCTATCACATTTTCTTTCTCCGATTTATCACTATTATTATAAAATTACTGAAAGTTTGTATTCCTTGTTATATGTAGCAATGTTTAATATGAAACACTCACTCCAATCATTTCAATTCGTTATAAGAGACGAAGAGGAAGGCAGAAAATAGGAAAGATTGAGGAAAGCTGAGTTTGCAGTGAAAGACCTGCCCTTGGGGAGAACACTGAATGAATAATATACTGTAGACTTCAACAAATTTTCCAAGTATATGAATTATTTAACAAGAAACAAGAGAAAGTCAATGCTCGAACATAGACTATCTTCGATAGATGTTTCATGAAAGGTAAAATTCCGAAACTTGCAATACAGTTTCCCAAAGATCTCCCTAGTATAAGCTGCAAAACTAAACTTTTATCAGCAATGAGCGACACGAAAAGATTAGAAACATAATGGTTGTTAGGGAAGCAGTTTGAGTAAAACAGTTTTGAATACCTTAAGGTTCAAACTCGCACTTAAAATTAAGGTTTAACCTCACCTTATGGTTTACCGAATCTAATGATTCCTTTTCAGTACTTTCATGGTAATATTTTTACTATTTACGAGCATATCGTTCGGTTTTCGATATTACTGTTTAATATGTTATGATGGCGGTGCCTGCGAAATCTCTCCTTCTACGCATAAACTCGTACGAATAAATATTCCGTTCGAGACTCTAGAATAATCGACAAAATGTAAATGTAAATGAAGCAAAATATTAAATTGCTTACAATAATAAAATGACAGCTCACTATTAGATTAATTTGCCAAGTTCAGAATGTCAAAATTCCATTAAGACTGTCTTACGGAATTGAATCATTTTTGTGTAGTCATGAAACAAAATGAAAATATTATATTTGGCGTGAAATAAGTCTGCTAATTATAGGGATTTATATATTTTTATAGTTTGTTTCAAATTTTAAATTATTATTCGAACAACTGCATGACACAAAATACTAGGACCGTTATTCTCAAGCAGGTGCATTTTCATCTTTTTTGAAAACTGAGCCAATTGTTTTTAAGCGTTAAACAATTCACAAAAGTTAACTCTGATGAAACTTGTATAAATTTTATCTGAATGAAACAAAATCCAGCAATATTCAAAATCCTTTCTGAAATTAACAAGACAGCACTTGGAAATACTTCAACACGATGCACATATTTTCCTCATTGGAACTCGTTATCTTTCACTGTTTATACGATTTTTTACTTTCCCCAGCGTTTATTTTACACATGTTACTTGTCTGTAAGAAGGAGAAAAGACTAACTGTAGTCTCTTTCGAGGAATATCACTTTTGTTGACGTCATACAAGGTTTTTTTCAATATTCTCTTGAGAGGATTAACTCCATATGTAGATTAAATTATTGGGGATCATCAGTGTGGTTTTAGGCGTAATAGATCGACTATTGGTCAGATTGTTTTGTTGACAGATTCGAGAACAAAATGAGAGTATAAGAGCACAGTATATTTATAGATTTCAAAAAGGCATATGACTGGGTTAAGAGAGAAGTTTTATTTAATATTCTTACTGAATTTGGTTCAATCGAAACTAGTTCGAATAATTAAAATGTGTCTCACTGAAACGTACAGCAAAGTCCGTATAGGCCAGTTTCTGTCGGATGCTTTTCCAATTCACTGCGGGCTTAAGCAAAGGTTTGGAAGTAAATCCCGAAAAGACAAAGTATAATATGGTTATGTCTCGTGACCAGAACATTGTACTAAATGGAAATATAAAAATCGGAAATTTATCCTTCCAAGAAGTGGAAAAGTTGAAATATCTTGGAGCAAGAGTAACAAATATAAATGACACTCGGGAGGAAATTAAACGCAGAATCGTCGTCTTCCTAACAAGTATTAGGCCGAGTGGCCTGTTACGGTCTCAAACTAGAATTTTCGAGGCTTCTGTTGAAACTTGAAAGCAATGTGAAAATGACGCTCAATGGGTTGCTAGCCCAGAGAGGTGCAATTGGTGGAGTTTCCACCAGAAATAATAAATAAATAAATAAATAAATAAATAAATAAAAAATAAATAAATAAATAAATATATAAATAAATAAACGCAGAATAAATATGGGAAATGCCTGTTTTTCGGTTGAGAAGCTTTTGTCATCCAGTCTGCTCTAAAAAAACCTCAAAGTTAGAATTTATAAAACAGTTATATTGTCGGTTGTTCTGTATGGTTGTGAAACTTGGATCCTCACTTTGAGAGAGGAACAGAGGTTAAGGGTGTTTGATATTGACGTGCTTAGGAAAATATTTGGGGTTAAGAGAGATGAAGTTACAGGAGAATGGAGAAAGTTACACAAAGCAGAACTGCACGCATTATATTCTTCGCCTGACATAATTAGGAACATTAAATCCAGACGTTTGAGATAGGCAGGACATGTAGCATGTATGGGCGAATCCAGAAATGCACGAAGAGTATTAGTCGGGAGGCCTGAGGGAAGAAGACCTTTGGGGAGGCCAAGACGTAGATGAGAGAATAATATTAAAATGGATTTGAGGGAGGTGGGATATGGTGATAGGGACTGGATTAATCTTGTTCAGGATAGGGACCGATGGCGGGCTTATGTGAAGGCGGCAATGAACCTCCAGGTTCCTTAAAAGCCAAGTACAGGGATATCATTTTATTTTTACTTCAATTTTTATTGTATCTGAGTTTTTGAATGTACTTCACTCCCACCCCTTCTACTAATGAAGTTCAACCGTCCTCCACACAGATCCAAGACCGCATATAGTCATAGTAGCCTTACGGTCATAGTAAACAGTACATTCCAAAAATATGTTCGTGTTTTCCAGTGACGAAAGAGCTTTCAATATTGAATCAATTTCACACAGGTACTGTCGTCCATTTACCTACGTCGTATTCCGGTTTCCCCCACCAGCTTTTATTCGCCAGCTAGTGGCTGGGCTGTCTTAGCTCTTTTCTGAGAACATTAATTTCTGTTAGGAATTTTACTTCTACGTAATATTATACAACTATTTAAAATAACTGAAATAAAAGGGCCTAGTTAAGTAATTAACTGTTACGTGATTTCCTCCCTTTCTACGACCCTACGACATAACCACATGGACGGACAGTAGATAGCATGTCTGAGTAATTTTATCTGTTCGGATCGGACAGAAGTGAAGATTGAATTTACAGTATGTAAGGCAATCTTTTATAGAGTAGGTACAGAATTATTTCAACATGAGTTACTAGTACGAAGGACGAAACTGGTAATTGGAATTAGATACAATAATCTATAGCAGTGGCGGCTCTACAATAAGAACTGCAGAGCTGCAGAACCGCTATTTAAATGGACCTGAAAAAATTAAAAATGTAAAACGTGCTTTTATGTAATCTAGTTCACTGTTTCATTTATTTTTCCAATTCATTCGCCTTCGATTCGAGATTTTACTGTCTCTAGGAGCCTTGAACTGCTCGAGAATTTTAGCTGTAGTGTACTTTTTGGATCTGTGATCGGTAGTTCCTGGAGCTCAACGAAGGGTAGTCGGCAGCAGAAAACTGATTTTCTTCACCGTCCCATAAGACTGCATTAGAGCTGCAACCAAAGCAGATCTCTCCGAATATACAAAAGAACCGTCAACACCCTCATCTCTTTATGACCTGCGTTAGAACACATAGGCTTCTGGACTACTGTATATCATTACAGTTCCAGTGTGTTATAGTACTGTGGGTGGTGTGATGTGATTAGTCAGTGTGTCTAAGGAAATATTTTATATTAAAAATGAATGAAATGAAAACCTAATCGACCAACCCTTTTCGAAATTAAAAGAGAAATTGCATATTGACTTAAAAAATTAGGACGTCCTACACAAAATTTAAATATTGAAATTTCTGAAAAAAAAAAAAAAAAAGTCGAGGAAATCATGTAGCCTATTAGTCATTTTAATATCGAAATGTGTAATGGAAACAATTGGTTTTTTGCTGTGTTCATGAAAACGCTTTCTCCCCCACCCGTGTATTCTTTTTAGAGGAGAAAATACATGGACAAACACCGGAGTGAAGGATTTAGTTAATTTGACTTAAAAAAAACTAGAAAAGCATGTGGGACACATCTCCACTACGTGGCTAGTTGTACCAGGTGGGAGAGGTGTAGCGCACGGATGGTTGGAGTACAATTTCGGGTGCACAGTCAACTTCGAGAAGGAGCTGTAATTACACGCGTTATCCGATTTAGATGCAATAAACAGCATGCGTTTGCTAAATACACTATTTTTCATTCAGAACTGCCAACCTTTGTAACCGCGGGCCGCTACTGGTCTATAGTGCGATAATATGCACATTAGAACTGAAGCCTGTATCGAAATAAACGGCCACCATTTAAAAAAATGTGTTTAAATATCTATTTTATGATTATTTTTCAATTTAACTTCATTCTCTATATTGTACGCTAACGTGCTGTAGACAGTATAATATACACTGCATAATGAATACGTCCACACGGACAGCTCAGTTCGTGAGTAAATACACTCATTGTTAATACTGTACTGAATTTTGATTAAATAAAAACCTAATGAAAATAACCAAACTCAAAAGCGTGATATTTCCTATGCGTAAATGGATGAACTACTTTTCTTCCCTCCTATACCTAGTAAAGTGATTTGTTTGTATATTACGCCAGTATCATCGAACTCCAGTTGTGGAAGGGGGGTAGCAAATGGCGTTGATCTAAAGGTATAGCCAGGTTAATATTAAAAATGTTAGTAAAAATAAAATGATGTCCCTGTATAAGCTGTGTAGTTTTCTAGCGTCCGTAGAATTGGTGATAGAGAAATGTTATTTTGATTAGATCACTCCCAAAATTCTCCTTTGGGTTTATGTGACTTTCGTAAAGAAAAGGAAGAAAAGCTAATTCGCCAATCAGTCCAGAGCTGAGTCCCACTCGTTCACGTCCAGACCACGCAGCTAGCTAAAATGTGGCAGGATTTGTGTAATTGCATGAAGCATTTATGTTCTCGGTTGGGTGTTCTTGCGATATTTAGATTTTTAAGAAGTTCGTTCTTATTTATATCTAAGGATTGTGAATGTAACTGAGAGAGAAATAATTTTAATGCAATTTATAATATGTTGTATTAGTGAAGCCGTCTCATTTCAGGCAATGGAGGCCCATAGCGTAGCGTGTGGTTACCTGGATTGAAGCACTTCCGGAGTATAATGGTTAGACCTGCAAGATGCATTTCGATGTGCGTGAAATGTGTGCTTTATTGCGTGTGGATTGTACTGTGGAAAGAGATGATCTGTGCTGAGCTGTATGTGTAGAACACTATGAATGAATGTGCTAGTAGAAATAAACCTTTCTGTAAATGTACAAGGAATTTATTCTTAGAAACTTATTTTTTTATTTTGAAAAATATACAGTACAAAAGCATGTTACTTAAGGAAAATTAATTGAATTTTCTGGCAAACGAAATTAAGAAACTACAGGGACTTTCAGTTTTTTACCAACAGAATATAACAAGACCAATAATAAAATTATTATTCGGTCATAGTAAATAGATACTCATTATGGTTTGCACATTGCTTAAGCCGAAATGTACTAAAAAGGATAAAAAAATAACACATTTGTTTAATTAAAACAATTCGTGAATTTTTTTATTCATGTTGATTTTGGCAGGTGTCATACTGACTTCTAATTTCATGGATAATTCAAACATAAGTAGGCCTACTCTATTACAAAACATTTTTTTGTCTCTTCGAACGGTATAACAACAAGGCTTACGTATCTTCAGAACTTATTTTCTGGAACAATGGGCTTTCTTTGTGTCTTCATTTATTTTCGCAACATCCGGATTAAGATATTTTAATGCTGCAAGTCGCAAAACACATTTAATTTTATATCCTATATTTGCTCTCATTGCTTCATTGTAGAGAAGAACTTTTCACAAGCATATGCACAGACCCAGAAAGAAAATTTGGGCTATGTAATTTTACTAAGTTCCAGATACAACGCATTGCGCATAAGCAGTAAACAGGGGCGCCTAAATGTACGCCACTTGTGGACAGTCTTGCGAAGCTTGTTGCTTACATAAATGCGGACTGCTACCAAGACTTGGCCCATTTTTTAATTCCATATCTGTACTACCAAACGTGACAGTACATAGGCTGCAAATTTACATAGTGTTGTTTTAAATTATGTTTTCTGTACATCTCGTGCTTCTTGCATATTATACATTGAGCTTTTCTCCACTTTACATCCCAAAAAAGGAATGTTACCTCTCAGTCGGTGTTAAAACTATTTAAAGATATTCGTCCACACCTGTGGAGTAACGGTTAGCTTGTCTGGCCGCGAAACCAGGTGGCCCGGGTTCGAATCCCGGTCGGGGCAAGTTACCTGGTTGAGGTTTTTTCCGGGGTTTTCCCTCAACCCAATACGAGCAAATGCTGGGTAACTTTCGGTGCTGGACCCCGGACTCATTTCACCGGCATTATCACCTTCATATCATTCAGACGCTAAATAACCTAGATGTTGATACAGCGTCGTAAAATAACCCACGAAAAAAAAAAAAGATATTCGCTTCTCTCCTTTCACGTACAGTACACCCTTACTTAGCAGTCTTTCCCTCGTCAGGCACGCTTGGTATCAGTGGAGCGCGTAGAAGCGAGTGACGGACTACTACTGACTCCTATGTGCAACTTGCTCATACGCGCGCCTATTGCCGTTCCTGGTTGATTTTAATCCGATTGTGCGCAATTGTGACTCAACGTTCTCAGCATATTCAGTGGGACAGGAGGGGGAAAGAGGAGAAGTGCGTGCTTACTGGCATAAGTTATAGACAGCTATGTTGAAAAACATTGGTCACGTATCTGCATTCCATGGGCGATCGGACTGACATTTCTACTCCACTAGTGCCGATTATTATTATTATTATTATTATTATTACTATTTAGATTACCTATATAATTTGTTCTATCACCACTACTATTCACTATTTAGGGGAGCCGAGGGCAAAGTGGAAGGGGAGGGCAAAGTGGAAAATCGTTGTTAAGCTCTTACAACAACAGAGAGCAGTACTATTCAGTATAATATTCAAAGCTTATGGTAGTATGTATGTTTCTACTTAGCCGCACAGTGCTAGTATCGCTGTACATGGTGGAATTGCGATTACAATGAAACGAGCTGCAAGAAATTATTTGTTTATGGTAAGTAATCTGTAGGCATCGCCATGTATATAACATCTGATTTTATTATTAATGTTTAAAGCACAGTTACAAGTGTTGGCAAAAAGTTGTGATGGCTAATTTTTTTCTAAAAATTCATTTGGCAAGATACAACCACATCTAACCTGCAACTCACGTGGAGGGCAAAGTGGAAACTGAAAGAGTGAACTTTCCACTTTGCCCATGTAGTTTGGAATTCACTCACAGAGTCTTGATTTCCTCCTAATATTGCAATTTGCAAGATAGTTAATGCATTTGGCTTATAGTTTACGTTTTTTTTTCTGTTGTACGGAGGAGGGACCCGAAGGCTTGCACTGCTCCCTGAGGCTTATTGTGCCTACCACTCCTATTCTGTGAATGATTGGGTTGCCGAACGGCCGTATTGTACAAGTACAGCACACTGCACCATGAACTGAACTCGGGATAGGGTATCAATAATGATGATATCATTGATATGTAAATTAATGCAGGCGAAATGAGTCTGAGGTCCAATGCCGAAAGTTACCCAGCAATCCTTCTTCAATTGGTACTCCGAGTCTGGCTGGATCAATGCAGATAATTTTTTGCACTAGTTGAAACTTTTGCAGAAATTGTCAGACCTAACAAAGAAAAACCAGTGTTGTTGGTTCTTGACGATCATACTTCTCATCAGTCATTGCAAGCTTTTGATTAGGATCATAATCTTGTCGATTTCTTCACAAACAACACACAAGCTGCAGCCTGTCGATGTTGCAGTTCACAAGTCATTCAAGACGCATTTTGAAGTTGCAGTAGACAAATTTCAGAAGAACTCTCCAGGAAGACACATCGGTGAATATGATGTGGCAGGCCTGATCCGTGAGAAATCGTTCGTGCTTCCGAATATCACTAGCGGATTCTCAAGGACTGAAATTTTTCCATATGGACACAACATATTCATAGATGATGATTTTTCTCCATCTTTTGTCCATTATTGCCAGTAAAGCCTAGTAGTTCCATTGATAAGCTATTCTTTGCGAAGATAGGTCTCCCAATGAAGCAGGATAATACACAGATAGATGCCTTTCAACCCAGTGAAGTGTGGAACATCGAATGTGCAGCCTCATGTGACACCAGAAGATATTGCTCCACTCCCCAAAGTAAGCCTAGGCGTACTGCTTCAGACTGGTGAAACAAACCGAAAACGATGTTGTCAGAAAACTGAAATACTGACATTTCCATTTAAGAAGGCAATCCGCGAGAAGCAGGTGGGAAACCTGGCGGCAAAGGAGTGAAAACGAAGGCCGGCAAGACGATGCCGCCAGTACACTAAGCCACTCGCCTAGGTACCAAGATGGTTTCTGTTTGGGCTGTGGAGAGCAATATTCTGACCCTCCATCGGAAGACTAGATCATGTGTTGTAAATGCAAAGACTGGACTCATTAACTTTGTGCTGATATTAATCTCCAGACTATGTAGGCTAGCCTATGTGACAACTGCAGTGCTTGAAAATGTTTTAAATATGGTGAGGGTAAAGTGGAAAATTAAAGGGTCCTCTTATTTTTCTAATTACTTTGTTGTCTTCATTCATTATAAGATTATTTTTGTGCTTAAATGTTCACAGATGTATAACGTTTAGTTTGTGTATAAAAACTTTGTGATACAACTAAACACATAGACAGGATTTGATGATATCAAAATCCATTCCACTTTGCCCTAGCCTCCCCTACTTAAATGACATCCCCTCGACTCTACAGCGCTGTAAGCATCACCTTTACGCAGACGATTTACAAATCTATATTCATACAACCCCTGACTCATTCAATGACGCAATACATAATCTTAACGAGGACCTTGAATCTATATCTGCATGGGCCAGAAAGTTTGGTTTGACTCTCAATGCAAGAAAATCACAAGCAATCCTAGTGGGACATCAACGTCTATTATGCAACATTACTCCTGCTCTTCCAGTCAAGTTAAACGACACAATAATCCCTTTTGCTTCCTGTATTAAAAACCTTGGATTTACTTTGATACGCATTTAAGCTGGAATAACCAAGTAACCCTTATTACAAAAAAAGTGATTTCCATGCTACAATTCTTAAACAGCATTCGAAAATTCCTCCAGCTATCACTCAAGAAAATACTAGTGGAAGCACTAGTAATGTCCCACTTCGATTATTGTGATTTTCTACTGACTGACCTCAATGTCAACCAGTCGCAAAAATTACAACGTGTTCATAATTCTTGTGTTCGCTTCGTCTGCGATGTCCGTCGCGCTGACTACATTACCTCATCCTTCCAAACTCTAAACTGGCCATGGCTTAACGAACGTAGAAATTTTCATTCTCTTGTTCTCCTTTTCCAAGTCCTTCACACCTCTACACCTATCTACCTTGCCTCCCGTTTCAGTTACTGTCATCGTATCATAATCTCTTCACATGCAAGCAAAATAGCCGCATACTAGCCATATACCAACACATAAGACATCATCGTATTCATCATAATACACAATCT
Source organism: Periplaneta americana (assembly GCF_040183065.1). Lineage (NCBI taxonomy): Eukaryota > Metazoa > Arthropoda > Insecta > Blattodea > Blattidae > Periplaneta > Periplaneta americana. The sequence continues at coordinate 84,474,456 of NC_091123.1, read as the reverse complement.
CGCTCTCGCGCTTGTGGAATACCCTACCAAGTGACATCAGAGACTGTCAGAATATAGTAGCGTTCAAAAGCAAACTTATTAAGCATTTTCTTATTCCGTAGAGTAGATTTAATTTTTACTTAATGTTTCTCTCTTCATATCTTTTACAATAAACTGTCTAGCTTTTATTAATCAGTTAATCTTTTAGTACTTTGATTTTTATTGTATTTGTAGACTAAATTTAATATTAATTGTAATTATAATTGTAATTGTATTTTAATATTGTAGTTGTAATCCCCTGGTAGAGGGGAAGAGAAGGCCTGATGGCCTTATCTCTACCAGGTTAAATAAATAAATAAATAATTATTGTGTTCACAATATTAGACAGTGTAGGCCTACTAATATTTTGTTTTCTTATAGAAGATCTTGCAAAGCAGAAACATAATATAAGAAGTTTGTCTATTTTGAGAAAATAATTTCTAAAACAGTTTTATGTCATATTCCTGCAAGTGTACAGATACGAGGTATTACTTCTTGGCCATCGATATGCAATATTATGAGTATTATAATATCGTGTATATAGGCCTATATACAAATTATCGCATGCCTGAATCTCATACAGGTAACATTATGATGAATCAAAATATATAAACCACTCGCCAATACACAAAATGTACGTAAGATGGCTGTCTAACGGAGGAATAAATATTATTATATGAGGGAAATCAGTTCTCTAAGTTAGTGAATCCTTTAACGGACAAATAACACTAAAGATTTTTCTTACAACCAGTCTTTCGAACTTGGTCCGTTTGGGGCTAACGAAGGAATAAATGCATTCTTGGAACTCACTAGTCATTTTCCTTAATCACTAATATATTAGGCAGTCAATATTTTTTATCTTCCGTAAAATAAAATGACAGAGAAAACAGTGGAATTCATAAAAAGGATTTTTTTTTTTTTAAAGAAAAATGACTTGTTTTTACTTCTCGTTGCGATTTTAGTCTAAGTTTTGTGGTGTTGTTCACCACTTCTGTTCTTTTGCCTTTCCCTGACATCTTTCCCACAGTTTTGTACTTCAAATATACTCTTACATTATTTGGCGGTAGTTCTATTATATGTTATCAGAGGGCGTTGTGTTTCCTTTATTTCTCCTTTTTTAATAGGGTGCGTTGATTTCCTTTTCTCTACCAATCATTTTTGTTTTCTTTTTTTTCTCTCTCTCTCTGAGAGCTGCCGTCTTATTGGCTGATTTGTAAATAACGGCTCTTGACTTCCGGGTTGTTTATTCCCGGTGAGAGAGACTGGGTTGGAGTTGGAGTCGCTGGAATACTACGATGGCGAGAGGACCTTAGCTGCGGAGGGACCGCGGTTCTACGCGTATGGGGGCGCCATGTTACCTGCACAGCCTGATTGGACTCATTTCGGCGGCTGGTGGCTAATGACATCGGGCGATGGACGCACGCGGTGTGTCTGTGTTGTACGCCACCAAACTGCGTAAGGATATTCAGCCTTCCATATGGTTGATTGTGGATATTCGCCTGACTTCAGCAAACCAAGGAGTTATTTCCTGATGCTGGTAATTGTTTGGAGCCGCCGGCTTATTCCAGCATGATCTTCGATCAACTAGAACTGGCGATTAACTTCCACACTACGGCTTATGCCGTAATATTCGCTAGTCAATCATCCTGCCTGTAGGTGATGGACTGAGGTAACTGGACTGTGTGACCCCAACGCATGAATTCCTACTCGAGTGGACGACGCCAAGTTCACATTTTAATGCAGTGTTGCGTCGGGTTCTCTCTCCATATTCGGGACTACTGTGTTGGTTTGGTTATATCGGTTTGGCTTTAATTGGTTAGATCGCCAGTTTTGGACTGGGTAATTTATCTTTTATGGTTAGGTTTTTGAGAGTTGTGTTTGGGCTTTTTGTTATAGGAATTGTTTAGGTGTGGGTTTTACAGGATTTTATTAGGGCACTCTCTTCAAAAGGTTGTAAGAGTTATATGAAGTACCATTTTCAGATTTGTTTATGATGCTTGTAATTTGTTATCTAGCGCTCTTGCGCATAATCTATTAAGGTGGAACACTTATAACCTGGCTTCAGAGTGTGTGTTTATATTGTATTGTATAATGTTATTAAAGGTGTAAGTGAAGTCAGAATTCCAGGCAGTCACTAATTACCCACTATGGATTCCTTGGCCTCTTTATTTATTAGCAAGTTATGACGACCACAAATCAAAACCCCGCCGCACAGTTTTAATCTCCCGGTCAAATAACTGAACAGTACTAAAAAATCCCTGTTTCTTAAAGGATTATCGGTAGTTAGTTGTAATGCTCTTTTATGCGTGGATGAATTTACATAACAAGAGAAGCTATTCTTTGAGTCTCATATACCATTAATGTATTTTAACATTTATAGACAATTGTCCACCGCTGTGGATTAACTGTTAGCACGTCTGACCGTGAAACGAGGAGGTCCGGGTTAAAATCCCAGTTGGAACAAGTTACCTGCTTGAGGTTTTTTTTCGGGGATTCCCTCGATCCATTAATAGCAAATACCTGATAACCAGGCTTCGAGACTTTGGACCCGATACAATAAGTTTACTGTGCATGCACTATAGGTTGTTGACTCCCTTCAAGTAGATAGAGATGTGTTGAGGTATCAACGTTGCTATTTAGAGTAGAGTACGGTAGTATGGGGAAACACGCATATGTATTCTGACGGTAAATATACATTACACAATGATAATGTCATAAGAATGTGAAACGCATTTATTCTCCAGTCTTTTATAAGCATTTGTGTTTAATTATACACAGTGTTAATGGTGGAAATAAGCATGTAGCAATTTTAATTTCTTCATTTATCCTATTGGTCGTCTTTAGGAAGTGCAGTTACAGTACCGAATTGCAATGTACCTACTATAAGATACATTCTCAGTGTCTCAAACTTAAATCTTTTTCGGTTATCTGCCAAAGTTTGTACTGTAGAAAGCTGCGCTCTACGTCGCATGACGTGATAGGAGCAAAACGAAAAAACCTAACATCATTGCAGTCTCTAAGAGACAGTCCTTTATTCTCGGATGACTCTATATCCACTAATTTGCTGTTTATGTTACACAATGTTCCATATCCGTTATTTTTGCATAAAAATGATTTCCACTTCTGATTTACACGTTCAGTAACCGGTGTACTTGATGTCTCATTAATTCTCTGCATCATTTTCTAAATTAATTTGAGGGCTTCCGGCATCTCTTGCTCTGACTTCTCTAACCGTGTAATAGTTTCAGACACAGTTTGTATGAAACCAAATTATTCGTCAGAACCTTCAAATCCAGAGCGTTTTTCTTTGCGTATTTGTTGGCATTCATTCTACAGTAACCCCACCCGCTGTACACTTTACCACTATACTCAGTACGCCGTTATGCCGATTTCCCACTGAACTGCTCTATTGGGTCCGAAGTCTCGAAGCCTGCTGATAACTTTCGGCGCTGGATCCTGTAGCCATTTCGCTCGCATTATCACTTTCATTTCACTCAGATGCTACTGGGTAGATAATCATAGCAGTTGCTGAAGTGTCGTAAAATAACAGACTAAGAAAATTTAAATGGCTATATTCAAAAATAGAAAAATAATGTTTAAAATGTTTACAATGGGTAGGCTAATCGCTATACGAAAACCTATTTTGCAAGAATTTGTCAAAAATAAACCACAAACACCTATATGAAGCGTGCTTTTTAACAAACTATCGGCCTGGGTGGCGCAATCGGTAGAGTGCTGGCCTTCTGTGCCCGATGTTGCGGGTTAGATCCCGGTCCAGGTCGATGGCATTTAAGTGTGCTTAAATGCGATAATATCATGTCAGTAGATTTACTGGCATGTAAAAGAACTCCTGCGGGACAAAATTCCGGCACACCGGCGGTGTTGATGTAACCTCGGCAATTGCGAGCGTCGTTAAATAAAACATAATTTAAATTTTAATATTAAATCAAATTTCTTTCTTTTAGAATTATATAAATTATTTTTGTTTGCAATCCAAAAACCAAGTTTATCTTCTTATTTGGGTGCATAGTAAATTATGGTTAAATGTCTATTATATAACCGCCAGTACTAATTAGTATTGATGAGTTAACATCACCATTGTACACCACCTTCACAGTATAGAAATCACTCATAACATGTAACATTATACAGGTTGATTCATGAGGGTTTACCGTCCTTTACGGAGCTTATTTCCGAAGACATTCTGAGCAAAGCATGGGTCCTATACTCAATATTTACAGAGTTACGTTTCGTTATTGGAACGCATTGCTGTGAACGCGTGATCTTGGTCAGCAACCAGAGCGAGCGCCACGGAAATCAAAGATAGCCGTATGCAGTTACGTAGAGCGACGAGTGCCATTCACAAGCGTGCGGTCAAATGTACTCAAGCGGACGGCGATATTTTTTTTAATGTGATGTAAACTCTTCAAGACTGTAAATTAGGATGCAAAATAGAACTGCAAATAATGAAGTCGGTAGAAGTGATGTGATTTGTAATAATTGTTGTGATAAGTGCGTAAGAATAATGTAAATTTTCTAGTTAAAAATAGAAAAAGATATCTGTACGAAGCAACTAAGGAGTTCACAGCACATTTTTAGCTTCAAACTACTTGCCAATTAAACAAATGATACTTCTGAATTGTTCATTCTCTATTAAGTATTATTCTTTTACCTTCAAACTAAAGAGAAAAGTATTTCACAAACAACTTTAAATAAATGTAACTCTGAAAATATTGAGAATAGGAACTATGTTTATATGACATTTTTTACTCAAAATGTCTTCAGAAATAAGCTCCGTAAAGGACAGTAATTTCTCCTGTATAAGGCAACTTTGTTCATGAACTTATCACACTTGAGAAACAGAAAATAAAAATTGTTTGTTGCATTGCGATATTTGTTAAATTTATATCTTGACATGATTTCAGAATCTCTCTGTCGTGGCAACTAACTTCTTCAACACAACGTTGGTTGGAAGGAACAGAACATTGTAAATATGAGTGTGATCACCAGTATCTATTCTTGTTTTGACAGTTGCACTTCAGCTTTGATAGACAATAATCAAGTTCGTTTTACCAATGTAGATTAATCTAGCACTTTTAGACCACTGACGTCATTCAGAAATCTTTCGAAAATAATATTTTAATATCTCATATGGAACGTTTCCGACCCCAATACTGCGCATAAACGAATTCTGAAGTAATCTCTATCTCCTTTACTACCAATCAATGCCTGAACTTGGTTGCTTTATAGGGAAGTTATCGACATGCAGCACTGGTTGTCTGCACTGCTTCAAACAGGATTTCTGGCTGAGTTTCACTTGCAAATAACACGTCACAACATAATGTACGGTGTAACTATTTGGACATGTAACCATTTTTTAATTTAAAAAAGTTTTATACCATCAAAAGTAGGCCTAGATAATTTTGACACGTATATGACCATTTTCTTTTGGAGTTCTTTTCGATTTTCAAAGTTTCATTTTCATAAATTTTGCTTAATGTAAAGAACTATAAATTCATATCCAAATTCAAATTTGGAATGTCGACATAATCTAGAGCAGAGGATTTCAATCTATGGTATGGGTACCCCCAGGGATACGCGGAATTGTCTCAAGGGATACGCATCATACTGACAATTATGTAAAAATGCTGACATATTTATTTTAGCTGTTGATAAAATTATTGCAGTTAAATATTTTCTTTTACAATATTAACTTTTACTATTTTTTTGTCGCAACAACATTACTGTCATAGGTATTATTGAATCAGTAACTATTATATAATAATAATAATAATAATAATAATAACAACAACAACAATTTATTGCAATGCAGTTTGGGGGTACGATAGTAAAAAAAATGTATTCTGGCGGTACGCTAACAAAAAAGATTGAATACCACTCAACTAGTAAATATAATTACATGAAACTTTGTTTCAGCAGTTCAGACAACGATCCAGAACATAGGCTTACATATCGTGATGATTGATATTCTTGTATCTTTGGAACGTAAATATGCCTAGAAACTTAACTTGAAATATGTTTAATAAATAAAACCATGCAGCTGCAGATATAATATATGGTATCTGCGTGTCACGTACGCATAGGCCTAATAAAGAAGATATGTTGATTAAGGATGACAATCAGCTCAGGTTTTCTCAGGACAGCCCCTTTTAAAGCTATACCCTGCTAGATGTGAAGCGTAAGGGTCCGTTCACGCTGTAAGGAAATTTCTTGAAACGAACATTTTATTCGAACTGACTTCGTCCGAACAGCAGTGTGCATACGGTTGATTTCTTCCCGTGCATAATTTAAACTTCATAACGCACGAGAAAAAATCGAACCGCGTGTACACTGCTGTTAGCACAAAATTAATTGAATAAATGCTCGGACCCTTACGGTTAGCAAGTCTGACCGTGAAAGAGCGTGACCGGATTCAAATCTTAGTTCGACAAATTACCTAGTTGAGGTTTTTTCCGAGATTTTTCCTCAATTAATTGAAGCAGAATTGCTGGGTAACTTTCGGCATTGGACCTCAGACTCATTTCGTCATCATAATTACTAGAGCACCTTATTATATACCAGTAGAGCCAAAAAGTAAACGAACATGTTTAGATACCTTTGTTGCAGTTGACATGTAACCATTTACACAACACCACCTTCAAAGTACGCCCCATGGGCAGTGATACTTCTGCCAACGCCCATAACACTTCTCGAAACTTTCCTGCAGCCCATCTTTGGTCACTTCCCGCAGAGCGTGCGTCGCATGAATGTTCACTTCTTCGGCTGACTCAAACCGTCATCCCTTGAGTATGAATTTGACCTTTAGAAATAGGTAGAAATTTGCTGGAGTAAGATCTGGAGAACATGGTGGCTGTGGATGGACAGGTATTTTGTGTTGTGGGAGGAACTAGCTTACCAAGAGCGACTGAGGTTCTGGGGTATTGTCATGATTGTCCTTGCCACAAATTGGGTCTTTTTCGTCGAAATGCAACATACGTCTCCTTAATAACAGTTCGACCCTCAGGAATAAACTCGAAATGTAAGAGACCCTGGATATCGAAAAACACTTCAAGTATCACTTTCCTCTTTGATCGGTCGGCACACGGAGTCTATACGCCTGGGTAGTAGGCCAAGGACAAGGCAGAGAAGTTGCCTACAAAGCATGGCGTTGCCACCCGGAGTTCGGGTACTTTCTGACTCTACTATTATATAAGAGTATAATATACAGGGTGTTTCCGACTAGTGTTACAATCTTTCAGGGATGATGGGGAAGGGCACATGTATCAATCTGAGATAAAGAACTCTGGTCTGGAAATCGCCGAGTCGAAAGTTACAAGCAAAAATAGTTGTGTGGAAATGAAATAATTGCATTCCTCTGTACATCTTTATATCTGTACATCTTACACATACTGTATTCATCTGACGTTGTTTACGTTGTCTACTTATTCATTCTACTCATTTCAGTCATAATTCCATATGATCCCTTCGGACATGTTAATATGTTAGGATTTGTTATATTGCATTTAGTTACATTTCTTACATACTGTGACTCGTTAAAGTATTCATAGTCAGAGCTTTGTGGAGAGATTTGAAGACTGTTAGACAATTATACACTAATGTCCATAAAACGGCAAATTATGGATTAGCAGGAGTTACATGCAACCCAAAAGAACTACTACCACTACGGAAGAGTTAAATGAATTCTCCCCCCCCCAAAAAAAAAATAAAAGCTCTGTGCCACCTTGTGCTAACAAACATAATATTTATTCGTGTTCGTTGCTACGATATAGCGGATTATGTTCTAGAACTAAATCCTTATCATATTTTATGTTGTTTGTAATCTTAACATCATGTAAAACAATTACGAAGTGTCCTTGATCAAGATATCTATTTTACGCAAGGGGAAAGAATGTTGAGATCAGCTACAAACTTATGGCACTCCGCTGCACAAAACAAGTAACAGGTAGGAGGGAACTTTTGGGAGTGGGGGTATAGAAATATGAGATTATACTGAGGCGGGAGGATTGCAGCAAATGTTGTCATTAATGTAACTACCTGCACCCCCTTAGCAATACTTCTGTTTTAAGACATACGTAGTTCTTTATCACAGAAAATGATGGCTTCGCCACATCACCTAGTACCTTAAAGCATAATGAATTGTAATCCCATTGCAATTTTTAAGCTAAATTAATTATACAGATATTTTAGTTTGTATGATTAAAGAAATGTTTCTCCTGGACGTCTGGGGTGATGCAATATGGTGGAATGTCCACGTGTTCACATATCCTTCGAAGAGGTGGAAAAATTCAAATATCTTGGAGCAACAGTAACAAATATAAATGACACTCGAGGGGAATTAAATGGCTATTAAATATGACAAATCGCAATAAAATAAAATAACAGACTTAAAAAATTTAAATGTTCATGGATCCGTCGTCGTTCCTGCAATAATTCCTATGTGTAAAAATATAAAATTTTTCTGTAGAAAGAAAAAAACACATTTATTCATTCCCTGGCACCCACCATACATGGAAGTATTTTAATACTTTAATTAATACTAAATCAGTTTAAGGTATTTTGCAACTCTATTACAAGATCCATCCTTCACCCTACGCCTGAGCACCGCGGGGACAGGGCAGCCTCCTCGTGACTGCAGTGCTACAAGGAACAGTGTTTCGTCTGTTGGCAAGTGCTACTGAATTCACTGCAATGTAGCAATTTTTTTTGGAACAAAATTGATTTCTTACTAAATAAAAAGAAAGGACGCAAAATGGCGAAAGGATATTCTATTCCTTTTATCTTAAGGATTTAGTGTGTGAAGTTATTGTTATTGAACACCTTCCATCCTGTATGAATTTTCGTACTACCTTTCACAGTTGAGATGCAGTTCTTTGCTTGTTGCATTCTCTTGAAATGAAACAACCCAGAACTCACCACGTGGAGATGGCTACATGACGAGTTCCTCCCTGCCCATCCCAATCTCCCTACCATGTGAGCAAGTGCATTCCATTATTCATTCTTTGTCATTTTCAATCAATGCTCATCTACGACATGAATCAATATTTAGGTTTGTATTTCAATTTGTAAAAGTCACATTATTAAGATACTACAGCACAATATAATCCATCACTGTATATCAGTGCAACAAAAAATATGAAGAAATAATATTGATATTATTTTTGTCTGTCATTTTCTTTCTTTTGTAGGACCGTTCATATAAATGTATATACGATAGCTAAAGTGTAAGATAACTTTCGACACGATAGATATTTTTCACATGAAGTTAATAACTTACTTTTATTTCTTGTTTCTCTATTTTGTGGTTTTCTCTCTTTCTTCCATTTCCTCTTTATCTCTTTTATATTTATTGAAGTTACTCTCGTTCTACTCTTGAAATACTCTACATAAATAACATTTGAATTGGAAGTTGTGAAGAAAATATGGAAAAAAGCATATCAGTATCCACTGTCAGTATTTCTATTCATTTCTTCCATATTAACAACTACGGGGTTGGTCAGATAAAACCGGCCCGTATCTTCTCATTTGATTTTAAACTAACTTTTCTCAAAGAAATGCAATAAAATGAATAAATGAATGTGTCATGTACTAACCTTCGTAACACTGCACGTCCATCAACATCGAGACACTGATGGGAATTCTAAAGAAAATAAATGTGGATTGGAAAGAGAAAAGGCTGTTCAGTAGTCTTTATATGAAACAACGAGTGAAATTCGGTTAGCAGAAGAAATATCTGAAAAAAATCGAATAGGGATAGGAGAACGACAAGGATGTCCTTTATCACCCAATCTGTTCAACATCTACTCGCAGGATTTAGTGAAGAACTGCTTTCAGAACACGGGAGGGGTGATAATAGGAGGTAGAAGAACAAAATGCATAAAATTTGCTGATGATATGGCTTTGTCAGCAGAAGAAGAGACGATACTAAGAGATATGTTACTGGAGCTAAATTTTATGAGACCTGTGAGCAGTATGGATGAAGATTTATGCAAACAAACCGAAGACCACTGTTGTCGGAAAAATAAAGAAGGTAAACGTGCGAATACTAAATGAGGCAGTAGAGCAGTTGGACAGCTTCAAATACTTGGAATGTACTATATGCGGCAACATGAGCTGCTGCTAGGAAATCAAAAGCAGATAGCTATGGCAAAGGAAGCTTGTAATAGAAAAAGAAGCATCTTCTGCGGATTTCTGGAAAAAGAACTATGGAAGAGTCTAGTGAAGTGTAACATTGTATGTAGCAGAAACATGGACATTACGACAAAGTGAAGAAAAGCGAATAAAGGCACTTGAAATGTAGATACGGAGAAGAATGGAGAGTGTGAAATGGACAGACAGATTAAGAAATGAAGCTGAGTTGGAAAGCATGGGTGAAGAAAGATTGATATTGAAACTGATCAGAAAGAGAAAAATGAATTGGTTGGGTCATTGGCTGAGAAGAAACTGAAGGATGCACTTCAAGGAATGGTAAACAGGAGAAGAGTTCGGGGCAGAAAAAGATATCTGATGATAGACGACATTAAGACATATGGCTCATATGCGTACATTAAAAGGAAGGCATAAAATAGGAAAAATTGAGTAATGTTGAGTTTACAGTGAAAGACCTGCCAATTGGCAGAACAATATATATAAAATCCTTGAAAACTCAAGTGGAATATCGTACAAAAAGGCGACTTCTGCCTTTTAGGCCTTTGATTTCCCAAACAAGGACCTTGTTGTACAGCTGTCAAAAGAAAAAGTGGCCGCTCTCCTGAAACAAAGTTCCCTTCGGGTATCTTCGCTACAATTCGGAGACAGGCGATGTTACATGTTGTTGGACCACGTTGCCTGATATCTACAGTTATAATTGAAGTATTCTATGTGTTATTTAATAGCGTAATGGTAGCGTCAGGCCTCTTATTCATTAGGTCCTGCGTTCGAATACAACCTCGTGCTTTTTATGTTCTTTTTTGTTCTGTTTTTTGAGAGAGACAAACTATACATAATGGATCCTTTCTCTTTTACGATTATTTTAGTAATTAATATCAGGTTCATTAATATATTATGCCATGACTTTATCATTATGATATTGTGGCTGCAAATGGAAAGAAAAAAGATTTTATTCTCAATAAAAATATCTTTCGTGGCATAAACAAAACAAATTTACTGGCGTCGGCCTTAAAACATTCAAACAGTTAAGCGTTCAAAAAACAAAACAAAAAGTCACAATTCAATATTTACTCTATCTTCCTCTTATCTCGATCATCTTGCAGTCGAGTGGGCATGGAATTGACTAGTCTTTGTCTTTGCAAATAGCGACTGTTCTTAGACACGATATTCCAGGCATTCTGAACATACATACATAAGTGTTCTGTCCATGGGCAGGTCTTTCATTGCAAACCCAGCAATCTACAATCTTTCCTATTTTCTGCCTTCCTCTTAGTCTCCGCATATGATCCACATTTCCTAATGTCGTCTATTATTCTTTTCAACCAGAGACCCAACCAATTACTTTTTATCTTTCTAATCAGTTTCAGCATCATTCTTTCTTCACTCACTTTTTCAAACACAATTTTATTTCTTATTCTGTCTGTCCACTTCACACGCACCGTTCTTCTCCACATCCACATTTCAAATGCTTCAATTCGTTTCTCTTCATTTCGTCGTAATGTCCATGTTCCTTCCCCATAAAATGCCACACTCCACACAAAGCACTTCACTAGTCTCTTCCTTAGTTCTTTTTCCAGAGATCCGCAGAAGATCCTTCTTCATCTATGAAAAGCTTCCTTTGTTCATGTTTGCAGTTCTTCTTGGGAAGGATAAATGCGGTAACTTCCTGTTGCTTCCCGCACACCACTATCTCTTTCGCATCTTATTAAATTCCAGGGGGCCCAAGCGTGGAGATGAGGAGAGTGGATTTGACTAATTGGGCCCTCCGGACTTCACCGAAAGTCACGGAAAGGGTTAAATATTAATTCTATCAGGATGTTTGACCCGATCAGAGACCGGGAAATCTCAATTAGCCTTTGCCCCCCCCCATCCTGGACTAGCTTCTACGAATCATCAGAAAATCTTAGAGTGTGATTGGGCCAATTTTTCCGAAAATGTTTCCACACTTTTGCCCTCGTAGCTCAGCGGACGAACGTCGGAATTTAGATGTCAACGTCTCAGGTTCAATTCCTCGTTACTCCTTTTCATTTTATTGTGATTCAAGATAGTATAATATAATAATACAAAGAGAAAAACTAACACCAGTATTATGCAACTGGATTTTTCCAAACCTAATATTAAATGTATGTTATTTATATCGCTAATGAACGATTACAATGTAAATAACTTGAATATTATTTATACAGTATCACTAAAGAAAGATAACAGAATATAAATGATAAATATGGGTTTGTTTAATTAATATACGATATTATATAGTACGTATTTAATTATCTAAATAAAATAACCTATTTTACAAAGAAAGATGGTTATTTGTGTTATAATAATTACTTACATAAAATACAGATTATTTATATTGCGAAAGAACAATAACAATATAAATAACTTGAATATTATTTTATAATGCTAATGAAGGAAAACAGAATATAAATGATAACTTGAATATTATTTATATCGCTAAAGAACGATAACAATATAAAAAACCTGAATATTATTAATATCGGAATTTCACAGATTTATTATTACAGATGTATTTAAGAAATTGTAGAAGAATAGTAATTAGTAACAGTGTCCTATTTATTCTTCTTGGAGCCAAATTTGTAACTTTTAAAAGTGTGGTTACTATGTTGAAGTGTATGTGTTGCAACAGATGCTTGAGTTGTTATGTAATGTGAGTCAGTTATGGGATGCTTGATGTCGTCGCAATGTCGTAATTATAGTTTGATTGTGTTTGTGTGACTATTGTGTATTAATTTATGATGTATGGTACGGAAAGCTGCATATTTGTGTTATAGAAGTGTTACGTATGTGTGTTGTTAATGTTTTTGTATGTTTCAAATTGATAACTGATATTTGTTTTGCAATCGCAATGCCTAATTTACGGATTGTTTATGTTTTGTTTACATCGCGTAAGCTAATTTAATTTTCTTTTCCATTTCTCTTTATGCCTATATTTTTTGTGTATAAAACTATAGCCCTAACATACATATGTAAAATAGGGCTAACTCCCATTGGAAATGCAATAATAATAATAATAATTATTATTATTATTCATATCGTTATAAAGCGATAACAGAATACAAATGACTTGAATTTTATTCATATCTCTAAAGAACGATAACAAAATATAAACAACGTGATATCCATAAAGATCGATAACTGGATATAAATGATAATTTGAATATCATTTACATCGCTAAAGAACGATTAAAAAATAAAATGAAAGCTTGAAGAAGGCCCGAACCCACAACCTTTGAATCATTAAACAAGCACTCTACCGCTGGCCTACGAGGCGCAGTCATGGAACACTTTCATAGTTCCGGAACTGCTTGTACAAGTACATGCATCGTGTAACATCGCCGCCACCCGAAGTGGACTTTGAAAATATTCGCTGTTCACGAGTGCGGCCACTTTTTTTTTTGACAGCTGTACATGTACAATGGTTTATGTGTATAGGTATTGCAGGGGTCATGAGGACTTCACCGATATTATGTCTCGAGGTCCTATTGATTTGTCTCCTCTTGATCTCGCAATCTAAAACGCAGTCATACAAGCTGCCTCATAATTCCATGGCCTTCGCCGTTCGATAGGAAGGAATGGAGTACTTAGCTGTATACTTATATTGAAAATGACAACTATATCAATCCCGTTATTATTACGAGACAGGAAGTATGAATTCTGTTCACCATATAAATCCTCCATGTCGTAATCTTGTGTGGTTCACTAATGGCTCAGGAACCAACAGCAGTACTGGACCAGGGATAATTTATGATCTAAGACCCAGGACTAGAGTATCTATCCCCGTTGGTCAATATATTACGGTTTTGTAAACTGAAGTGTTTGCGATATTAGTTTGTTCTCGGGAAAATGTAAATATGTAGATCATGCCAAGGCCTGAATATCTTTATTTACTCTGATAGCCAGGCTACACAGGGTGTGCTAAGTATGCACAGAGTCGACTCCAGGCTGGTTGAAGAATGCAGAACTAACCTGGAAAACCTAATCCAAATATCCTAGAACACAGAGGAATGTCTGACAATAACAAGTCTGCCTATTGGCCAAGAAAGGAACTTCCATCCAATGCCATGGCTCTGAACCATGTGTTGGGATCTCTAATTATATAATCAAATAGGTCCTAAAGGAGAGACTGATGAAAGGTTTACTAGGAGCATGCAATCTACACCAGCCACATAACAGGCGAAACTCCTTATTGGACTCCAAACCTGAATCAACTGAACAACTCCTGGCATTGGAAAGGAGAATTTTTAAGATGATTAACTGGAATTTTGACCAGACACTGACATCTACATATATTGTCACCCACATATATTGGGACTAAATGACAACTCAACTTGTAGGAAATGTAGGATGGAGACCGAGTTATCACTTGACAGATCTTATGCCTCTCAACATATTTCGGAAAGTGGAAAGAATTCCAAGTCCCGATTCCTTCTAGTTGGGCCTACACATGTTACGTACCTTAATTCTTTCGCATTTGTTTGCTTGAAGCGTATCAATAATAAACTCGTTACGTTTCAGTTATACTGTATTTACAATTTCAGTAAATACATTTCCATTTAAAACCCAGTAAGCATCAGCTCCTTACCTGATAATTTGTTGAACAGAATAAAAGAACATGTATACGAATTTCGACCCTTAAGAGTAATAAAAAAAACATGCCCTTTCCATTCCCTTCCCAACCCGAAATGCGAAGCTGGTAAGTATTAACTATTGTTACCGGCAAGTGGGCTGGAAAAAGGAGGATAAAATTGTAATCGAAATAGAATATAAATTATGTACATTGCAGTTGTGAATAAAATGGTCTGGTATAGTAGTGAATGTTGTTACCGATACAGAAATAGATGTGCTATTACCGACTTCAGATTTGCAATCGCTAGCAGATGGCTCTACGGTCGTCCTGGTATCCTACGTTGGCATCGTTTAAGCGCTGAGCTGCACATCTGTTTGTGATCTGTGGGAGAAAGAACGTTCTACTTGACTTTGTAGCACAGACAGTCACAATGTAGCCTTTACTCGTTCACGTGCCCATTGTAATTATTATTTTTCAATTTTGACCTTAAACAAATAAAGTGAAAATTTAAGACAAAATGTTCAATAAAATAAATATTCTTGATTATACTCTATGTCAATTCACAATATCAAATATTCCTACACATTATATACCTACATACATACATACATACATACATACATACATACATACATACATGTTCTGCCCAAGGGCAGGTCTTTCACAGCAAATCCAGCTTTCTTCAATATCTCCTATTTTCTGCCTTCCTCTTAGTCTCCGCATATAATCCATATATCTTAATATCGTCTATCATCTGATATCTTCTTCTGCCCCGAACTCTTCTCCGGTTGACCATTCCTTCCAGTGCTCCTTCAGTGGGCAGTTCCTTCTCAGCCAGTGACCCAACGAATTCCTTTTCTTCTTCCTGATCATTTTCAGCATCATTGTTTCTTTACCCACTCTCTTCAACACAGCTTAATTTCTTATTCTGTTTGTCCATTTCACACGCTAAATTCTTATCCATATCCACATTTCAAATGCTTCTAGTCACTTCTCTCCACTTCGTCGTAATGTCCACGTTTCTGCCCCATACAATGCCAGACTCCGTAAAAGCACTTCACTAGTCTCTTCCTTAATTCTTTTTCCATAGGTCCACAGATGCTGCTTTTTAAATTAAAAGCTTCCTTGGCCATTGCTATCCTCTTTTTGGCTCCCTGGCAGCAGCTCATGTTACTGCTTAAAGTACATCCTAAGTATCTGAAGCTGTTCACTTGCTCTACTGCCTCATTTAGTATTTGCAAGTTCATCTTCTTTATTTTTCTTCCGACAACTATAGTCTTCGACTTGTTTGCGTTTATTTTCATCGCATACTGCTCACAGCTGTCATTTAGCTACAGTAGCATATCCCTTAGTATCGTTTCCTCTTCTGCTAACAACGCCGTATCATCAGCAAATCCTATGCACTTTATTCTTCTACCGCCTAATTTCACCCCTTCCATGTTTTCAAAACAGTTCTTCACCAGATTCTCCAAGCAGATGTTGAACAGGATAGGTGATAAAAGGCATTCTTGTCGTACTACTCTTCCTATTTCATTTCCTTCATACATTTCTTCTCCTATCCTGACTTTGACTCGTTTCATATAAAAGTTACTGAAGTCCAATCCACACCTATTATAATATTTATTGCTAATGGGTTAGTGCAGGTCTGAGTGATTCGTGTTAGATTGAGCGACCTACAGGTAGGCTACCTGTCTCCTCCTACTCCCTCAATTGCGTGCATCATAGAAAATATTGTCCCTCCCATTGAGGGTTAGACGCACAGTAGCGCTCAGTGAGAGTCTAAACGCCCGGACCTTGTTGTTGTTGTTTATTGACATTTCTGGCTTTGAGCCAGAGGCCGATTTAGGGTCTTACACGCGCAGGATGCCTTCTCCAGTCATTGTACATAAATAAAAATATAAATATATGTACACATATGAAACTATTCCTGGCATAAGTACCAGTAGGTGTGTGAGTGCAGTGACTGATTCCTTTTATTTTGTGTAGGCCTGATTTGTTAATTTGCTATATTTGTAGGGGAAAGTTAGTATTAATATAATATAAATATGGTACATATCAGGAATGGTGAACGGGAGAAGAGTTCGGGGTAAAAGATATCACCTGATAGACAACGTTATGTAGCCTATTATTATGGGGAGATTAAGAGGAAAGAAATAATTTGGGAAGAATGAAAAATGCTGGATTTGCAGTTAAAGACCTGCTCTTGGGCAGAACACTGTGCATACATACATACATACATACATACATACATACATACATACATACATACATACATACATACATACATACATACTGTACATACATATGTACGTACATATATATTTTTTGTTGAGATTTTATAGTTTCCCCTTGCGGTGGCAGAAGCGTCTGAATGGTTATGGAGATTTTCATGGGGTAGAGTTATTTTATTGACCTGCCTCTCTGTTGCTGTTGTGTGTCCTTTCAGACAGTACTCAAATTTCCAACACGTGTTTGCGGTTGTGTTGGTGTGTTTTAGTTTGGTGGTTGGGGCTGGTGGCAATTTAGAGGAGTTTCTCCAGTGTTGTTCTGTTGTTTGCGTTCGGTGGATTTGCGAAGATGTGTTGTGTTTATACGCGATTTACTGCCAAATGTGTGTATTTCCTGTTTATGTTGTTTATATGTGTGAAGAGTGGCTTCGTTTTTGTCATAGTGTAAACTGTGTTGTATCTGGTGCGTCTGTGCAGGTGGAAGATTTGGCGGGGAATTCTTCTTTCGCGGGCTTCGAATTTTGATTGGGTCGTTGGAGGGGCTTGTGTGAGGAAAATGGAGGGATGTATGCATAGGGATCGAAGCAATGCTTTGTATAGGTGGAGTGTTTCGGTTATACAGCCAGGTCGATTGATGCCACTTAGGTAGCTTATTGCTTTGGTGGCTGCGTTGTATTTCCTCCAGGTTTCTTTAGCTACTTCGGTCCAGGAGAGTTTGGAGGTGAAGGGTATTCCTAGATATGTGAGATTTCGCTGGAGTGGAAGTTGAGTGTTGGCTATTGTGATTGGGTTGTTCTGGAAGACCCGAGTTCGGAGTTTTGGGCGGAAGACGCATATCTATATTTTGTCTGTGTTGACTGTGATCCGCCACTTATTGGTCCAATTTAGATACTGCCCTAGTGTTGCGTTTAGTAACTTTATAGCGGAGGGGAGTCGGGGTGAGTAGCCCAATATACGACGTCGTCTGCATATTGTGCCAGTCCTACTAACGGATTATTAGGGAGGGGAATATCTGCCACATAGATGTTATACAGAGTGGGAGATATGACACTGCCTTGGGGGACTCCAGCTTCTATTCGGAAGGTCCGAGAAAGTTCGTTCCTTCCGAGTCTCACCTGTCCTGTTCGGTTGGATATGAAGTTGGAGAGCCAACGTGTGATTTCGTGCGGCAGATTTAAGGATGTGAGTTTGTATTTTAGGGCGTCTATCCAAACAATGTCAAAGGCTCTCTTGACGTCTAAGGCAACAAGGATGCTGTAGTGTCTACGTGTATAAGCCTCTTCAATGGGAGTGAGCACTCGTATCAGCTGGTCGTGTAGCTGCGCTCCCGGTCGGAATCCGGCTTGAGTGGTCGGGATTAGATTGCGGTTGCGCATATAGACGTGCAGTCGTGACACGAGAACTTTCTCCATTAATTTGGCTAATGTTGTTGTCAAACTGATCGGTCGGTAGTTTTCGAGCCCCTACCACGCTGTAGCGGAGAACTGAGAAATATGTTCCCAAATTGAAGCATCAGAAAGCCGCCATTTGTTTGTTAGAAAACGCGCGGGATTTCGAAACCGCTATTTGAATACGTGTTGTATTGCGTATCCGAAAGCTAAATGTTTTTGTTTAAAGGAACAATACTTCCTTTGCGATATATCTTTAATAACGTGTCTCCTGTCAGCAGAGTTGCTAGGTTTTCTGCGAGGGAAATCGGGATATCAGAAGCTAACTTAAGACATTATATTTATCATCACTTTATCAAAGAGATTTATAGTTGTTTTCTGCAAAGTAGTATTCGCGTGCTTTTAATGTAATATTCGCCTCCCTGAGAAACACTAAAATACGAAAGACACACAGTAGGCTACAGTGAATACTACAGGCTAATCGTTTTTTTTTCTTTTATTAACCATGAATATGTTTTAACCATTCGCTACTAAATTAACTTTGCAACTTTTCTTTTTCGGAACCGGTACTGCAACAGTACATCGACGATGAGTCCATGTTTAAACATAGTTCACTGCACTACAAAACGCAGCAATTGTATGTGTCTGTTCTTAGTGTAAAATACAATATCAAAACGCTCTTATTTTTTATTTTATTTTTTTTTTTTTGGCACTCAACGAACCTAAAATACACAATGTTGATTACTTGCGAGAACAGCAACTAGGTACCGAACCGGATTAATCAACAATGTGGTAGAACTAGGGGAACTATTATCTTGCGAGTAGAGTTACCTTACGGCAATCAGCTGGGTTACCTAACAGACTTACTAAATTTCCGCGTGTTACCTCTATGTTTACAATGTAACCATCTGAGTCAATATATAAATAAAAATGTCGGATATTAGGAAATGCAGACTAACTTGTTTAAATTGCGTTCTAGGCTATTATCCCTCAAATCGGGATTTTTATCAATCTCGATCCGCTTTATCGGGATTCAACCAGGCTGTCAGACTTGCATCATTTTCATAGGAACTCCGAATAACCAAGGTTAATGTCTACTTTTTAATTTATTCTGTATGTTAAACTGTTGTATAAAATCAAAAAGCATTATTATTATTTATTATTTATTATTATTATTATTATTATTATTATTATTATTATTATTAGTAGTAGTAGTAGTAGTAGTAGTAGCAGTAGCAGTAGCAGTAGCAGTAGCAGTAGTATAAAAAACTGTTTCATTAATCCGTAACTAAGACAGGAGTTACTTTCAATCAGGGATATTAAAAAATTAACTTTTTGTAGTTTATACAGTTTCTGTTGAGTTGTCCAAAGGAACGATGGTGTGAAAATTCCTTCCTCTAACAGGCTATGTGGCCTAATACTTGTTCTGGGAGATGAATTTGAAACATGTTATGCCATTACTTAATGAGTGGTTAGTACATGCAGTATTAATGAACATGTTTCAGCTTTTAGGCTCTAAAATTTGTTTATATATATTTTTTAAACAGGATCTATTTCTACCGTCCCGCGCCGTGGCGTGGTGGTCTAAGGCATACTGCTTAGGACTCGCATTACGGAATGCGCGCTGGTTCGAGTCCTCATGGGGAAGAAATTTTGTCATGAAATTTCGGCCAGTGTATGGGACCGGTGCCCATCCAGAATCGTGATGCACTTGGGGAGCTACGATAGGTAGCAAAATCCGGTTGCGAAAGCCAGCTGTAAAGGCTGCGGGGATCATCGTGCTAACCACACGATACCTCTATTCTGGTTGGATGATCGTCCACCTCTGCTTCGGCATGTGGGCGTGAGGCCAGCAGCCGGCTGGTCGGTCTGGGGCCTTCACGGACTGTAGCGCCACGGATTATTATTATTATTATTATTATTATTATTATTATTATTATTATTATTATTATTATTATTATTGTTATTGTTAATTCTGTATCTTCGAATTCGGCGAATAATTTTATTATTCATGTATGCACTGAAGCAACAGCTGTTTGAAGAAAGGGAAGGATATGGAGTGGATGAAGGACAATAACAATGTATACGGTAATAACGTAGTTTGAGAGGTAACAACTATCTTCGAAATGAGTTGAAACACTGAATGATTCATTGTAGGGTAGAAATTCTCTTTGCGGATTGCACCTATCCATTTCCGGTTAAGGGAATCTTTACTCAGAGGAAATCTGAAGCACAAACAGCCGTATAAGTACTATTAGTTTGTCTTCTGTAACATAATACGGGCCAAAAATATTGTAGAAATTAAAGATTAACTAATCAGTGAAATGTAACATTCCTTCCTTCTTTATCTTTACATCTGTGTGCATTGCTGCAATTAAAAATAGCACACGAACTAAACCTGTATTTATTCATCTCAACCAAGCAAATGGCCGCCCGTCGGCTGTTCAATTTGGGAGCATAACACTAGCGCCAGTGAGCGGTCTAGCGGTTATTTAGTAAGTCTATGGTAGTTTTGTGGGTCAGATGCGTCCTTGCCTGGTTCAGGAAACATAAGAATGTGGGAGGGTTTCCAGCGCTTTGGTGTGTGCCCTAGTCTGAGTGATCCTGTGTAAAGTTCTGAAAGATAATTTAGTGCTTTGGGAGGAAGTTGGCATAGTATGTTGTAGGTGATTTGGTCTGGTCCGGAGGCAGAGTTTTTTATGTTTCTTGATTCCCATGATATGTCTAGCGGAGTGATGTTGTCAATGAATGGGTCGTCGGTCGATCGCGGAAGTGGCGCTGGAAGCGGCTCGTAGAGCCTCAGGATTCTGTGTGATGTGATGTTTAATGTATGCTAGATCTGGGAGTGTGTTGATGTAAGTCAAATATGATATACAACATGGACCATATCTCAACAGATATTTGTTTCCGGACACATGTTTATAGGAACTTTGTTTCTAGTTTCGACCTATAAAAGTATGCGACACTTTTTAAGCACTCTGTATATATATTTATATATCATATACTATAATAAACGAAGATTTAGGTACTACATTATATAATATAATATATTATCGTTTATGTCAATACTTTTCCATTTCTTCTACAATTTTTTCTTCAATAAACACATTGGAATATCTAGCACCGTACAGAAGACTTGCTCCACCAGCCGCAATAATATCTAACTTGATCATGCCAGAAGGAGGTAGCGCCAGACTTTCCTGTGTACACGGCGCAAGGATCGTATTGCAAGCCAGAAACCATTTGTGCGCTTTTTCCTCTTAGCTTCTGCAATCTAGCAGCTCGCTGTACAGTTTACACGGTGCAATAGGGACCTTGCGCTGGAAATTCATTGCAATGAACAGAAAACTAGCTCCGTGGACTACCTTAAGTATGCCAGGTACAAACACATTAAAAAAGTGTACAATATTAATATATCGTAATAATAACCTCAGAGAGAAGGCATTAGAGAAATAGGCAGTTCCTAATGATAACTCAGCTAATATAAATACACATCATCATTGTCAACGCTGCATTCTTCCTCGTCCCTCGTTTCCAACATCCTTAGGTACAGAAGTACTAGGATCATTCTCTCATGACGTATAGGTTGCAGTAGTTCCCGTAAGCAGGCGAAAAACTTCAAAAGGAACTTTATATGAATAACAACACTTTTGCATACGGCGTAATCCAAACTTGACGTCCAAAATAGCCGACAATGTTTTTATTTTCATCCTCTACCTCAGTTTGTTTTTAACAATATTGACTTGACTGAAAACTAACTCTCTCTCTCTCTCTCTCTCTCTCTCTCTCTCTCTCTCTCTCTCTCTCTCTCTCTCTCTCTCTCTCTCTCTCTACGTCAGTATTCGAATTTGGCAAAGTTAACGCAGAAGTATGATTTACAGAATTTACAAAAAGCTTTCTCACGCCTGTAGGAACAGATTGTATCCAGTCTTTTAATTCCATCAATTTCTCCCATTCTTTTCTATACTTTTGAATAGGCCTATATTTAGGTTTCGGCATGATTAATAATATATTTAGGCTATTACTCACATGATATTTAATTAAAACATTCATTAATTTCAATCACATCACAGCACGATACCTGAGCCAAACTACCACATATCAACTATGTATTATTTTAAGATTGAATGTAATGTAATGCAATCTGTAGACAAAAAATTACAACATAAATGCAGCTTTGAATGATATGATCATGCATGCTATTGTGCAATTTTATGTAACGGTAGTGGCCATTGAAAAGTCCGAAGTCGAGAAGCAGATCCACGTATGCACGTATAAGAAATAAAAATTAGAATATATCTAAAACACATTCAAAATGGCCAGAAACGGCTAAATGGAGCACAGAAAGTAACTAAAATGCTACAGGTGGCATTTTGAAATATTTGTTGATAGATCAGTACTTCGAACATAAAATACTTTAATGCTCGAAGGATCAGTATTCGAAATGGCTAGATTTAGCCACAAAGTAGCTACATTGGCAACACTGCCAGTACTGCCAGAAAGTAACCATCATATATAAAAAGGCTCATTCGAAGTGCGATAAATTATGCGCTCATTAGAAAAAAATCCCCCTCTCCCGAAAATAAATGCTGAATAAAATACTGCAAACAGATAATTTACCCCATACTTTTGGAAATATTGAGTTATGCTATAATGAAATACGAAATATTGTATTCTGATCCTTTCCACTTCTTGTTGCTGCAATACCATGGATGACAGATAAGTTACACTTATAATGACATCATCTGTAGTAATTTAATGGAGCCCAGACAACCTGGTACACAGCATGTATTGGCCCTGGTTTTCTGCTGGAATCATAGAAAACAATGTTGCGATGTTTCTTATATCTCTAATAAATAACACATAATATTATGTATTTAATTTGCATTTGTTTTCTTGCAGCGTATCAGTTATTGCACCTTACAATAAGCTCATTGATAGTATTATTGTGCCACATCTGACACCAGAATCTTTGTCGTGCCACTTGCCACGACAAGGGCGGATGGCTTATCTTTGAGAACAATGCGAGTTGTATCCTACTATCAAGACAACACAAACGAATTAGAAACTGCGTTCTACTTCCTAACTCTATGATAATTTATAAACTGTATTTGATTAAGGATAGGAGGGATTCCTATTTATAATGAGATCTCAGGCTTTCGAAATAATCACAAGTTTAGACATTCACTATTACTAAGTTTATTAACAAGATATCAAATTAGAACAGATAAATATAGAATACTGAAATACAACGATTTATGAAGTATCAAAATTGCTGTTAATTTTAAAGTATCAAAATGAACTATAGCGGTTTCAGAATAAGAAGTCATATGGCCTAAGCCAATACAGTGCTCGCTGCTGTACAGCGTTGGCACATGTTGCGTGAGACGTGAAAGACAGAGTCAGCAGATACGTGTGACAAGGACGGAAAATATCCGCTAGCGCAGCGAGCGTCTTGCTTCCATCATTGTGTCGTATGTTTAAATACTCTTACTGAAGTCATTTTTATCCCAATTTTCATTATTTAGTCGCTTTAAAAATCGGTATATGTTGGAGTAACTAGCTTGCGAAATAAAGCGACAGATATGTAAAAATGTAGTGCACTTTGTTGCTCATAATGAGAGAGAAACAGTGACTTAATTTAAAAAAAATTGAAGGTTGTATTGCACTACCTGCCATGTGGATATTCTCGCCTGAAAAACTGTAAGCGAGAAAGTGCATTCAAATGTCCAAACGTCTTTGCACAGCAATCATGAATTTATTACTCTTCATTTCTCCGGAGGAAACAGAAGATTACAGTAAGCGTATTTTTGTAAGGGCGGGCTATGTATCGTACATCGTAAGCATTCCTTTAAATACGTAATTTAGTACTCATATTGAAAATTAAGATCCTTTTCCTCGTCTCTGGTAAAATTAAGCATACCTATCTAGTTTAATTTAACCCTTTCCAGCCCAAATTAAATTGAAAATTAAAAAAAAAAAAATTGACATGAAGGAGAAACGCTGCCCGATAGTGTTTTGTTTCGGGATTTCAAACAACTAAGAATATGGCTATGATAACATATGGAGTCATTTGGCATTTTACATGCATTCTCAGAGCAGGTAAAGTGTATGATGCCATATGGAATCATTGGGCTGGAAAGGGTTAATTTAATCTCTAGTTTATACATACCTAGAGGTCCAGGGTTCTATATTTTATCACTGTGGTCTATGGCATTATAAGTCTAGGAGTGAAATTATAATACAGTATATAAACAAGTGAATATAAAACCGCAACCCAATAATATCTTATTGGATATGTTGACGGTAAACATTCTATAGCCTATTAAGTAAACGTGTAGACTGTATAGACTATAGGCCTAGTAGATGTACCGTAACTCAAAGTTTTTAAAATGCAAATTGAATTTTGGAATTATAAAATATTCTCGATCCTAGGATGACAATGTAGGCCTATATTTTATAAGTGAAATGTGCAGTGGCGCAACAACGTAATTTGTTTGTGGGGAGAGGTAAGAATTTTGTTATGTGCAATTTCCATGACAATTCTCACCATCATTGTAATGGGGAGGATTAATAATGCTATATTTTTATAAAGTTTATAGTAAACAATAAAAAAAAATAAATTTAGAACATGATGTTAAAACTCATATGTTTACCTCCTTCGCACTTCTGATAAATACGAGGCGCATCCAGAAAGTAAGTTTCCCGATTTTTTCCCCTTGAAAGTAAACGTAATTAGCCGTGTCAATTGCGCATGCGTAACAGATCTCTGACGTATCAATCATATGCCAGCCGGACAGGTCCCGCCTGGTGCCAGTAGCGTGGCAGCAGAGGTCCGAAATGGAAGCTCTTATTCATTCTTCCGCCGCCTGCGAGGTTCGGTCGGTGATAAAGTTATTTAATGCACAAAGCATTGCGCCAATTGAAATTCATCGGCAGCTCTGTCAGGTCTATGGGCCGAACATCATGAGTAAGCAAATGGTGCGTCGCTGGTGTAGGCAGTTTTCCGAAGGTCGTCAAAGTGTCCATGATGAAGAGCGCAGTGGGCGACCGTCCCTCATCAATGATGATCGTGTTGAGCTGGTGCGGCAGTGCATCATGGAGAACCGTCGCTTCACGATTACGCAGCTGAGCAGCCATTTTCCGCAGATATCGCGATCCTTGTTGCATGATATTGTCACTAAGCACCTGCTGTTCAGAAAAGTGTGTGCCAGGTGGGTGCCGAAAAACCTGACACTCGAATAGAAAATGAAACGTTTAGGAGCAGCACTGACATTTCTGCAACGGTATTACGATGACGGCGACGAGTTCCTCGACAGGATCGTCACGGGCGATGAGACTTGGATTTCGCACTTCACCCCGGAAACCAAGCAGCAGTCAATGCATTGGTGGCATAGTGGATCTCCCGTCAGGACGAAATTCAAACAGACGCTGTCGGTACGGATGTGATGTGCACGGTGTTCTGGGACAGGAAGGGCATTCTGCTCATTGACTTCCTTCCAAGAGGTGAAACAGTGAACGCTGACCGTTACTGTGAAACAATGCGAAAATTGCGACGTGCCATTCAAAACAAGAGGCGTGGAATGCTTACTGCAGGTGTTGTACTCCTCCATGACAATGCTCGTCCACATATGGCTCGGCTCACAGCAGCTGTTTTGACGGAATTTGACTGGGAGTTGTTTGATCATCCACCCTACAGTCCTGATCTTGCTCCAAGCGATTTTCACGTTTTCTTGCACCTCAAGAAATTCCTGTCCTCCGGTGAGCGTTTTGGCAACGACGAAGAGCTGAAGAAGTCTGTCACACGCTGGTTCCATTCACAGGCGGCAGAGTTCTACGACAGAGGGATACAAAAGTTGATCCCACGATACGACAAGTGTCTCAATTCTGATGGTGGCTATGTTGAAAAATAGCTGAAACATTGCTGTACCTGTTGCCAATAAATGTTTTCCTGAAAGTGTGTGTTCTTTTTTTTTAAATAGGGAAACTTACTTTCTGGATACGCCTCGTAATAGCTTTAGTAATTGTGACTGTAATCGTGTAGTCAATTACAAAATGCCCACCTCTGATAAGAACAAAGTGAAGAGTACATAGCCTATATATAGTAAATAATATTACTGTATGTTCTTACCGTTCTCTTCCATTTGTCGTTTTTTTTAGTGTGATCTTCAAATAAATTAGAGACAGACCTCTTCATAACAACAGCTTAATATTACTAATACTTCGATCAATAAATAAGAAATATAAAAACTCAACTGCTCGTCTGATATTAAAAATCGGTTAGCCTTTTCTTATTATTATTATTATTATTATTATTATTATTATTATTATTATTATTATTATTATTAATGGTATTTTTTTAAATACCATGAATGTTACAATACTTATTGTGTAAAATGTTTGATAAATAACCAGATTTATTTCAATGGTCAATATCTCGAAAACAGGTGTCTGTCGCTTAGTCTCTTATTGCGTAACTCCGTCCAATTCATTGTTGTGATGTTTCGAACGGACAAAAAGAACATTAACTTCGTGTCATTGTCTCAATGCAATAGTTCGAATTTTGTTGTCTTTGTTACTATAGTAAAATGACTTTGAAGTTCTTCTATGTCATTAAAATAAATAAAAAATTATACATTTCAAAAAGTAAAATCCATACTATAAAGCTCCCTAATATTTTAGGAGTGTAAAAATTATATTATTTACACCTCTAAATTTTTGGGGGTAAATCTTACCCTCTCACCGCCCACGTAATCGTATCACTGGTAACGTAATTCATTATTGTTTCATCTTAAAATGGTGCATTGTTCTTAAGGGGGCATGTTAATACTCTTTCTTATAATTAATAATTTAAAAAAGAGGAGGGTGTTGATCTTTACAATATCAACCAATTACCTCATACTTTTTGCGGTATTTCTTTTCACACTGCGTGTAATATTACGATGAAAAGTGAATATCTTACCATAGCCTACCTTCGCCTGTGAGTGTAGAATTTTTCTTTTGCGTGTAATAGACCAAACACTAGATCCACTTGAATCCTTTCAAGAGACATTGCTTACTTACTTACTTACTGGCTTTTAAGGAACCCGGAGGTTCATTGCCGCCCTCACATAAGCCCGCCATTGGTCCCTATCCTGAGCAAGATAAATCCAGTCTCTACCATCATATCCCACCTTCCTCAAATCCATTTTAATATTATCTTCCCACCTACGTCTCGGCCTCCCCAAAGGTCGTTTTCCCTCCGGCCTCCCAACTAACAATCTATATGCATTTCTGGATTCGCCCATACGTGCTACATGTCCTGCCCATCTCAAACGTCTGGATTTTATCTTCCTAATCATGTCAGGTGAAGAATACAATGCGTGCAGCTCTGCGTTGTGTAACTTTCTCCATTCTCCTGTAACTTCATCCCTCTTAGCCCCAAATATTTTCCTAAGAACCTTATTCTCAGACACTCTTAATCTCTGTTCCTCTCTCAAAGTGAGAGTTCCAAGTTTCACAACCATACAGAACAACCGGTAATATAACTGTTTTATAAATTCTAACTTTCAGATTTTTTGTCAGAAGACTAGATGACAAAAGCTTCTCAACCGAATAATACCAGACATTTCCCATATTTATTATGCGTTTAATTTCCTCCCGAGTGTCATTTATATTTGTTATTGTTGCTCCAAGATAATATTTGAATTTTTTTCACCTATTCGAAGGATAAATCTCCAATGTTTTATGTTTCCATTTCGTACAATATTCTGGTCACGAGACATAATCATATACTTAGTCTTTTCGGGATTTACTTCCAACCCTGTCTCTTTACTTGCTTCAACTAGAATTTCCGCGTTTTCCCTAATCGTTTGTGGATTTTCCCCTAGCATATTCACGTCATCCGCATAGACAAGAAGCTGATGTAATCTATTCAACTCCAAAGCCTGTCTATTATCCTGAACTTTCCTAATGGCATATTCTAGAGCGAAGTTAAAAAGTAAAGGTGATAGTGCATCTCCCTGCTTTAGCCCGCAGTGAATTGGAAAAGCATTAGATAGAAACTGGCCTATACGGACTCTGCTGTAAGTTTCACTAAGACACATTTTAATTAATCGAACTAGTTTCTTGGGAATACCAAATTCAATGAGAATATTATATAAAACTTCTCTCTTAACCGAGTCATACGCCTTTTTGACATTGCTACTGTACGTAATTATTATTGTTGTTCAATAAAGGCTCTTCAGTACACACAGAAAAAAGTCCTCATCTGAATTTGAAAAGAAACCAAATCTGTCTCTGTTTACAGCGAGAGTCTTCACAGTATATGGTGTTATGACTTGGATATAATCATTGTTTAGTCTTAAAGCGATAACATGCGATCCAATTTAAGCGATAATATGTGAACTATTTTAAGCGATAACATGCGAACCAGGTGATGTACGAATTCCGTTCTCCTACCGTCAGATTCATATTTCGTAGCTCTATAAAATGACACAGCCTAAAATACAATCCTCGGTATAAATATTGTGCGCGCAACAAAGAAAGTAATATGCGACGCATCAGCGAGACTTCGCGACGATTTAGCCGGGCAACACCGCCTCACTAGCATTGGCTAGTCTACATAGACCGGCCTGAACTAGCTCCGCCTTATATGCCTTCTTATTCTGAAAGCGCTCTAGTTAAATGTAAAGTACGTACAAGAATTGATTTTACTTACAGTTGATTGTAGAGCGAATCCTGGTGCAATTCAAAGATGATGCCATTTTCTGCCTTATTTCTGGACGTCGGGAAGTTACGACCTCTTCTGCATGACCGCTGTCTTGACCAGTGACAAATGACCGCGATTTGGACGTTTCATGTCCATTTATAAGTTCTCGAATAGCGCCCTTTGTAATGTAACAGAGACGCGAATCTTCTCAAAAGACGGTATTGCATCATTATTGCCTTTGTCGTAATCTTTGTTGTCATTGCAATAGCCCTTATCTTACTCCTTGTCTTTGACATGATCTTGGTCCTTATCGTAGTCCTTGTCGTGGTCCTTATCGTAGTCAGTGTCGCGGTCCTTAAAGTGGTTCATATTATGGTTCTTATCATCCTGAACCTTGTGTTGCGTATCGTGGACCACGTCGTGATCCTTATCGTAGTCCTCGTCCTTATTCTTATCGCGATTCTTATAGTGATCTGTATTCTCCTTCACATAGTCCTTATCACTGTCTTGGTCTTTATGAACTTTATCGTAGTATTTGTCATGGTCTTTATCGTGATACTTATTGTAGTGTTTGTCGCGACCCATGTCGTTATTCTTATCGTGGTCCTTGTCTTTGTTTTGTTGTTGTAATGGGTCTTAACGTTCTTCTTGTCTTTGACGAAGTCCTTATGGTGATTATTCTGTGGTCCATGTCATGGTCCTTATCGTGATCATTGCCCTAAATCTTTTAACGATCCTTGTTGTCTTTTCCACGTCCTTATCGTGGCCACTGTTCTCTTTGTTATGATCCTTATCATGATCTTGGTCCTTATCGTGGTTCATGTTGTGACTCTTATCATGAACCTTGTCTTTATCGTGGTCTAATTCGTAATTAGCTATTATCGTGGCCCTTGTCTTTATTCATATCGCGTTTCTTATATTGGTTCTTGTTTTCCTTGTCATGGTCCTTATCGTGATGCTTATTATTATGTCGTGGTCCTTGTTGTCTTTGACATGTCTCTTATCGTGATCTATGTTGTCTTTATTGTGGTCATTGTTGGCATTGTGATAGTCCTTAGCGTCCTCCTTGCTGCTTTTGTCATGTTCCTGAATAAGTATTTGTTGTCTTTGTAAATTGCGAAGTCCTCATTGTGGTCCATGTCGTGGTATTTAATGTAATCCTTGTCGTGGTGTTTGTCGTGGTCCTTGTCGTAGTATATTATAATGGTCCTTATCGCGGTTCTTACTGTCTTTCTAATAGTCCTTTTCGTAGTCCTGGTCATTTTAATCCTTATGGTGGTCTATGTCGTGGCATAATCTTTGTCGTGTTTCTTGTATGTAACCATGTCCTTGTCGAGGTCCTTGTTGTCTTTGTCGTGGTCCTTACAATGTTCCTTGCTGTCTTTGTCATATG
Organism: Periplaneta americana; assembly: GCF_040183065.1. NCBI lineage: Eukaryota > Metazoa > Arthropoda > Insecta > Blattodea > Blattidae > Periplaneta > Periplaneta americana. The sequence continues at coordinate 84,443,981 of NC_091123.1, read as the reverse complement.
TCTACATTTGTCATTTCAAAATTAATATTGTTTCTGCACTTTGTCAAATGACTTTCGTGTTACACAATATATTTCAATCTTTCATTAAAGGTAAACGATCAAAGATGTAAAAAGAGACATACACCAGAAATACACAGACAACTGATAACATTTTGCACTGGTGTGCTCTTTGGAGTAGGATGAAAATAGGCCTATGCATGCACGACAAGATATCTTCCTGGCTACGTCGATATCGAGTGAACCGCACTGTAGAACTTTAACTTCCGACGACCAAGAGTCGTCTCATTCTTTTTAAGGGGAACTGTACATGATTTTATATATTGTTTTGCAGGGTAGCTGAAAGAGAACCTTCAAAGTACGCCTAGCTTGTAGTTTTCACTTTAAAAATGACATTAATTCTCGTCATTTTAACAACTAACTATCTCAAATTAATTATAATTTTTTACATATTGCATATAGACTGAATTGAATTAAATTTGCTCATAAATTAAGTTATTACATTTTCTTATAGATTTATCTCAATTTAAATAAACATGCACTAGTCGTTAAAACTTAACTGAAGAATATTGTTGGAGAATTTTTTAAGTATATTCTAATACAGTAGAACCCCAATTATCCGTCAACCTATTAACCGATTGACAGATTATCCGACTATTTCTCTCTCTATTTTTTTACACGACAAAATATGAAGTCCTATACAGTTACTTGTTGGAGGGGAGGTTTTTTCCCAACTTGTAAAATAGTCACTACCTGCTTTCAAGGAAATGACCCCAAGAACTTCTGCACAATTGCAAAACCCGTGTACAATTCAATCCTTGTTCTACTGTTGGAGTGGACGTTCTGTATAACATATGTAATTATCTTCCATGGGTGTCGAAAGAAAACTTGTGCTAAGTATAAAAAAGAGCACGTAGTTGATAGATTTGGGAAAGCAAATACTTAATCTCATATCGAAGTAGAATAGGAGATGGGCGTTGTAACTGTAAGCGATTTAATAAAAAGAAGGTAAATTGTATAAAGTAGGAGTGTGTAAATCTACAACACGAGACCTCTACTCCTATCTTTTGTAGATAGCCATCACAAGGAGTTCCCTTAGCCCATAAAACCCGTCATTGATAAAACACGTCAACACAGATTTTCCTTTTTTTGGTTTTGACACTTGTTTCATATTTACTTTGTTCACCTGACTCCAGAAATGTCAACTGTTTTGTCCTATCACATACCAATTTTTAATAATTTCAGTATTTGTGATTATTAAGACATTAAAAAATACACTATCTCCAATTAAATAGGAACACAACAATTTATTTGAGAGTACACAATCACTCTAATTTTGTTAATTTTGCATCACTGTGTTGTTGGATATCACAATATTTTATGATCAAATGGCAGGACTTTCTACTGTTGTAATGGCGGACATTAGAGAAAAGTTACATCAGCCAGTTCTGAGAAGTCTATTCTAATGCATTGTGTTTCTGTGGACTGTTTGGTGTGGTTTAGTTTGTTTGTTGTGCTATATCCATGAACAGAAGCCAGTGTTTGAACGATCTAGATATATTTTGTTAGATTTGTGGACGTTTCAGGATTGCAAAACAGAGACACAATATAATTTCACATGTTAAAAGCGTTTATTTTGCTTATTTTTTAATTAAGCTGGGCGATCAGGATAAACCATGGGCCCCTCATAAAGCGTGCAGTGTTTTATTGCGGAATTAAGTAACAGGTTAAAGGGAAAGAAGAAAGCCCTTAGTTTTGGAATTCCGATGGTGTGACATGAGGCAAAAAACCATATTGACGACTACTATTTTTGTATTTGCAAAGTTAAAGGCTTCAATACAAAAAAAAAAAAAAAGGAATGATTTATCCTGATTTGGAATCTGCTTAGACCTGTACCACATGGTCCTGATATTCCTGTACCAAACTCTCCTAATGACCTTCATATACAGCATTCTGAAAAAAGTTCTATACCTGTCGAGTCATCTGAAGATTCTGATTGGGCATACACACAAGGCATGCTCCAACCTTTCACACAAAATGAGCTGAATGATTTGATGAGAGATTTAAATCTTCCAAAGACACTTCAGAACTTATAGCTTCAAAGCTGAAAGAGAAGAATCTTCTAGCTTCAGGAACCTACGTAATCTTTTACAGAATTCGAGAGAAAGATCTATAACAGTATTTTAACCAAGAAGACAATTTAGTACATTGCACTGACATTCCAAACCCCATAAAATTTTAAGAGCTGAGTACAAAACAAATTAATGAAGGCTCTTCATCGATTCAAGCATGAGAAGTTTAAAAGGTGTGTTACTACATAATGGTAACCTTCTAGTATCAGTTCCAGTCACTCATTCTATCCATCTCAAGAAAACGTATGAAAATCTTGAACGGCTACTCGAAAAAGTCAAGTACTACAAGGAACATCAATGGATGCTCTGCGGTGATTTGAAGATTTTGTGCATGTTGTTAGGACAACAACAGGGTTACGCCAAGTACCCATGTTACATATGTGAATGGGACAGTCAACATAGACAGAATCACTGGACAAAACGAGAATGGCCTATAAGACACTCACTGCTCCAAGAACATAATAAAGAAGAGCTTAGTAAATCCTGAAAAAATTCTGTTACAGTTTGAATATACAAAATCAGTTATTAGATTTCAAAAAGCTCTCAACTTTTTTTTATTTGTAGACCTGTGTAATCAGACTTGAATTACTGAACTTCTGATCCACTAACTAGCATATTAAACACAACACCACGGAGAAAATTAGAAAACTATAAATCTAAATATTATGCACTTTATTTAAGAATATTTTTTATGGTACGGATTATCCGATTTTTTCGAGTAACCATTCAGTCCATCCCCTTCATTACCACAGATAATAGAGGTTCTACTGTATTCATAATTTAAATATGTATGTAACTATTGTATAGATTAAGGCTGGTTGAGTGGAAGAGAAGGTCTTATGGCCTTAACTCTGCCAGCGAAAATAAAGCATTCTATTGAAGGAAATTGTCCCCCACCCATTTTTTTTAATTTAAGTAAATATACGGACTTTCCTCCTGCAGAATCTAACAAGACGAAACAGAAGATAAGATTAGTAAGTCCATGCCTTGCTCTATATTTGTAATAGACGAGAACATTACCTAACCAAAGTCCCTGTACATTGACTACAACATTCTTAAATTTCCATGTTTCTCCCACCCCCGATTACAGTGTAGTCTTTTGTGAGAATGTAGCAGAGGGAGAAAATCATGCCAAATGGATATCGAATGTACAATTTGCAACTAAAAGCATTGGAGACTGAAAATTATTTTCAGCAAATACAGTAATAATTATTTTTTAATACTCTAACATTTAAAATCAATTTACAGGCTCCCCAGAAGTTCTTATAAGGCAAACGCCAGTCTCTGTTGCAGAATGAATCAAGAGATGCCGACCCTAAATAAATTACTTATCTAGTTACTGATATTGTCTTGGGAATGACAGCTTCATAATTTATTTGAAAATCCTCGGTCAATGAATTCGTAAATTTATATTATTCTCAAAGGTCACCTCACAACCTTCTAAGCACTTATACATGGAAACATCTTTGTCGTATTGAATAATTTCTTTCTCTCTGATGCCGTGTACTTCTCTTTTATGTATATTGACATTTGTGTTGGTTTGAAAAAAATGTATTACATAGGTACAGTACTAAAAAAGCAACACCCATGTTGCGAGCTATGTCGTCCACTTGGCATGCGTAAACAACGGTCATACGATGGGCTAATGGCGCGCTAGTGGTGTGGAGCCATAGTTTCCTATGTGTGGCGCGCGCAATTATGGTATCGTCTGCTTGTGACCATTTCCGCGAATGCGTACTTAGTGGAATACGTTCCTGTCTCTAGTAGCTGCTGTGGTGTGGCGCGCTTCGTCCAGCGCTGCGTCGGTCGTCTGCTTGTGACTTCACTTCCGCACAAGCTTTTCCGCGCATGCGTACTTTGTGGAACGCGTTCCTGTCGTTAGTCGCTGCTGTGCCCAAAGACGTTTTATAGTTTAACCTAGACTCACTACGAGCGCTGTTCCTCGACCAAAAAATGTGTTTATATAGTTTAAATGAATCTTTCTCCTGTGATATACGTGAAATCACAGTGTAGGCCTACTACTGTGCTACATATGAGGCCTATACAAATAGTAGTATTTTAATCATATTTCTTTGTTATAAGTGAAACCATCGTGTGCTCTTGTGCTGCATACAACTGTACAAATAGTGTTCTTTTATCATTTATTTTCATCGTACTCCTATATAAATTCCGTAAGTGGAATCATGGTGCATAGTTGTGCCGCAAACAACTGTACGAATCGACGTAAGAAGGATTCGGAAAATTCTTTTCACAAGTAAGTTAGTTACATATATTGTATTAGGATATTGTAAAATGACTGAGAACATTAGTACATATTTATTGTGTTAATGGAAGAGAATGTTTTATAGGAGTAAGCGCAAACTTTCTTTTTAGGTTTCCATTGCAAAAGCCTGAGCTTCTCAGTAAATGGTTATCTGCTGTTAAACGCGATAAATTTATACCATCAATTCACCACCAGCATTGCTTTGCACAAGAAGATAGTTAGACAGCATCTCTCTAAATCAATTTTATTTATGAATCAATAAGCGAGAGCAAAATAAATGTGGTTAAGTATTTTCATACTATCTAGATATGGCCTAGTTACAATATTTTCACATTCTTGCACATATTCGATTTAATAATAATAGTTGATGCATTCCTTGTTTATTGAAATACTTATTATTAGGCCTAAGCAAAATGCACACAGTGTGCAAGATTAAGTTAATGTCCTAACTCGATTAATTAAATATTTCAGGAATTCCATCGGTACAGATTTGATGAATTGTGTAAATATGAATAGGCCTAATCACGAAGACAAGAATTTTTAATTGACAGTTTTAGCATAACATCTTAATATTTGTTGTTCACAAAGATGACGATTACTGACTGACAGTTCCAGTTTCTTCAATTATTTGCTGTTGTAGACTACTACAGGAATGCAGGTGATTACGTTCCACTGTTTATATTTGTTTTTATCCTTGTTACCCTTTTAGCTTATATTTGGTTGTTTTTTATGGTATAGGCCTAGTAATAAATCTTAGTGTTTTTTGCGGTTGCGTTCTATTAGCATTACTTTTCGTCCTCACACAATGTGCAAGATTAAGTTAATGTTCTCACTCGGTTATTGAAATATATTTCAGCAAGCCCATCCTACGGATATGAATAATGTAAATATAAATTCCCCCAAGTCACAAAGACGACGCAGATTATTGACTGACAGTTGCAGGATTAATATCTTTGATTTTGATGTTATACCACAAGAATGCAGGTAATTACGTTTTACTATTTATATTTGTCTTTATCCTTGTTACTCTTAGGCTCATGTTTGATTGTTTTTATGTTGTATAGTAATAAATCTTAGTTTGTTTTACGATTGCGTTCTATCAGCATTGCTTTCCGTCCGCCTCAAGATGGTGGCGAGCGATCGCTTCAATTTGGATCCAGTCGTATCTTCTGCGCAGCTGGTAGTGTGGGGTCTTGGCTTTGGCTGTGCCAGGCCTGTTGCTATGGTAACAACAGTTGAGTTGCCAAACTTACCATTCTCATGTGGCGAGTGCTTAATAGCTCTCTTGACGACATTTATTGTGCACACAGTGTTAGCATTGGTTCGTTTCGTGTTTGATTCTCTGTCGATTTTTGTATTGTTTTCTTACCTTTGCGTCAATTGTCAATGAATGTTTTAACGTCAGCCATCTTAACATTAATTGCTAGCTTCCATCAGCTGGCAGGATGGTAGTCCATGTTGTCAACATGGCACTGTAGGTCCAAGCTCGGCCGCTTAACTGTTATGTCCCATCCACGGTCCCATCTTTCAAAAAAAAAAAAACAAGTATATAATTATAACGTCTTTGTGTGTAACCGGCCTAAGCATGGATTCTTCACGCGTCATCAGCAGCCAATTAGCCATTTGATTGGCTAACGAAATGTGAGAAAACCTAAACCTTGGGTCTGTCTAGCAACTGTTTCTGTTAAGAGTTGGCCACCCTGGAGAGTGGAGTTACAAATTTTGTGATCAGACCTCCTCTAGTTTTAATAACTTAAATGAACGTCTGTTCTGTTTTGTGCCTTTAGAAGATATCAATGGTATTCCTTTCAAGGCTCTGAGGTAATTCATCACCAATGAGGATTTTAAAAATATTCAGTAGCAATACTAAAAATCAGTAGCTGACGTGATACGACAGGTTAGGATCTTTTGTTACGATTTATTGGAAAATTCATTATATTATACAACTAATTCTATGTTGATTATCTCTTTAGTAAGAGAATGGAAACAAAAATCACATGACAGCATTTGTATCAATAGTCATTTACATTTATATAATTTGCAGTACATCTGATAGAGATTCTGGCTGATATGTACAGTTTCCCTGGAAAAGGATGATACGATTGAATATTCATGTCTCAGATGTAAGACACTGCGCATGATCGGAGATCAGAGCACTGATACACAAGATAACGAATATTAAATTACTTAAATTCAGGCTATTTGGTTTGTTACTACCATCGTTCCTAAATTCATTTCAAATACTGCAAAAAAATATGATAATATTACGTAAATAATATATAAATATATACGTAAATCGTGTAGTTAAATCGACAATGGACCTTCATTACTAGATCGACACTCCGCACAGAAAGGAAAGCTATCGTGTCGTTTCAATAGCTCAGACGCTAAGACTTCTGCCTGTTGTGTAGAAGAGAGAGAGTTCGATTCTTAGTCTACATCAACGATTTGTTTTGTCTAAATAATGTTCAAATAGCTAAGTAACGTTGAAATAGAGTTTTACAAAGTCCTGAGATTAAGTGTTAATGATCACAGACAATACAAAATTACAAGTTATAATATTATAAACGTTAATCTAGTGAATGCATTTATATACACATATATACAATGTAAATGCATATATATTAAAAACTAGCAATTAAAATTAAATAAAAAAATATTCCTAAGCCACACAGACAAACCTTTACAAAGGTTTAGAGTCCTTAGGCTATGTCATTTGCTGAGTAATTATTACAATATTTTATTAGTAGCTTTCCCATATGTGTAAGAAATGCACTTGCACAAAACACTTTCTGTTAAAAGTGTGGCTTTGGATTATTTCATTCTCACCTCTTCAGTTGATTTTAACTATTTTATCTACGTGTTTCCAATAGTGTTTAATTTAATGTGCATTCAATTTTATTCATGTTATGATTGAATGAAAAAGCAATGTTGCAGTTATTGACTAATTACATATATCAATACTAATTATTAAATGCAACTGTTAAGTAACCAATTGTATCTTTTGCAAAATCTTTAATGTTTAAGTTGTCAATGATATTTCTGTACCATATACTATAAGACGTTAAAAGAATTTGCAATAGATTTGGAATCCTCTACTTTATAATCACTTGTTTTAATGAAGAAATTTTTTCTTTCTTAGAATATCCACAAGTTTAACTTTAATAACATTCCGAATAGCTTTAATTGCATTATCTGAATTTTGTACTTTTCTATTCAAATGTATTCTATTTCCCTCTTTCATCATTTTTGATAAATTACACTGTACTTCTTGTAGTATTTAAGAACATGAGGATCATTACATTGCAGCTCATTACATAGAGATTCTTCTTTTTAATACATGAGATTTTTAAGTCCCTGCGTTATCTACATTTTTTTACTTTTGAATTTTTTCACAACATTGAATGGAGAACATCCACTGAAGTGATTCTGAAATTAAGTGAAAGATACAATACATTTACTCTTAATATCAGTAGTACCAGTATCATACATGTTTTTCCAAGATTCATTTTGTAGACATAAATGTAAATAATCACTAGATACAGCATTTACGACCCTTACTTAGTTTTTAAATTAATATTTTGAAATTGTTCAGTGACATTGGAAACACTTAGGATTTGTTTGTCATGTTCAGACAAGCCATTAATTATAGATTCTGTCGAATAGAAATTCAGTCTAATTCCGTGTACAAAAAATTTATCAATGACTGTGCTACTTCAGCTTGTAAGCTGGTGGAAAAATTACGCTACGACTAAGGTTGTCAGTTTCAAGGAGTGAATTTAATTTACTTTTACGGAAAAGTTCCGAGAGATAGTCTATGTTTATGTCACTACAGAATAGCCACCTATGCCCACTGACGCCCTCGAAAGCGAGACGAATTGTGGAATCACGTTGTTGACACCTGGGAAGATCTCGCCAGGGATCAGAACCTATTCCACAATCTCGTGACATCCATGCCGGATTGACTTAGAGCTGTAATAGAAGCTGATGGCATGTGGACAAGATTTTAAGTTAACAGGTCTCTTTTTGTTTCTTATGATTATTGTTTGAAGAAGAATACTTTTAACTTCCAAGTAAGATTTTTTGACGAGGTTCAGCCCACTTGTAAGACCCAGAAATTGGGCATAAATTATTCCATGTTTTTCGACAAATTAGACAGTCGAGGAACTCTGAAGAAATTAATTACACCTCAATAAAAAAAGTTTTACCTGAGATCGCAGACGAGACGTTTCGGTTATACAGTGGAACTGACACGCTACTATATGAGCTACCGAGACAAGACAGCGACAGCAGCAGTCCAGAATGTAGATCCCATAGCAGGCATTTGCAATTCGGTACAGAGAAGCAATGATATTTTGTGACTCGAGCAATGTTGTGAAATCGTGGCCTTAAATGGCTGTCTTTTTCGTGATTCTTATTCTGGTCCTTGTCCTTGTTGTGGTCCTTGTAACAATTCTTCTTGTATATGTCATGGTATTTATTGTTACGTCGATATCGAGTGAACTGTGCTGTAGAACTTTAACTTCCTACGACCAAGAGTCGTCTCATTCCTTTTAAGGATAACTGTACATATTATCAGGCAGTGCATCTTACCTGACGATATGTGTCAGAGGAAGAAAAATTGTTTGTATGCGTCTGAAGTATATGTAACTAATCTGCAATGTATGCAATGGAGGAGGAAAGGAACTGGCCACCCTACCCCATTATCTCCTGCCCTAGTTACCTCATATGTGGTGCTTTTTGGTATTCTTTTTTCATTTTAGTAGGTTATTTTACGACGCTTTATCAACATCTGTGGTTATTTAGCGTCTGAATGAGATGAAGGTAATAATGCCAGTGAAATGAGTCCGGGTCCAGCACCGAAAGTTATCCAGCATTTGCTCATATTGGGTTGAGGGAAAACCCCGGTAAAAACTTCAAACAGTTAACTTGCCCCGACCGGGAATCGAACCTGGGCTACCTGGTTTCGCGAGCAGACGCTCTAACCGTTACTCCACAGGTGTGGACGCTTTTCGGTATCACTTGTGGGGTTCAGACCTGTCTTCGGACAGTTGCCTAAACAATAACTATTTGCAGATGGCATAATACTTCTGGCAAACATAGAAAATGGACTACAACATTCAATATATTAACTTCAACTCCTTGCTGAAAAAGATAATACGACAATTTCAACATCAAAAACTAAAGTTATGGCTTTTAAGGGACGAATTCGCGTTTGTAGCGAGATATGTATTTATAATAAACCTATTGAACAAGTTTCTTCTTTTAAATATTTAGGATATCGTGTCAGTTATGAAAATGAAATAGATATAAGCTTATCTTCTAAAATTTTAAATTGTAACCGAGCAATGGCAGTCATCAACAAAGTGTTTAAGTCCTCTCTAGTGCAGAAAAATACAAGGATTAAAACTTATAAAACATTGGCAAAATCAGTACTAACTTATGGTTGTGAGACCTGAACTTTGAGGGAAAGAGATAAACTCCGAATAGCAGCCAACGAGATGAAATTCCTGTGAAGAACAGCTGGCTATACTAGATTAGACCAGAAGTGGAACGAAGATGTTCTTCAAGAGCTTGAAATATGATCTATTTTGGATTACATTATAGTTGCAGAACTAACTAGCAGCAACATGTTCACCGCATGGAAAGGAATCTCATTCCTCATCACATTTCTATCTACTGTCCAATAGGGAAGAGAACATTAGGAAGACCAATGGCTTGAGACCGTAATGGGCCATTAGGACCAATACTTGTTAGGTCGATGATGATGATGATTCTATGAATTTAATGGACACCATGACCATTAATTGGAATAGAAACCATTTTAGTACGGTACTTCATGTTACCTATCACAAAGTTATTTACTGCACGTATTACAAATACTAGGAGTAGACGTGATTGTAAGAAATAATAAGCCGGGTCATTCCATGAAAATAGTGACACTATAATAAAATAATTAAATTTAATAATTTGATGAAATTTTTTATTAGATTGGTAATATGTTAAAATATCTTGATAACATTAACTAAGACATCATTCTTTTGTTATAACTGTTCCTGTTTGCCAATGTGTGCAATTGACGAAGCTAATGTTCACAGATTTGGATATATGTTGATGTTGTTTTTTAATGCCAGGCATTTGACAATAAAGTCATTTGACCTATTGCACTCCAATATTTTTCAAAGATATTGTCATGGTCAGCCACTGAAGCATAGATTTAGAGGTGTTCCGAATCCATTTCTTGGTTTGAGTTGCACAATGGGCAGTTAGGGGACTGATATATTCCAATTCTATGCAGGTGTTTGGCCAAGCAGTCATGGCCTGTTGCCAATCTAAATGCAGCTAAGACGATTTGCGTAGTAAATCGGGAATTAACTGTGGATTATGATGCAGAGAGTTCCATTTTTTCCCTTGAGATTGTTTTATCAAATTTTGTTTCTTGAAGCCTAAGTATGTAGATTTAATAAATCTTTTCACAGAGTAATACGTAGATTTAGTAACAATTTGATCGTGTTAAAATATGTATTTGAGGTTATGCAGTAACTTAGGGTTTCCATATCATTTATATCGGTAGTGATCAAAATGTCATTGACACCAGCAGAGAAAATGAGGAGGTGGCAGCAGAAATTAAAGGATGAAGGAAAATATGAGGAGTATAAAGCAGTCCATTCTGGAAAGCATCATCCCTTGACAATTGTGTTCTACAATTTTGATCATGGCAAGGAAACTGTTGTTGCATATATTGACAGAATTTTACAAGAAATACCATAAGATATTGAAGATGTGTACATTTGGTGTGGTGGTCTAAGTTTACAATTTACAAGCAAATTCATCACAGCAAGTTTGCTTTTCTTGGAAAACGTCATAATGTAAAAATTATGTGAATTACTTTGCCATATCCCATGGCAAGCCCTTTAGATGGAATTGGAGATTCAGTTAAGTGGCAGTTGTTATGGTATATGCTTTCCATTCTTCTTATTAGCTACACTGCATTAAGAGAGGAATAGTAAGTTTGAACTTGGAGAAATGCTGTGTCATTTTGGTATAACCTGAGTTACCATAAAAAATTAATTTATATTATTAAATTTACGATGTAATTACATAAATTTAATACTTGTAAAATTGGAAAAGAGTCATTGAAATGTTATAAAAAATATCTTGTAATTATCAGAACTTAACTACTTGTAGAACAGCCGATAAATTGTAAATAAAATTCACTGCATGTAACCAGAGTTACAGCTCGATTCAAAGTTATTGGGCCCTGTCCTTGATTGTTTGACTAGTGAGTTACCTATGTGTTGCATCAGAAGAAAGAAATTTAATCACAAATTTGTATAGGAGAGGAAGAGGGAAGAGGAAGAATGAAAATAATATCTATGCTCGTAGCTGAAGGACACTCATGTCAAGAAAATATGTCAACATGACATTGTTTAGTCAACAGGCATAGTGGTTAGTAATGGAACGTGTGGACGAATATTGTGTTTTAAGACGGAGTGTACCACAATATGATAAAAAGGAAGTGTTTGGTGTTATGACTGTTCGGCCTGACCTGTGTGACCCAGCCCACCAGTAGTGATGAGTAATTTGCTCTTAGTTTATCTACTTACTTTTTGCAGAGACCAAAATCCCTGAATCAAGCTGTCCCATAGAATGGTCCAGCCACAAATTGGGCTGCCAACTGAATTATATAGAAGTCCCTAACAGAAGAGCTCCTTCAGAAGACTCCTTTAGCCATCAGCATAGCCTAGGTGGTAGCACATTTGTCTGCTGATCCGGAATTGCGTTTGGGTGTGGGTTCTATTTCCGTCTGGGCTGATTACCTGATTGGATTTTTTTCCCAGAGGGTTTCCCCAACCGTAAGACGAATGTCAGGTAATCTTTGGTGAATCCTCGGCTTCATCTCACTATCACCAATTCAATTCCATCGACACTAAATAACCCAGCAGTGATACAGTGTCGTTAAATAACCAAAAAGTTTCCATTTTTCAAAGTGAAATCCTCTATGTTTTTCATGTTACCGGAATTGGGTCATATATGGTGAATCTCTCAAATGTAGCATATTTCCAACCTCAAAAATTGTAAAAGTAAAATATTCTAAAAAAAAAAAAATGTTTAAAAATTCTAATGGACTTCTAAAGATCTTCTTTCTATTAAAAATAGTGGTCACATACTTTATCGAGTTTAAATGGTAGTTTTTGGGCCCAGTCTTTGTATGTAAATACTTATGTGGTATTCTGAACCTCAAATTCAAATTTCAAATTCAAATTTATTCACAATTTACATTTGAAATGATACATATGAATATATACCGAAATGAGCATATGCTCGTGCTCGGGTACAGTCCAATAGTCTACATAAATTTTAAAGAGATCAATAATAATGTTGATTGTTGTAACAATAATAATAATGATAATAGTAATAATAATAATAATAATAATAATAGTAATAATAATAATAGAATATCCGTCACGGAGATGATACAAAGATAGTAATACAAATTAATTCATTAATAATAATAATAATAATAATAATACAAAAATATTTACAATAATAAAATAAATACTAACACGGACAAACTAAAATGTAAAACCACTAGCGAGAGTTAACACAACTTAAATAAGCATATAGTAACCAGAAAAAAAAAATGACAAACTCGAAAATCAACAGAAAAGTTCGATGTATTGCAGACGACAGGAACCGCCGTATTGACATTGTGCTATGCATTATTGGTAGTAGGGGGGGGGGCCGAAGGTCTACGTAACTGCCATTCTCTTCGAAATCTCGTACAATTATGGGAAGTTAATCCTGAAAAACAAAATGTCTATGAGTCAAACTGTTCATTATTACCAGGATAAATACAAATAATACTGAAATATATTAATCAAGTTTCAGTTATAGATATCTCCTTTTGTGCAAGAGGTATCATATCAAAATATTTTATGAATGGTGGGGAAAACATAAATTTCAATAACTCTCTAGTGAGAGTGATAGTGACAAGTACAATCAAGTGTATCTGTGGCGATGCTAAGAAATCATTTATTGGAGATATAGCCTACACTGTTATTAATTAAGAAAATTATCTATATATATTTATTACAATGTTTTTTAATCTTATATGTTACATGCATGAGATAAATACAATAAATATTAGTAACATATAATGCTAGTAACACTTAAAATAATAATAAGATTTATCAAATATCATACAAACATTTTCACTTTATTTTTAAACTTAAGAATGTGTAGATTGCTTAGGTCTGGATTATTTTTCAATACTGAATTGTTTAGTCTTGGTCCATAATTCCTACTGTGTCTTAATCCAGCTGTAGTGTGGCATTTAGGTTCTGCCAAAAGAGTTGGGACATTTCTTCTGGTGTTATGTTTATGTTTTTCACTTATAAAATTAATTCGATTTTTGTGAAAATAAATTAGTACTGTATGTTTATACATACATTTGCTCAATTTTTAGTACTTGGAATTCAGAATAAATAAATTGTGTCGGATAATCAAGTGGTTAATGCAAACAAATTTTGATGATACGTTTTTGTAGTAATATTAATGGAGTTAGGGTAGTCTTTGTCATTCCACCCGGTCCTATTATTCCGTATTGAATGACTGATTGAAACAACGCTAGATAAACAACATGAAGAACATAGATAGGCATATATGCGCGAAGGGTTACAAAGTTGTGAATTGTTTTCCGTAACCTATTACATAAATATGTGACATGTTTATTCCATCTTAAATGTTGATCAATGACAACACCTAAGTATTTTACTTGCGTGGATTCTGTCAAGGTAGAGCAATTGCAATCAACCAAGTTTATGTTACTGCAATTGTGTATTTTTAAATTTGTATCCTTATCAAGTTTGATTTTTCTCAGACTAGAAGCCGTTAATGTAAAAGGAACTGCAGTTGTTTTTGAAATGTTCAATGAGAGCAAATTTTCATCTAACCATTTTTTAATTATATTTATACCTCTATTAGCATTTAGGTAGGCATCATTCCTATTTGACCCACTGAAAATTACAGCTGTATCATCGGCATATGCAAATATATCTCCAGATGTGTTTCCTATATCAATAATTAGCAAGTCATTGATGTATATTAAAAATAGTAGAGGGCCTAATACCGTACCTTGTGGCACACCTATATTCATATTACGAATTTCACTGTGTTGATCGTTAAATTTCGTTAATTGGGATCTGTTGCTTAAGTATGACTTAAATAAATTTAAAGCGATTCCTTTAATACCGTAAGCATGAAGTTTAGAAGTGAATATATTATGGTCTACAGTATCGAAGGCTTTTTGAATATCTAGGAAAACTCCTAGACATTTTTTACCCGTGTCTAATTCTTTAATTATCCTTGATGTTACGTTCATAATAGCGTCGTTCATGCTTATGTTAGTACGGAAGCCAAACTGCTTTTGACTTATTAGATTGTTTTTTTCTAAGAAATTAATTAGTCTGCTTTTAATACATTTTTCTAATAGTTTAGAGAGACTTGGTAAGAGTGAGATGGGTCTGTAGTTATTGAGATTGTTTCTGTCACCAGATTTGTATATAGGTATTACTACAGTACATTTTAGATAATTTGGAAATACACCTTGCGATAGACAAATTAAAGACATGGGTTAGTGGTTTCGATATAGGTTCAATAATCATTTTGAGTGTTCTAGTAGTGATACCATCAATACCGGTGGTGGTGGTGGTGGTGGTGGTGGTGGTGGTGGTGGTGGTGGTGGTGGTGGTGGTGGTGGTGGTGGTGGTGGTGGTGGTGGTGGTGGTGGTGGTGGTGGTGGTGGTGGTGGTGGTGGTGGCGGCGGCGGCGGCGGCGGCGGTGGTGGAGAAAAGGAAGAAGAGAGTCTTGTGTTTTTGTTTATTTTTGATGCTATATTGTGTCCTACGTTTGTAAAATGAGCATTAAGTTTGTTTGCAATATCATAATGATTCTTAATAATTAAGCCATCTTTATTTACTATTTCCATAATACTGCAGCTTTTATTTGTTGAAACGTTGATAGCTTCGTTAATAGTCTGCCAAAATCTTTTGGGGTCATTCCTATTGTTGAGAAATTTCTCTGAGTAATAACTAACTTTCATATTTCTTATAACGCAAGTTAAGATATTTCTGTACTTTTTATATTTTTTTGATAAATCTTCGTTGAAAGGTTCACGTTTTACTTTTTTGGCTAGTTTGTCCCTTGTGCGTATTGATTTAACAATACCCGAAGTGATCCGGGGTTTTATTTTTTTATATTTACTGGGTACATTATTACAAGTATGAAAGGTATATTTAGTTATTAGATCGCGGAGTATTTTGTAAAAATTTTGAAAACTAACTTCAGCGTTTTGGGAATCAAAAACCGTTTCCCAGGTCTCTGGGCTAATATTTGATACTAAGTCTTTGTAATTAATAAGTTGCTTGCAATTATTATGTGAATTTATGATGAGATCCTTAACAATATTTTTAGTAGTGATAGTGACTAGTCCAAGCACCATATAATGGTCTGTAATTGCACTATTATATACTCCAGATTTGAAATCTAAGTTAATAGATGTTTTGAAGAATTTATGATCAAGGCATGCATTATATCGAGTAGGGGCATTTAAGTATTTCAAAAAACCATATTCATGCATAATATTCAGATATCTGTTGCCAGAGTTATCTAAATTGTTTTCTAAAGTTTGAATATTAATATCACCTAAAATAATATGATTTTTAACGTCTTTTAGTTCATACAAAGATTGTTCAAAGCTATCCAGGAAATCAATTTTGCAGTTATTTGGAGATCTGTAAATTGCTGTTAGAGAAAATGGAGTATCGCCTATAGAAAAGTGAAAATGAATAGAGTTACAGTGATTAAATTCTACATCCTTTAAACATACGGTAATATAATCTTTAAAATATACCATATTCCATCACATTTATTATATTTATTTATTTTAACGTATTTTTTATAGCCAAGTAAGTCAAAACCGTTATCATGATCGATCAAGGCTTCAGTAAGAACTATTATATCGAAAAAGAAAGTAAAATTTTGTAGTAATACACAAAATTCATCATCATTTTTATTTATGCTACGAATATTTAGGTGAAGAATCTTTAAATGTGATAGACTAGTGCTAATATAATTGTTACAGAGAGAGAGGTCTTCAAAATTTTCTGTGGCGTTGTTGTTTTCGTGGTACCACTGGTTTAAGTTTATTTATAATATTGTGTTCCATTGTTAGTTAACATTAAGAAAGTAAACGTTTGGAATAATGTGCAAGACTTTACAGGTTATTTATGTCATATGTACTACTTATCTTAATAACCGGACTTCTTTCATCTCTGTGAACCAGTACTTTTCCATCCCTTGTCCATACGAATTGGTAGCCTTTGTTCCTGGCGGCATCTCTTGCGCTATTCAGCATAAAATACCATTTTGGATTCCGTAATAAATTACGTACATCAATACTCAATACTCTGAATCTTGATCATATCCACTTATTTTGTATAAATTAATGTCGAAAATGTACACGTGACAACGAAACCAAAACACTATAATATCAAATCTCGTGTTGTATTTCGCCTCCGTCTTAGTCTCTGCTCAGTGTTGCCAAATGTATGCATGCTTCGGTTTGCAATCGAAGATGGCTCTGCTACAGATGTTGATGGAGTGTTAACATCACTGCACATTTTTACTTCATTCTCATTTTCAGTATCACAAATTTTATTTGGATTTTCGTCTGTGGAACATACTGAGCTTACTCATCTGTGTGCTTCCAGCCGAGCCGTAAGCCCTTGAATCTCCAATTTAACACTTTACGTTTCACTCTTACACCAGTTTTACCTGGTAATCTTGGCGCTTCTTCAAAATATATCCATATAGGATCACGTTTATGATCAACAGATGACATTTTTGTGAGAAAATACCAGTATGAAAAGTTGCAAACATATTCACTTTAAACTGTAATGTTTGTTGTTGCATTGTTTCACTGTTAACTTAACTTAAGTTTGAATTTGAAACTGGCTATTACTGTGCATTGTTAAACTGCCATTAGAAAATAAACTTATGTAAAATAATATGTATATATGTCAGCACACATATTGCATTTATTGAGCTCAAGAAAGCTTTTGATCATGTAAATCGCAACAAACTTATAGAAATACTAGTATGTGATAATATTCCACAACAAATAATGGAAAATATTTCAACCCATACAAAGAAACTTTCATTTCTGTCAAAATTGATAAGAAAAGTCTGATTGATTGGAAATTTTTACCGGTGTCAAACAAGGATGTCCTCTCTCACCCCCCTTATTCAATATTTATGCACTAATGTTTGTGGAAATTGCAACACCAAGAAGGATACATGTGACTGAAATGAAATTGATACCACAGATTAGGTACATGACAATACACAAATGATTAGAATTACAGAACTGTACCTGATCTGTGACCGTGAGATTTCAGTATGGTGTGAAGCCTCCATGTGCTGCAGTCAGAGCCTTTAAGCGCCATGGCATGGAATCAAAGAGAGCCTGGATATGTTCCTGGGGAATCTCCCTCCACGCAGTTTGTATGCGAGTCCACAAAGCATCAAGGACCATGACGAACAGGTTGCCGACCAACCATATCCCAGACATGTTCGATGGGCGACATATCTGGGTAATGTGCAGGCCAGGGAAACAGTGATACCCGTCGTTCTTCGAAGAAGGCTTGCACGATCCTCACCACATATGGCCGGGCATTGTCTTCCTGAAATATGGCATGTGGAGTTGCCTGAAGGAGGGGCAGTACCTCGGGCTGTGAAACCTCCCTAATGTAGCGGTTGCTGTTCAGATTGTCCTGAATATGCAGGAAGTAAGATCGCATATTGTATCCAGTGGCGCCCTAAACCATCACACTAGGCGTTTGTCCACTATGCCGCTCAACAATGCAGGCTCTCAGATTGCGTTCACCACAGTAGCATCTAACACGTATGCGGTCATCATTGTAGCCTTTAAGCGCCGTGGCATGGAATCAAAGAGAGCCTGGATATGTTCCTGGGGAATCTCCCTCCACGCAGTTTGTATGCGAGTCCACAAAGCATCAAGGACCATGACGAACAGGTTGCCGACCAACCATATCCCAGACATGTTCGATGGGCGACATATCTGGGTAATGTGCAGGCCAGGGAAACAGTGATACCCGTCGTTCTTCGAAGAAGGCTTGCACGATCCTCACCACATATGGCCGGGCATTGTCTTCCTGAAATATGGCATGTGGAGTTGCCTGAAGGAGGGGCAGTACCTCGGGCTGTGAAACCTCCCTAATGTAGCGGTTGCTGTTCAGATTGTCCTGAATATGCAGGAAGTAAGATCGCATATTGTATCCAGTGGCGCCCTAAACCATCACACTAGGCGTTTGTCCACTATGCCGCTCAACAATGCAGGCTCTCAGATTGCGTTCACCACAGTAGCATCTAACACGTATGCGGTCATCATTGTAGGACAAGTTGAAGTGGGACTCGTCCGAAAAAACTACGTTTTGCCACTCACCATGCCAGAGACGGCATTCACATGCCCATTGCAGTCTGAGGCGTTGGTGGTTTCTGGACAATGGAAGCTAATGCAAAGCCATGCTAGCCACTAGTCCAGCCCTCAAAAGATGGCAACGAACCATTGACGCAGACAGGTCCACATCCGTTGCAGTACTCCAACATCGACTCAACATTGTGGATGAAGCAGTGGCCTATGCAGAGTCATGGCCATGCGGGACAAGATGGCGGTCATCCCATTCTGTGGTCACATTACGTGGTCCAGTACCCGCTCATCTCTGCGTACGACCTTCTTCTATCCACTGGTTCCACACACGCATCACTGTCGTAGCAGCATGCCCTGTACAAGCTGAAATGTCACGGTATGACAAACCTGCTTCCCAGAGACCAACCATTCTGCCCCGTTCGAACTCGCGTATATATATTGCGCCCTACCACGTCGACATTGCATATCTGCACTAGCTTTCACATTTCCACTTCGTTTGGAAGCTCTGCACTGACTGAACAAGGCATAACACTGACCTTGCCGGTGACACAAGAGACGTCACTGTTGGGCCTCTGTGTATGCCATCTCTCTGAAAACGTAATCAATTATTGGTGGTACACTGTTCTACGCATCTCCCGAGTTTGGAGTCGTTCAGGCCATTCTTTCTGGGTGTTGCACTTTTCACAAACAGTAGTGTATGAACGCAATAGTACAGGAATTTAGAAACTCAAAACATGGTCATATAACTACAAATCGAAATTTGTGTCTGGACGTACTGACTTTTGCAGATGATTCGGTTTTGCTAGCCACTTCAGAAGATGCTTTACAACGATCAGTCTATAGTTTAAAATTAATAACTGATAAATTTCGCATGGAAATATCCACGGAAAAAAAAGAAAAATAATGGCATTTTGCGGCTAAGAACCTGTACGAAGCAAAATTTGTATAAAAGGTAACATTTTAGAAAGGGTAAATGAATTCAATTATCTTGGTTTCAAGCTTTCCTTTCTACCTCATCTAGATATCTCACAAAAAATTGTTAAATTCTATAAGTCTGCAGGCATTATTATCAGTATAATGAAACCTTCTTTAGTCGAGAAACATACCCGCACTCATCTGTACAAGACCTTAGCAAGACCTGTCCTTTGTTACGGCAGTGAAGCTTGGACCTTATGAAAAAGCGATGAAAATAGAATTACTGCCAGTGAAATTAAGTTTATGCTTTGAACAGCAGGATACACTAAATGGGATCATAAAAGAAATGAACACATCCTACAAGAACTGGGAATGGAACCTGTACTGCAGTATATTCATCAATGTCAAGACAACTGGCTTCACCATGTCAAGCGTATGCCTAGAACAAGGATTCCTGGAGTGATCTTGAACTACAGACCAACAGGGAAAAGTCCACTGGGTCGCCCTGTGAAGAGATGGCGGGAAAACTCTTGTAGACCGAAACAGTCCTTCTAGGACTATCACCTCTTAAGAAGATGATGATGATGATGATGATGATGATGATGCATGTCAGCAGTCTGACGACTGATTTGAACCTCATAAGTGACACCAAGAAGGCATAGAAGGCATCACTCATTAAAAAAAAAAAAAAAAAACAGATTTCCCTCTAAAGTTCAATAAATAACCTCATAAAAATGGCGAATCGTAATGTCGAAATTTTGACTTCATTATGATCGAATTGCGTAGTTCAGCAATTATTCCTGTCGCAAATTTGCAACCCCAAAAGAATGTATGAATGTTAAGATTCTTGTCCACGATGCAACTTAAATTGCATTAACTTTTTAGTTGCATTGCGCATCTCATTTAAGCATAAGTCAATAATAGCATGGAATTTGCTGTGTTCTTAGTTGCAGAGCTTGAAACATTACACAATTACAAAAAAATTGAATGCTTATACACAACATACTATTTATGTGACACAACTTCATCTTCATAGTTCTAAGTCAGCTGTTGAGTATAAGAAGGCTCATTGAGTTGTATGGGAAGGGGGGAAATGTTATACGAATGTCAGGGAACTATTTAGATTACCTGTTGGGAAAATCAACATCATTAATATAAAAGAAAGATACACTAATGAGAAAGCCCATATCACAAATAGAACATTCTGTAGTAACACTGAAATTTTAACAACTAGTACGTCTATATACAGCAATGGAATGTAGACTATAAACATACACGTGTATGCGTGCACGTGCGTTTTTTTTAAATCGGTAATGTAACAAACCTTAATAGTACATTCAATATCTCTTTTCTTTACTAAAGTTCTCAATTTCCTGTATAATACGTGAGGTATGTTCATTTCAAGAAGCTTAAAAAACTTTTTTCCAGAACTGTACATTTGCTGTATACTGGTAACTTCTCAATTCATTATGAATCTTTACTTCTTTCCACCCTGCCTTCGTCATCCCACAGGCCTAGTATACCAAGTTTGGTTTGTGTTAAGTCAATACACAGTTGGTTATCATAGAATTCAATGACTTTTCACTAAGTTTCTCTTTCCAATATTCTCCTTGTTTGAATACATGCTGGTTAAGTTGTCACTGAAATTTTCTCTGTTAATATCGAATGTTTCGAACTTGTAATGTCCAGCACACCAATGAATCTCTGAGATGTGCTAGTATTTACAGAGCCTTGTTAATAACTGTCACTATCCAGTTGAACAGCTTGGCATAGATATGGTTTGTGAGGACATCTCGAGCTCCTGTAGCCTCAGTAACTGCCATGAGTTAGAACACAGTCTTGTCACTGAAATGATTGCTGTAGAAAGATTGGAACCCAGCTTTCTGATTTTCTCTGTTATGTTTCCTACTTTGTTGTCATAATTGCAATAAATTAATAAAAGTAGTAATTATTATTTTCGGTAGTGTCTTAAATTTGTAAAAAATAAATGTTATTCAATGTAACTTTATTGTAAAATCATACAGTGCAGAAAATATGCGTATATTTTGTTTCATTTTTTATCATTTACTCGGTTGGTGGCTTCTCACTAAAGGATCTGAGATTAATTCTTCTACTTACTCTGCTCTACTGTATATGAGTCATTCAAAATTTAATTAAGAACACATACTTATTTATTCAGTTCTTAAAAGTAATCTCCTCCAGTATCATGTACACCTCTGGAAGGTGACAGTTGCCATCCACATTATAACTGACAAATTTATCAAAAGAGAATTACATAAAAATAACAAAAACAATATTACTAGTAATATCACAAAACCTGAAATATTTCACCAAAATTTTACTTCCAAAGAATTAACTACAGCTATACAAAATTTACAAACCAAGAAATCTCCTAGCCCCGACAACATTCATTCCAAATTTTTTAAACATCTGGGGGAAAAAGCCAAATCTGTACTTTTATCCATTTTCAATTTATCACGGAACACCTCAATTCCTGCAGCTTGGAAAAAGGCAATCATTGTACCAATTCACAAAAAAGGGAAATCTGCTCATAATGTCAATAGTTATCGACCAATAGCACTATTAAGCATGAGAGCAAAAAAATATGGAGTCAATGATCTCCAACAGATTAACTTGGTATTTAAGTCTTAGAATCCCAAAATCTTTTATCACCAAGACAAGCTGGCTTTCGACAACTACACTGTATACTAATGAACAAGTCATACGCCTCGGCCAAGAAATAAAAGACAGTTTTAACAAGAGGGAAGGTACCTTGGCAATATTTATTGACTTTCAGTTAGCATATGACTGTTTGGAGAAATAAATTATTACTAAAACTCCAGAAATTAGGTATCTCCAGCAATATGTCCAGATGGATATCAGAATTTCTTAGTCAAAGATTCATTGCCACTAAATTCAATAACTCACTTTCTAGTTACAGACAAACATATCGAGGTCTATCTCAGGGCACTGTCCTCAGCACAACTTTATTCAATATTTATATAAATGACACCCTCCCTATTAGAAGAATCAAACATGAAAACAGCACTATTTGCAGATGATATAGTTTTGTGGACTTCCGGATCTTACAGACATAAAAACAAAATTCAAAATTCTGCTCTTAAAGCTCTAAATCAACTACATGAATGGAATACATAATATTTGATGACACTCAATTTAAGCAAAAGTAACTACCAAATATTTTCATTTGGTAAAAAAGAAAGAGAATTCAATATCCAATACAATGGCCAACACCTTTCTAGGACTCATGAATCCAAATATCTTGGAGTTATTTTCGATAGTAAGTTAACATGGAGCAACCATTTCAAATACATTTCTGAAAAAGCTCGTAAAAGATTCTTCCTTCTAAAAAGACTAGCAGGAAAGAAATGGGGATGCTCTAGAAATACTTTGAACACTACATACAAAATGTTGATACAGCCAGTGCTGACATACTGTGGAGAAATTTTAATTACTTCACCATTCATAAACGACATAGAATATGTTCAAAACCAAGCTCTCAGACTCATTACTGGTGGAATCAAAACAACTCCAATAAATTCTATGAGATTCCTCACTAATATTAACAGCATCAAAATGACGATAGAAGAAAAAGCACTGATTCAATATGGAAAAACTTATCAGATTACCAGGAAACAATTGGCATTCATATAATCCTCTCTGTAGATTAAAAACTCAAAGAAGTTTCATATCCATGGTTCAAGAATTAAAACAGAAAATCAATATCCCGAATTTAAAAGAAAACTTACAAATTAAACCAAACCCTTTAACTCTATTAAATATAGAGTATAATCTAAATTTAACAGAAGAAATACTGAAAATAGAAGTAAAAACTGAAATAATGAAACAATTGTCTTTAGAGACAATTAATATTAGGTACCCTCCACAAAACTGACTTCATTTATACACCGATGGATCCTTGATCTCCAGAGAACAAGGTGCAGGTGTTACGTGCTATCTCTTCTCACTTTATAGATCTCGGATATGGAACAACAAGTTTTGCTGGAGAAATCATTGCAATAAGTGAAAGTCTCAGTAATCTTCTATGCCACATCAATAAATTTAAAAATGCAGTTATATTGTCAGACTCCAAAGCAGCTATTCTATCAATCGTCTCTAAACACATACCTTCATCTCAAACAGCAGAAATAACTAAAATGCTCTCTCAGTTGACATCACTCAATAAAAGAATTGTATTCCAATGGATACCATCCCATTTTGGAATCCTAGGAAACGAGAATGCGGATGCTTTAGCAAAGAAGGGCAGCACTGCTACTTACAGACCTGTTACTGAATCTATGTATTACTCTGTGAAAAGATTTATTAAATCTACATACTTAGGCTTCAACAAACAAAATTTGATAATACAATCTCAAGGGAAAAAATGGAACTCTCTGCATCATAATCCACAGTTAATTCCCGATTTACCACGAAAATCGTCTGTAGCTGCATTTAGATTGGCAACAGGCCATGACTGTTTGGCCAACCACCTGCATAGAATTGGAATATATCAGTCCCCTAACTGCCCATTGTGCAACTCAAACCAAGAAATGGATTCGGAACACCTCAAAATCTGTGCTTCAGTGGCTGACCATGATAATATCTTTGAAAAATATTGGAGTGCAAGAGGTCAAATGACTTTATTGTCAAACGCCTGGCATTAAAAAACAACAACAACATTATAACTTTGCTCTAAACTTCTAATTGACTGCTTGTACAGCTGTTATAATGGCTTGTCTATTGCTAAAGCTTACTCCTCTCGGTATTCTTTCATCTTAGGGAAAAAGTCATAGTCACAGGATCTCATATCCGGAGAATACGGAGGATGCTCCAGTATTACCCAGTTCCACCTGTTGTAAATTAACCACTTTGAGCAGCACGTCACAAGGACCATCGTGAAAGACAATGGGATGGGTATTCAAGAGATTTCGGTGCTTTTGGTATATTGTTGGTCGTAAATGGTGTTCCAAAAGGTGACTGTAATAATATAGCATTCATGAGCATTCCGTCGACCTGGATAGTGCAGTTAGTATTGTGCTGGCCTTCTGTGCTCGAAGTTGCGGGTTCGATCCCAGCCCAGTGTGCTTAAATGTGACAGGCTCATGTCAGTAGATTTAATGGCATGTAAAAAAACTCCTGTGAGACATAATTCCGGCATGCTGGCAATGTTGATATAACCTCGGCAGTTGTGAGTGTCATTAAATAAATCATAATTTTTCATGAGCATTCCAATTGGAACAGAATGAGTGATTAATAAACGTAAGTTTGAGTGGATCCTGCTCTTGTCTACATTTTTTTGGCCTTAGGGCATTGCAGATAACAGTCTTGTTATTACAATCACTGCATATACAGTATGAATAAGTTTATTACTTTATAACTTACAGTAACACATATCAGGCACTTCTCCACCTCACATTACCAGTGCGATCAAAAAATTCCTCTGCAGCTCCATTAGTTCTAGTAACCCAGCAGAAAGTTGGCACTCCCCCATTCATTCCAGTTTGACAGCCTCACGCCCTCAGTCCTGCTACGGGAGCTGAATGTTAACAGTGTTCCCACTAATTTTCGAATGACCTATATATAAATAATGTAGTAAACAGCATACATAAATACTGCTAGTAATAAGAAATAGTTTTATTACGAGAATTTGTATACCTACTTAAATAAGCCACTGGTGTAGCTCATAGTAATAAGCTAGTCTCTTAATCCGAAGCTGCACTCAGGCATGAGTTCCGATGTGATTACCTAATTGGTTTTCCGAGGTTTTTCCAAACTGTAAGGCGAATGTCATTGAATAACCCATGGCAAATCCCCGATTTCATCTCACTGAAGTATCATCTTGTTATCAGCAATTCCACTGATGCTATATAACCCAGCATTACTAAATAACTGATTAAAAGGCTTAAATCTGTATGAGGTGTATGAAAGGGATATTTCAGAGTTCATAATTTTTGCAGATGGCTGATGATCCAGAAAGAGATCTTCTCCCAGTAAAGGAAGGAGCTGCTTACGACAGACAGAAGATACCACCATTTTTACCTGATGGTGATAAGAGTGAGTGTAGTTATACAAGAAGATATTGCTAAGTTATTACCCTAATAACGGAAAAGTTACTGTGTCTTAAATTTTAATTTATTCAACATAATCACCTTTTAACTCTATACACTTCGCATAACAGTTATAAAGCAATACTATTATAAGTTTTAAAAAAAGTTATTTGTCTTGGTCTGCAAACCAATCTTCCACCAGAGTGCTGCAGAACAGCGTTTACTACCGGTTTATATTCGACTGGTTGCAGATCAACTGGCAAGGTTGGACATTTGTTTGAATATCCGGTTTTGAAGTGGTTGCGCCTGGCTAGACAGAACCACAGATAAAGAGGACAGAATACCAAGCGCATTTCACAATACAGAAACTCTGATGACATTTTGTAACTACACAAATGGAGTAATTGAAGGAAATTTACTTTTCCTAATTAAAAAAAGGATTAGCTTGAAATTCTTAGGAAAATATTTGGGGCTAAGAGGGATGAAGTTACAGGAGAATAGAGAAAGTTACACAACGCAGATGCACGCATTGTATTCTTCACCTGACATAATTAGGAACATTAAATCCAGATGTTTGAGATGGGCAGGGCCTGTAGCATGTATGGGCGAATCCAGAAATACACATAGAATGTTAGTTGGGATGCCAGAAGGAAGACCTTTGAGGAGGCCGAGACGTATATGGGATAATATTAAAATGGATTTGAGGAAAGTGGGTTATGATGATAGAGACTGGCTTAATCTTGCACAGGATAGGGACCGTTGGTGGGCTTATGTGAGGCTAGCAATGAACCTGCAGGTTCCTTAAAAGCCATAAGTAAGTAAGTTAGTTTGAAATAGACTTATAATTGATTGGACACTTTGGTATATTCATCTTTATAACTAATATATAAATCAACTAATGGACACTGGTGACAACAAAGGAAATGTAATGCGTAGATGAAATCTGACGTGTACACAAATACAAGAATAAAATAAATTATATTTACTTACAAAAGAGAAGAGCAAATAAATATACACTTACTATTGTAACGGTCATACTTTAAACTCAAAATACATAGGCTACCTCTGAAAGAATAGTTCTTAATATAGCCTATGTCTTTTAATTATTCTAAGTGGAGGTATTATTATTTCTCTAATAAATCGTTTTTAGGGAGATAACAAGTTATTAACAAAAATAAAAGTACTCTCAAGTCTAATGATTGTAGTTTCATGATGCGTGCTTCAATCAATGAGGAGAGAGGAGGAAATATCATTTGAAAGGTACACTATGATAATCGCATCCTTGCAGCAATTCTTGGAACTCCTGGATGGCTCAATATTATCTGTCTTTCATGATCCAGAGCCGTCTAATCTAGTGAGACTCGGACATTCGTTAAACCGAATCTTGGACTACTCCGCGAGACGGAAGAGCTTTGCATATTGTCTATAGCGCCAGGCGTTCAGTAGCAAATCTGTCTTTTTATCTTTCGTAATCTGTTATGCAGGACTCTATCTTCCACAGTAGTCATTATTGCTTATCAATCCATCCATCCATCAATCAGTCTGTTCATTCATTCAAGTTTCGGGAATAATATAGTTGGTAATCTGAATGGGTTAAATCTGGCGAATATGGGAGATGATCAGTCAACTTAAAGTCATCTTCATCTCTTTTCTGCAATTCATTGATGGATTTGTGAGTTGGTGCATTGTCTCGCACGAACAGCATACCTTTGGAAATTTTACTACAATGTTAGTTAATAATGAAGTATAATTATGTTCCCATCACAGTTTTACCTTGTTCTGAGTTGTCTGTCATAATTTTTCCGTCTTTAAAGAAACTTATGTGATTTCTTGTAGTTTTTTGAATGTGAAATTTCTTTGGGCAGGGAAAACCAGAGTGTTTTCATTCTTTTTATTGTTATTTTGTTTCTGAATCGTAATGATATATTCATATTTCTTCCATAGTTACAATACAATCCAAAAAGTTAGAAGACTTCCCTTCAAAAAACACTGCAAAGTGATTTGGAAATTGTGACTATGAATCGTTTCTAAGGCATTTAGGGATCTATTTAGTAGATAATTTTCTCATACCCAAATCATAATGTATGGTGTGAAAAACACGTTCACAGTTAATTGTAAAATTCTCTGATATACTTTTCATCCCAATTTGTTGATTCTCCAAAATCATGTTATGCATGACATCCATATTTTCTAGAGTGATCACAGAAATAGATCTTCCAATACAGTGTCCGTCTTTGATCTCTATTCTTCCTCTCTTAAATTCGTAACCCAGTTTTTTATGGTGGTATATGAAGGATAATGATCCCTCACTGTATCCACCATATCCAGAGGTCTGCATGAGCCAAAATTTAAAAAACCAGCCCGACCCTGCCCATTCACCTCTGAACCCAAGCCTGAGATTGTTTTTTTAATGTATTACTTGAACCCATTGTTTTTTAATGTATTACCTGAGCCCACTCAAAACTTCAAAGCATCGAAAGGAACCTAGTGAAGGCTAAAATTAAGAGATTGATAGTGTTCACCTATCTTATTCGTGTTATAATAATTGTGCAGTTGGGATAATAAAGTAAGTAAATCAATTTATGTAATCTGAAAATAAGCACTGATGATAAAATATATTAAAGGTGATATGTTTCAGTTGTATGAACACTAATAAGTACAATAAGATTATTGAAGATGTTAGTCTGACATGTTTCGGAGATGCTTCTCCATCTTCAGTGACTAATTACAACGACGATGTGGTTCAGTTGTTCGAACCGTGTTGTTGCTTGGCTTAAAGGAGTCTCATACAACTGAAACATATTACCTTTAACGTATTTTATCAAATCAATGAACACTGTATTATTGACCTAACATGTGTGTTTTATCTTTAATCTGCTGAAATGCTGATACATGTTGTGGCTCATTATTGCTTACTAATTAACTTAAAATTTAATGTGATGCACTATTGCTCTGTATGTATAATTAAATTGAATATAAAATATGTGGCTTGTATATTTCCCATGAGAAAGTGTAAAACAAGGGTTTCCTGTAAATTTAGATTGCAGGTTTAAAATAAAGGTTTCCAGTTTATCCATTTTTCGTGGTGAGGAATTATTATGAATATATGATTTATTAAAAAAACGCTATCAGAAACCAAGGAAGGGCCCTTAAAATATTTACTTGTTCTAATTTCCTGAGCCCAACTCGCACCTGAAAAGTCCAGAAAGATTTCATCCCGAACCTGGCTTACAGGCTTTGGCCTGTGGGCTTGGCCTGTGCCCTAGCACACCCCTACCATATCCACGTAAAATTCCTTGCCAGACAACCCTTTCAAAAATAGATACTTCTGTCGCTGACCAATACTCAGTTTTATCAAAACTGATCTTTTTGTTTGACATTCCTTTAAAAATTCACAATATAGAATTGACTAAATTTAATTCAAATTCATACCGAAACAGTTGGAAGTGAAACTTAGGGAGTTTGACTCTTTTTAACGTGAAATGTTTATGCTCGACTGTCATTTGAATGAAATGTTACGAATATTTCAACATTAATTCTACTTAAGTTGCTTAGCAGTGGCAATAAGTTATAACAGTATTCTGTCATCACTTGCTTAGCAGTGGATCATTCAGATGGAACACAGTATTTTCATTATAAAATACTTGTACATATATCTGGTATAGAGTGTATTAAATAAAGGAAAAAGTCATCATTAATAACACAACACACAAATTGCATTAAATTTATTTCAGAGTCAATCATATTCATAATCCTTTTACATAAGAACCAAACATCACAATAACATCCAATCAAGACCATAATATACTAGGGTTGTTTAAAAAGTTCATAGCCTGTCATAGAAATTAAACTAGGATTATTCAGAAACAATCTTTATTTTTTAACATAATCCCTCCTGAGATTCACACACTTGGTTCACCAGTGCTGCAATGTTGCTATACCCTTCTTGTACACTGATTTCTCGAGGTCTGCAAAAAAGCCTTCTACTGCTGTGATAACCTCTTCATCAGACGAGAATTTCTTCCCAGGTCAAGTGAGTTTTGAGCTTTGGGAAAAGAAAGACGTTTGTGGGAGATCTGGTGAGTGAGTGGGGGGGGGGGGGGGGAGTGGCAACAATCTCGAACCGTAGTTCGTGTAGTTCAGCAAACGCGATTGCAGACATGTGAGCAGATGCATTGTCGTGATGGAATAACACTTTCTTCTTGGCCATACCCGACCTATTCTCACGAATTTTCTCTTTCAGTTGCTGCAGGAGATTTGAATAATAATCTGGTTATTGTTCTCCCCTTTGTTAAATAGTCAATCATGATTATCCTCATACAATTCCAGAACACGTCATGACTTTTCCAACCTTTTGAATAGCTTTTGGTTTCTTTGGAGTCAGAGAATCACTGTGCTTCCATTATTTCGACTGCAGTTTTGTCTCTGATATGTAGTAGTGGATCCAGGTTTCATCAATGGTCACAAACGGCCTCAAAAAATTGCACATATTTTTTTCGAATCCAGCCAGAAAATCCCTCGAAATTTTACATCAACATGCTTTTGTTCTGGTGTTAACAAATGTGGAATCCACCTTGCAGAGACCTTGGACATGTTAAAGACGTTGACTAAAATGTGGGGCATCCATTCAATTGAGCAATGCATAACATCGCTAATTTTCTGCACTGTCAGTCGACGATCACTTAACATCATATCATGGATTTTTTTCTACGACTTTTTCACTTGTTGCTGTTATTGAATGTCCACTGCAGAGGTCGTCTTTGACACTCTCTGGACCATGTTTAAATGTAGCCACCCATTTTTTCACAGTCGAAAATGCTGGAGGGGATTTCCTCAGTGTAGCATGACCATGTCTGCTTTAATTTCTGTTGGACACATTTCCCTTTTAACGAAATATTTAATAACAGTATGAAGTTGGATATTTTCCAGTTTAGCCATTCTGTTCAGCGCACTAACTTCAAAATTAAACTACACAAAATGTAGTCAACAGAAAATTATGATGTTTCATGCTAGAACTAATGTAAAATGGTCATTAACAATGGCGGCATTGTCGACTAGAGTCCATGGATATCCAGAGTTCCACAATCCTTTGAACCAGAAATGCCAACAAATCAACCATTTTTATTCCAACGCTATTGTCATATTACAATTGTGTAGGGAATGAATGTAGCCTAAATCAGAGTCAAATATTTTTAATTTTAAGGGACACGGACACTGGCCTGTATTGAGTTTTATTTTAATTTTAAAGTTCCTATCCCAAGCATGTTGAAATGGAAAAACAATGGTGACTGACTAGCTGATTGTGTTACTCTGATATCCACAGACTCTACTGTTGACCAGAGTCAGTGCATATTGGAGAGTACCGTTTCTCCTAACTGTGGTCCACATTTTTCTTTGTATATTCAGTAACATGGTACATCAATTTTATTTTAAGAACCATAGGAAACAAATGTGGGTACATAATGAGCAAAAGAACGCCATTTCATGGCAGTTTGTAAAATGACTCGGATAATCTAGAAAATTAACAGCTCCAGTGAGCTCCAAGGTAAAAATACTAATTTTTACTCAATTTATTTTTATTTTTGGTCCAGACCTTTTATGACAACATTCGTAAAAATACGATTATATTCCATGGACAAAAAAATAAAATCTAGTGAAAAGTAATATTTTACATGGACCAAATAAAGTTTAAATATACATTACCATAGCTCACCAAAATATGTAATTAAGCAATAAAAATATGTACACTTATCTTACTGAATAATTAATACTTAATATGTATGTGTCGCGTGTACAATATATTCGTGAAATTATTCCATCCCTGACTATCATTGGTTCATAAATAAATGCAACGCAAAGCAGACATAAAATTTTATTATCTTCTAATAGCATTAAATTTAACTACAGATCGCTCATCCATCCTTAGTTTCGAGACTATATCAAGTTTTCTGTGTGTAAGAGTCTGTTTCAATCATACCTTAGCATGCATTTGTGCCCAGTCCTCATTTTACTGTGGAGCTTCTGTAGTGACATAAAGCCTATGTCCATCTGAAGGAACTACACTTTCCAATGATGAAAGAATTATCCAAATCGAGTAAATAGTTGCCTAAGATTGCCTCATACAAACATGCAAACACACTCTATTTATAATACGTTAATATTTAGTATATTATAAATACATATAAATGTTATCCATACAAGTGGCTAAAGGAGGGAAAGCTGTGATCAACAAGATCTCCCAGCTAGGTCCAATGGACCTGTCGATCATCAGCAGGTGTTGTCCAAGTCCCTACAGTCTCGGCTGCGCGGAACGAGGAAACCGGGGCAAATTGAACACTGCGCTTGCCGCCATGATGATGGAGAGCAGACGCATAATAGCATTACGTAAATCACACAATTTAACGCTGTGATGATCTAAAATTGACAGATTATGTCCATTTTCGACGTTTAACGTAAAATTAGGACGAAATAAATATATTCAAAGTTTCATTGATATGGGTCAAAGCATTAAAGAAAAGAAAATACGTACGCAGCAATTGATAGAAAACATGCTCATACATTCATAAATTGGCCTACACATTACACATTATAGAATGTATAATTTTACGTTAATCAGCATATTGTTAGGTTTCAGAGAATCGAAAATTATATTAACATACATTACTCTTAGATCACAAGACGTAAATACATGCACCTTGATTACACAAGTTCTTATTATAATCAAATTCTTAAGTGAAATAAATATGTGATAATCAGTATAGACCTGTTGTTAAGTTTTAGTGAATCGAAAATTATATTACCGGTACTTTTAAACCACAGAACATAAGTAATCACGCAAAATATAATGCGCAAAGGTAGCAAAATTACATTGCATTTATAAGTCATTCTTCAATTAATAAGGGGAATGCTATCAACTATAAAAAGTAACCTACCGGTACCTAATACATTGCAATTAATAGGTAACATGAAGACCTAAAAACTAAACATAATCACATTATGTAAAACAACATACTTTTTATGAGTGGATTTTTTACATAATCTATTGTTATTTTATATATATATATATCATTGCTTGCGGAATTATAATACGTAATTTTATGCACATATGTTATATCGATAAGATGGCATTCCTTGCTTTTTTAATAATACATATCCGGCAAAATATAAACGGGTTATTCGTATGTGAACTATATGCATTTATAACCCCCCCCCCCCCCCCGTTGAAAAATAATGCACTAGGAATATCTTCAAAAACAAAACAACAACAAAAATTGCTGTACAAATGACAGCATAGACCACTCACAAATATAAAGTAATTTTAATGGCCTGCGGGTGGCGTCTCAACCTACAAAAAACAACCTCTATTAAGTTGAAAAATCTGCTACAATGTAATGTTAAATGTTTAAATATTTATACACTTAATTAGGTAGATCATGTTTATTTGCTGTTAAACGCCAAAAGATGGTTGAGAGGAAAATAACTTTTCTCTCCCTCCCCCCTCCTAGAATCCCATTAGTGATATTTAGTTCCCACAGGAAATTATGTATTCATTTCCTTACATCTGAAACATAGCATGTTTTCCAACAAGCTCAAACCCACGGCTGGCTAATTTATTAGTCTAGTTAGGTCTATACATATTGATTATGAACCCTGAATCATAAGTTCACAAAGTAGGCTTAGCTATTATAGCCATTTATTTATTTATTTATTTATTTATTTATTTATTTATTTATTTATTTATTTATTTATTTATTTATCCACCTATAGATTTTGAATCGGTTTTTATTATCTTGCAGATAAATTAATTTACATAATAAAACAAAAAGTTATCTTTCCACTAATTATTATTGTGTTTAATAACTG
Source organism: Periplaneta americana (assembly GCF_040183065.1). NCBI lineage: Eukaryota > Metazoa > Arthropoda > Insecta > Blattodea > Blattidae > Periplaneta > Periplaneta americana. The sequence goes on along the minus strand of NC_091123.1, from coordinate 84,410,231 downwards.
ATGTGTAAGTCTAAATAATTCACTCAGTGGGATTTCTTTACAGTCTGATATACTTGTACTAACAATTTAAGTATTCTTTAGTGTCGTAAACTACTGATTGATTTTTAATGATATTGATAGTGTAACAACAGAGATAATATATCGTACCTCTTGCAAATGGATTGGAAAATTAAACAGGGATGGTACAGCATCATCTTTCAAAATTCTATTGTCATTACTTTTCCAAAAATCCGTGTCTTTAAAATGAGCCGAACACAATTTTACGTTAGGTGAAGGCACAAATTTATCTCTTTTAATAGCAACAAGCCACTTTGCAAGTAGCTCGGGCTTCGTGTTTACCGCTGTTTGTACCTATTTAATGGCGGCGTAAACATGCGCAGACTGGTTTCAATTTTGGACAGCACTCTTGATATCTGTGTTTGATATAATCCTAATCACTGCCTGCTGGATCGCATCTTATGCCTGCTTACACTGCCTGCTCAATCAGCACTTATGTGCGAGTAATGGAAAATGTTATTTTGCCAGTAGGTAGCAGGTAGTGCTCACCACTATTAACATCAGTATATGAAACATACCCTAAATAACTATTGATACGACGTCCTTAAGTATCAAAAGAGACAAGGGCTTAGGGAAACGATAGCCCAGGGTGTTTGGATCCCTCCGCAATGCTTAATATTAATAATATTAATACTGAACTTAAACTTAATTTTTTTCTAAGCAATACTACATCCAAACACAGGTTCTAATTAACGGATTTGTATCATATAAATACAATTATACATGTAGGTCTATGCTTGCTTTAGTCGTTTACTAAAGTTATTATTAAAATCAATTAACATAATAAAAATAATGTCTGAAACTGATATAAAATATCTCAACAAGTTTAAACATACTGTATTTACGAAATACATAAATTTAAATTATAAATTCCCGTCGTTGATCAATTAATGGTTATTTATAAACATAATATAATATGCACATTATATTTTTTACATTGGTATACTACTACTACTACTATTATTACAAGCAGTGTAGGCCTACTTACTTTCATCTGCGTACTGCTTGGATCCACAATTAGCGTCGTTCCGCTTCATTTTTCTGTTTTGGGAATGAATAAAAACAATATTGGTTGGTGTGTTCCTATAAGCATTACTGCACCCAAGAACACAGCAATTTGCGTTACCTGTGCGCTTTTTAGAGTCATCCATATTTCTAATCGTTTAACCTGAGACATTAAGTATATCCATACGCTTCAAGCACAACTCTATCTCTGCTGTCCTGCAGTTAGTAACAACAGTCGCCACCAGAGGAACTTGCACGGTGCCTATACTGTTTATTAATCCATATCTTCTGTATTCAATAAACCACAAGTATGATATCACCTTTAATGACCTTCGTTCTAGCAAGGAGTAAATCTGTGTTGTTTGGGTAAAGGGAGATAAGTCATAAAAATGTGTTTGGAGATAAATGAAAATTAAACATTGCACCCTTATTGCAAATAATTTTCTACACAAAATACATCAAATGCTAATATTCTTTTTATTTTTACACACTCACTTGTATAATTTAACTTGTGTGTTCATCTGGGGAACAAAATTCCACCTGCAAAAAAAAAAAAAAAGACTTAGCTCCCTTTACCTGAACACCACAGAAATATGTCTGTCGCCGCCGCCAAGAATGCGGAACTCTCCAATACATACTGACTCTGTTGTTCACAAATTTTCAGTGCCATCTATGTGTCAGACCACGAACTTTTCAAACACACCTCGTACATTACACGCAAGTACAGAGATTCTGTGAATCCCCTGTCACTTTTTAGTTTCACTTTATCTTCAAACAAATTTCTGAATATCTATGAACATTTCACATTTTTGTGCTAATGAAAATAATGCACTAACTGTGCACATAAGTTCTATAACAAATTTTCTTACTTTATATGTAATGATTTGAAGTTTACTCTTGTGCAATGAATTGTAGAAAATAAATGGTTCCAAGAATCAGGACATTATACTTGTGAAACCATAATAAAACTTCTCAGGAATTATTGAATATAATATTGTAATTTAGAAATGTTTGAAGCTTGATTCTACAATATTAATCTTCACGCTTTGTAGTATAGTTTGGTTAGATTCCTACATTCATTGTTTCCTTGGTAAATAAAATGTATTTTATGTTTATGATTATGATAATAATAATGGTAATATATGTTTCTATTCTAAGGTGTAACACATGCGTTATATATAACAAAACTCGATCGTAAAGATTTAGAAGATCGTTACATGGGCCTTATGCTGGACAACATAAATCTTAAGAAGCTATGCAATAAACAAGAAGAGAAGATAAAAAAGTAAGTAAAGATATTTATATAATTAATAACTTCTCTAATTTGTATTACAGCAATGTACCGAAGTACATATGATATTTTCACACTTTGGTACATCGCTGTAATATGATATGCGTATATAATCACTTAGTGATTTAAGGCGGTGCTCATTCTGTCAGATCCTGCTCACTTAGTCACTTGTAATGAGTGCACCTCTGCACATTAGTGTGTTGGACATTGTGCCATTGTCACATCTGTGACACAGTGGATGAGGGTTGGTCACTAAAGGGAAACAAAGAGATGGAGCTTGAACTGAGAGGATTCAATTTGGCATTGGAATTGGAATCCGGTGTGGCTTAGTGGATAAAGCGTCAGCACGTAGAGCTGAAAACCCGAGTTCGAATTCCGGTGCCGAAGAGAATTTTCTCTGCTCCACCGATCCTTCATCATTCTCTAATATTTGGATTTAAGCATGACTGAACAAATGGCTGCTTCTATTGTGCATTCTGTGATTACAGATTATAGCTTAAAATGTACACTGGATCTTTAAATTGTTTTTGTTTTGTTGATGACTTGAAAACAAGCAACAGTGCTTCATACTTATATCATTTGAATCCTGACGAAATGTGCAACAAATTTATGGAATGAAGTATGGGGTATCCCATTGTAACTACTAATTTCAGTAACACTTTATAATTGTCAGTTACACCAAACAGTAGGCTTTAGTGAATGCTATAATGCAAATATGAAACTATTTTTTAGATACACTGTTGCTGGGCAGTAACCTGAACACAAGTTTCAGCATCACATTGTTGACAAGTAATTCCATCTGTTAGCATAACCATGAAGCACTAATAGATGCTATAGAGTTAACAACGGAAAAAAAATATGCTAGTTATGTAAAGGTTATGGGACACTGTATGTGTGTGCACGAGTGTGTGAGCATCATCATCAGAACCAAGAAGATAATATTAATTACTATCCATCTTTAATCTTGCATACACTAATTTTAACGCTTAAATACAAATCATTGATAAAATGACAATTAACACTAGTGAGTTTGCCATTTTATCAATCGTTAATTACTAATCAGAATACTTTTTTATAAGATTAAAACTTTGTAAGATTTATAGTACTCGTATTGTAATGAATATTTGAAAAATACGTTGTAAATTAGTACATGACTCACTTTTGTTTATTCTTGATCATCTTTTCTCAGGATGTATTATTACTTGTATTTGTGACAAATTGGAATAATTTCGAAACATTTCATTGAAGCTATTTTTTTCATTCACAATCAGGTTGGCAACAAAATTGCTTAGGTTGGCAGCAGAACAAAAGCGTTATATACCAAGTGTGGTTCAACGACATGATCACAATCTAGAAAACATGATTGTTGAACAACAGCAACAAATACTTGAGCTACAAAGGAGCAACAGTCAGCTGCAAGATCGACTTATTGTCCTGCGGAATCAACTAGTAGAACATACTTCAGTACATTCTGCTGTGCATTGTAATTTTTTGGGGAAATCTCATTCACCTGTCAGATCTCCTACTCGTTCTCATAGTAGGATGTGTGCATCTAGTTCTAGAGCACAACATAGTGCTTCTTCACAAGGTTCTCAAAGGTAAGCAGTCAAGAATTGTCTTGTGCGCTAGAAGAATTGGTTAATTCTTCATCTATTTTATCTTTCTCCATCTACTCTATCTCCTTGTCCTTCACCAGCTCTTCTTCCTCCTCCTCTTAAATGTTGATGGTGGTAGTAGTGGTATAGTGGTATGGTGTTGATAGTGGTAATAGACTTTTGATTACACAGGTCTGCAACGATTTTGCAACACGGAATATTTTATGTCATAAAGGTCAAATCGATTTCCCTGATTTCGAAAATAATACTGTTTTTTTGTATATTATGTACAGATTGTTCAGATTCTATATTTAACACAAAATTGAGAGTTTCCCTTTCTAGTTTTAGAATCACTGTGCATCTAACTTGTAGCGTGGTATATTAAATTGTATAAGCATGTCAAATCATTTGTCATCATGCTTTGCCACTATTTCTGTTATCTGGTTGCCATATTTTTAGTTGAGGGTAGGTTTTTCCTGCAATTCTATCTCACATGTTTCTGGTCCTCGTATTTCCATATTTTAAGCAATAAGGTATTATGAAAGTGATAAAAATTCTTTTCTCTAATATAACAGCAGGAACTTGTCTCTCGCATCATCAGTACAGCCTAACTCTCGTTCAGTAGCTCTGTTTTAAATGTGTATTGTGTTATGAATTTTGTATACATGGTGGGCAGAAAGTAACTAGGTTTAAAAATGCATATAAAATCTACATTTACCATGCTAATTTATTGAAATTAATTTTATGTGTACATTATTGAATGGGAATATGGATGCATACTTCAAAATTCAATGTAGGCACCTGTGGTGTCGACCAATTTCCTCAAGTGGCCGGGAATGGAATCCAGTCTTTTGGAGGAAGTTACGTGGAACATTGGTGATAATGCCCTGAATCTGTGCTTCCAATTTTTTCAGTGTGCGAGGTTTCGTCCAGTGCACCTTATCTTTTGCCCAGCCCCATAAAAAATTCACAGGGTGTCAGGTCAGGACTTCTTGCATGCCATTTATAAGGTCTGCGTTGCCTCAACCAATGTCCTGGAAACTTCTCATCCAACCTTGTACACATGACATTTGCAAAGTGAGGTGGTGCACTGTCCTGCATGAAGATAATGTCATTGATTTTTCCCCATCCAGATACCGTGGGTCAAACGTAATCTTCAAGCATCTCATGATAGCGTTCTGCGTTCATGGTGTCATGCAGGAGATATAGCCTGATGACATTTGTGACTGTCATTCCACACCACACGGTCACTTTTGAACGAGATTGCATCTTCTCCACCATCATACCGGGATCTTATGCTGCCCAATAATGGCAATTGTGTCGATTGATGAAACCTCCCACATGAAATCTGGTCTCGTCACTCCAGAGGATGTTTTGAAAAAAGTTTAGGCCAATCCTCGTGCCAACCGGCATCAACTCCCCATGCTCCATTCTGTGATCACAGTCTTTTGGTGTCAGCTGCTGCACATAATGGCGCTTCCATGGGCAGTTATTCAATTCTTTCTGCAACATCTGATGTACTGCGTACTTTTTGAGTCCACTTTCGCAAGCTGCCTGACTTGTTGATTTATCCAGGCTATGATCGAACATTTCCCACACAATTGCCACATTCTCCTCAGACCAAAATGTGGATGGACAGCCAGTTCTTCCTGCTTCCTTAATCGAACCTGTGGTCATTAGCTTCCTATGACAATTCCTTGTCTCTGGATGGATTGTGGCATTCCTCTCCTTCACCATACGCCACCATCTCTGTACAAGAACAACAGAATTCCACACTTCGTAGTGTGCAGCAATCTGCGCTTGCTCGCGAACAGTTGGGCGGTCAGCCATCTTTGCTATTGTTGTGCGTACTTCCTCTAACGGCCACCATCTGTACTACCAATGCGCGAAATTTAAATCCTATTTAATGATCTATATGTACACACTATTTTCGTTATGATTCCATTAATATTAAAATTCTACAGCCGTTTAATATTTATTTACTTCCTGCTCACATTGTATAGGAGAAATGGGAAGAGGCTGTGTAAACAATCCTAACAATTGTTATTACATATGTGGGTGTTACGTGATAAAGCAGCAGAGAAGCAGCATTACTCCACTGATCAAGAGTTTCTATCTGGTCTATTTTAAAATTAAATTAAGAGATCAGGACAAAGATTTTGCTCCACACAGGGTCGTACGCAAGGGGAGGGGGTTATCGATTTGAACCTCACCTCTCTTGAACTTAAAAAAAAAAATTAAAAAAAAAAGACATTTAGATTTGAGTATTTTTTAAATCCATAATCGTTTTCCCTTCTCTAATTTTTCACTGTTAGAGTAACAAAATCTACATGAACATAAAGACATAGTCGTCTTACAGTTAGTATAATTCCTGTGCTTGGTGCTTCAACACATTCGAATTATAACAATGCTAACTTTGCAAGTCTAGTTTTTCACGTAAAGCTCCCTGTGAAGCAGACTTGAATAATTTCAAGGGAAAAATTGTTCCAGGGCCGGGTATCTATCCTGGGACCTCTGGTTGAACACACCAGTGCTCTATCAACTGAGCTACCCAGGAACTCCACCCGACACTGTCTCAATTTTTTTCTTTATAACCAAACAACTCTAGTGGGCTGATAAAATGCCAGAGACCCACATGGAGTGCACACAAACTCTGTTTAACTTGGAATTGTGGTTTTCTGTTAACATACCTACAGTAACATATCTGCAGTGCTCGGGAAAAAGTGACACAAGTCAGTTTCCACCAACATTTTTTGATAATTTATTGACAACTTACACTGGTTTATGTCGATTTGATTTTTTTCTGTATGAATTATTGTAATGGGAGAAATACTTACGTATCTTTTTCCAAGCAAGCAGATGTTCCGTAAGTTGTCAATAAATTATCAAAAAAGGTTTGTGGAAACTGATTTGTGTCACTTTTCCCGAGCACTGCAGATATATATTATGCATATAACGTATATACCTGAAAAACTAGATTACTCATAGAGGAAGAAGAGAATTACCCATTTTTCAGCAAGATGACGCAAATGTACATGCATTGGCGCATTCGGTGAAAGCCTTTCGTGAAATTTTTAACGACAGAGGAATAAGTTGTGGTCTATGGACTGGCTGGTTCCCAGATTTGTCAGTGTGTGACTTTTACCTAAGGAGTACCCTCAAATACAAAGTTTACAAAAACAACCTGTGACCTCTCGAAACTCTCTCAATGAAATAACATGGCTAATACGCATTATTAGTGAAGATGAGCTCAGTAAGTGTCATAGAACTTGAGAAATGTTTAATCCCTTACCGTAGGAAGTTGCGATATGTTTTTTTCCTGTGCTAGTTGACAGGTACTTTTTCTTGGGCTCAACTTCATTCTCACACACATATTCTCAGTTTTCTGTGCAGTAAGAGCATACTTTGAACAGTGTTTCTTCTTATCGAGAATAGAACTTGTTTCTCGTCACATATTAAATAATTTAACTCACTCTTTCAATGGAAAACGTCACTGCCAAAACTTCTGTAAAAACAACTCAAATGACTTTTTCAGCAGATACGATCTAATGAGGAGGATGTGTTGTTGTATTGAGTGTCTATCCATGGTTAAAAATTCGTCTTTCTTAATACAGTTCAGAAAACTCACTAATAGTGATTGACAATATAAAGTGCCAGCAGAATTGTGTCGCCAGCTTAGTGTAAATGACCAACATGGAACATGTATTGTGTTTTGGGTCAGGTTAAAGGAAACAACTATGCATCAAAACCCAATTCACTCACTGTCAAAAGCAACTTTGTGGCTCAGTAAAAATGTTGGTAACTTAGGTTAGGCTCACTGTGCTTGCATTTGTTGTAGAACACTTAATGTCTGAATGTTCATATTTAATTTTCAAAGAATACTTCTATTGCATACAAAGAAAAGAAGCAACAGCACAATTTAAATGTACACTGGCTATGATTGTTTGGCCTACAATGTGCATCGTTTTGGTATAATAAATTCCAGTAAATGTAATATATGCAAAGATTGAAACTCTGTCATGAATGCAAAACATCTATGGTGTGTGATAGTTTAAACAGGGAAAAACAAAAATTAAAATACATCACAAGTTTGTACTGGAAAGCAAGAAGGAAAATGATGTGAAAGTCAAGATCTTACCATTGGGGAGGATGGGGGGAGAGAATACATCAAGGGCCATGACAGTATGATCGCAGATATGCTACATTGCCCCAAAGATTTTTACCCTGTCCAATTGCTCCCTAATCCATGGATCTGAAGTGGTTCTTGTTTTGTGTTTTATTAGTGTAGGTACTTTTGAACAAGTCAGTGAAGTTCGATCTCACTGTGTCAAAGCTATTGAAATGGACGATGAAATTCCTTCAGAACAAATTAACTGCATTGGATGAAAGATTATACATTTAAATAGACACACTATGTGGGTATACATTGATGATGTATATTAATAATGTATCCTTGCAAGAGCCATATGATGACTCTCTAGTATATCATATAATTTCTCATTGGTCTTATCATTTCCACCAATGGCCAAGTTCCTGGCAAAACGAGATTGTCTACAGACCACATTTCTGTGCTGAGTTGCCAATACTTTGGACGAAAATAGACGTGGGACATGCAAAGAGTTACCTGGAGAGTTTGCAATATCCAAATAATCAATAAATTTCATTTTATCAGAATTCTTAAAAAAAGATAAAGATCACAGCTCAGTGAATGTCCCATAAACTGGGAATAAACAAATATCACAGAAAAAAGGAAACTGTGATTCTGTTACTGTCACTGTATCACCAAGAAGGTGATTGATTTTCGAGATGCATGGTTGCTATTTGAGAGACCTAAACTGTAACTTTCGTCATATGAGAAGTAATTGTCCCGCTTTAAATACTATTTGTAATACTTGCAAGAAGAAAGGACACTTTGCTAAGATATGTCAATCTAAAAGGAAAGTTTATGATGCTGTAACAGCTGCAACAGATGGAAACAATAAACTTTCAGATGCTTGCATTAGTTCGAGTCATACTCTCTGTAGGGCTTCAACTACTTTTTTAAATAAATCTATCTTACTAGTTAAAATTAATGGAGTGCAAGCTAAAGCTCTCATTGATACAGGAAGTACCACCAGCTTCATTAAAAGTTTCTTAGTAAACAGGCATAATTTTGAAACGACACCTGCTAATGTGCAGATTGCAATGGCATCATCAGTACTCATTTCTCATGTGAGAGGTAGCTGTAATGCTACTATAAAACTTGATGATCACATTTATCATGATGTCGTGCTATTAATTATGGATGGCTTGTGTGCTGACATAGTACTTGGGCATGATATACTCAAACTTCATTCTTCTATTGAAATTGTTTTTGGGGGACCTCGTGAACCCCTTTATGTTTGCGGGCTTGCTACTGCTTCCATATCGCCTGTGTCATTATTTTCTAATCTCACTCAGGATTGTCATCCTATTGCTATAAATTCTCGTAAACATTCACGAGAAGACAACAAATTCATAGAATCTGAAATCGCCAAACTTTTAAGTGAAAGCATAATTGAAAAGAGTACATCGCCGTGGAGAGCACAAGTTCTTGTTACTTCGAGTACTAATCATAGGAAGAGAATGGTTGTTGACTATTCACAAACCATAAATAAATTTACACTACTTGATGCGTACCCTCTTTCTAGTATTGAAAGCATTGTTTCAGAAGTAGCTAAATATCAATATTTTAGTACTGTCGATTTAAAGAGTGCATATCATTAGATACCTATTGTTGAACATGATTGATCTTATACAGCTTTTGAAGCCTGTGGACAACTTTGTCAATTTCTGCGAATTCCATTTGGTGTTACGAATGGCGTGGCATGTTTCCAGAGGGTGATTAATTCAATTATCAGCAATGAAAGACTAAATGGAGTATATGCTTACTTAGATGATATTACTGTGTGTGGTACTAGTCAACTAGATCACGATAAAAACTTGAGAAAGTTTCTTGAAGCTGTAAAGAAATATGGCCTTACTCTCAATGAAAGCAAATGTAAATTCTCTACTAAATTCATTAACCTCCTAGGTTATCAAATTATAAACAACACTATTAAACCTGATCCTGATCGTATTCGTCCTTTACTGGATCTACCTATTCCTAAAGATCAACAGTCACTAAAAAGAGCAATTGGGATGTTTTCACACTATGCTAAATGGGTACGAAATTTTTCTGATAAAATACGACCCATAATACAATGCAGAGAATTTCCAATTCCTATTCATGTTTGTACTGCCTTCAAGGAAATAAAATCTGATATCGCCAAGTCCGTTGTAGTCTCTGTAGAGGAAGGAGTTCCATTCTTGGTTGAGACTGACGCTTCTGATTTTGCTATAGCTGCAACTTTGTCCCAGTCTGGAAGGCCAGTAGCATTCTTTTCTAGAACCCTTTCTGAAACTGAACATCGTCATTCTGCTGTAGAGAAAGAGGTTTATGCTATTGTTGAATCACTGCAAAAATGGAAGCATTACCTAATAGGACGCCCATTTTCGCTGTTAACCGATCAAAAGTCCGTATCTTTCATGTTTAATTGTACTAAACATGGAAAAATAAAAAATGAGAAGATTGAACGCTGGAGATTAGAATTATCACGTTACAAATTTGGTTTTGTCTATCGGCCTGGAAAGGATAACACAGTAGCTGATACATTATCCAGAGTCTGCTCATCCTCATCTGCTAGAATTCCTACTCTTTATCAGCTTCACCAGTCTCTCTGCCATCCTCGTGTAGTGCAAATGGCACATTTTATTCGTTGTGGTAATTTCCCCTATTCCTTAGAAGATGTCAAGAAGATGACTGCATCATGTCCGGTGTGTGCAGAAATTAAACCTCATTTCTACAAAGGAGAAGATCGACTAATTAAAGCAACATCACCTTTCAAGCGTCTGAATATAGATTTTAAAGGGCCAATACCTTCAAAAACTAGCAATGTATACTTACTTACAATTGTCGACGAGTATTCCAGATTCCCATTTGCATTCTCTTGCAGTGATGTTTCAACTTCGACTGTCATACACAGATTATCAACTTTATTCTCGATTTTTGGGAGTCCGTCACTTATCCATTCTGATCGAGGCTCTGCTTTTATGTCGCAGAAACTTAAACAGTATCTTTATTCACTAGGAATAGCAACTAGCCGCACTACAGCAAACGGACAAATTGAGAGATATAACGGAATAATTTGGAAGACTATAGAACTGACCTTAAAATCTCGAGGTCTTCCAGTTATACAATGGGAGACTGTTCTTCAGGAATCCTTAAATGCTATTCGATCTCTGTTATGTACAGCAACTAACACACCACATGAACGTATGTTCTCACACTCCAGACGCTTTGCAAATAGATCTATGCTACTGACATGGTTGACAACACCGGGAACTGTATTTATGAGAAGAAACGTTCGTGCAAGCAAGTTCGATCCATTAGTTGAAGTTCAGTTGATAGAGGCAAACCCTACCTATTCTTATGTCCGAACATCTAATGGAAGAGAGATGACTGTATCGAATTGGCAACTTGCTCCGAAAGAACAGATGTCTGTTTTTGAGGAGAGGGATGAAATTCAAGTGGAAGACTTCGAAAATGATGACAACCAGAATACAGCTATTTCTAAATCTTCACAAAGCCCGAGAATAACAGAAAGGAGTGATTCCAATTTGAATGAGTCTTATGGAAGAAATGACGAGACTAAGTCAAACGAGAACAATATACCGGTATCTCGTTCTGGCAGAGTAGTGAAACCCCCGAGTTACTTACTGGACTATATTCAATACTGATCTGGGGGAGAATGTAATGAGTTTTATAGTTAAATCGACCATATCCATAATGATCAATTCTTCTGTTTTGTTTTGTTTATGTAGCCAAGGTATTTGTTTATGTAACCAGGTAGCTAGATTTATATGTCGAATAAAGCCAACTTTGGTTCTATAAATTGCAACTTTATTACAATAATGCCACAGACTGTTACTGTTGGTGTGACACTAACTGAAGATTGCTGTTCAACATTTCTGCATAAGAGATTGAGCCCGAAAATTTGCTAGAACTGATCACAGTTGTTTTAGTCAAGTATACTCATTTTTCACGACAATGTTGGACTAGATGTCACCTGTGAAGGAAGTTGTGGTGGTCTACAAGAAATTAAAACACTACTCGCCCTAACTGAAGATTATTGTTCATCATTTCTGTGTAAGAGATTGAACCCGAAAATTTGCTAGAACTGACCACAGATGTTTTAGTCAAGTGTACTCATTTTTCACGACAATGTTGGACCAGATGTCACCTGTGAAGGAAGTTGTGGTGGTTTACAAGAAATTAAAATATTATTCGCCCTCCCTTCAGTTTAGATATCAGTCCACCTGCTTACAATGTATTCTCCAAACAGAAGAATTAATTTCTATGTCACCATTTTCATACACTAAATGTATTGAAAATAATTGTCACTTGATGCAATTGATTGGTTAATTTCATGCCTGACAGTGAAAGAAGTGGGCCTGAGTTCAAATTCTGGTTGTAACAAGTTGTTGAGGTCTTTACTGGGATTTTCCCTCAACTCATTAAGTGCAAATGCTAGGTAACCTTCGGCGCTGGATCCTGGACTCATTTTGGCAGCATTATCATGTTCACATCATTCAGACGCTAGATAACCATAGCAGTTGTTAAAGCATCGTAAAATAAACCACAAAAAATCATTACAATATATATACTGTATAACTGTTTTAAGTAAATTTGTGCAAAATTAATTGCATATACCTACTTAAACTGTACAATGTGTAGATAAATCAGCTGTCTTACTTTTGGGATTTTAAAGAGTAGGCATGTTTTATACAAGTATCTAAAGTATTAGAGGATTTTCCACACCATAGCCCTTTCTTCAGTATTTTCTCTTTTCCTGTCACATCTGTTGCAGCATGACAGCCTTTTAGCAACCAAGATTTAACATACTTGTTAGGATTGAAGTTGATCAAAGAAAGCCTAACAATTCTAATAAAAAGCAGGTTCCTCAGGGCATTAAGTAGAGACAGTGAAGTTAAATTTGAGAAGTTACACGATATATTCGTATTGGCGGCACAAAATCATGGTTGCTTGATGAAAAATATAACAAAGTTGCCGGAACAGCATTCTGGCACGTTCCACCAGAAAAAAAAAAAAGCACTGTTCTTACTTATGTGCGTATTAAATTATTTTTTTATGTATATATTTTTTAGTAACAGTTCAAGAGAATAATAAACTGTAAAGCGTAGGCCTAATACCAATCTCAGCATGACAAAAATCTGAATTATTATAAAACACAGAAACAAAGTGAAACTATGTGTTATCTTCATGAAACTATTTTTTGGGTAAAATTTTGTTCTCACTTTACACACCACACATGGGAGAAGAAACATACATTATTGATAATAACCTCAAAATTGTAGTACACCATTCTGAGACACAATGTGAACCCTGCAGAAATTATAAACTCACCTAATCCACCCGAAATATCTCCTTCTCTTTTGTGCTGTCACCCAAAGATTTTGTCAGACATTTTCACACACACACTGTGATGATATAAATTATAATCCAGTGGTACTGTTATTATTTTATACTATGCAGGTCCAGGATAAATCTTTGATAATCATAGCTTACAAAAGCACTTCTTTCTTTGCTATGATCTAGGGTAAAAAATTCTTTCTTCACTATTGTCTAGAGTAAAGCTATTTACCAGAAAGTATATATGCAAGGCTTACCAAAAGCCTGAACAAACCAAACCTAACCTATCCTATCATTAATCTTCAACCTTAAGAAAACTCGATTTTTTTTATCTTTTCATATATTGGTAGCACTGTGATATGCATTCCAACTGATTATGTGTAGTGGATAATTTTGTGTGAATGTTTCTTTCTTGAGTGGAATTGTTGAAATGCAGTCTATTATGTAAGACTCCAAAAGATTAGTTTAGCATTATCTTTATATTTCACATATTAACTAACTACATGCGTTTGTTTTAGCATGTTTCAGTCTAGTCCTCAAGTAAATACTGAGTGTAGAAGTCGAGATATTCCTCAGCACTTACAGAAAGAAATAACGACTGTTCAGGAGAATTACAATGTGGAATCAACTTCATTTGCAGTTGCAAATAATTCTGCTACTGTTGCACAGGAACTGTCTCAAGAAATTCTAAGATTGCGAGAGCAAATCGGTATTTTGGAGCAGGTCAGTTTACAAATCATGTATGATTGTAAAATGTGTGTGTTCATTATGTTTTGAGTATATAATATTTGAAAGTGGCAAGTAGTTCAGCATTTAGATTAATCTCATCTTATGTATGTGTTTCACAGTATTGCAGCCATGTGTGACTTTATACCGGGTGTTTCAGACCACCCATATCAGCCTTTTTTCTAGAAAACTATATGACACTGGTTGTTCATAAAAAAATTTTGATAACCGAAACCTATGTAAAGAATCGATTGGTGGTAGTAACATTTCCCGTAACAAACTGGAAGTAGGGGTACCTGTGGTCAACTTCGAAATTTCAAATAGGAACATGGGTCATTGAAGGTGCCATTGGAAACTACTTTTAAAAAGAAACAACTTTTACTGAAACTTTTTTTTTCTAACTTCTATTTTTTACTCACAAAGCAAGAAAAATGGTATGTTGTTTATGTACATACACTCTTCATAGTAAGTGTTCAAAATGTCCGCCACCCTGTGCTAAACAATGTTCTGATCTCCTCCTAACATCCGTGATTGCACGGAGAACTTCAGCACAGCTGAGAGACACACATGGTGTGGCTTGTCTAATTCTTTGTTTCATGTCTTCTCTAGTTGTTGGACACAACTGGTAGAACATGTCTTTAATTCTCCCCCACAAGAAGAATTGCCCGTGACTTAGGATTGCATCATAATACAGTGTTTAGAATTCTCAAAGACAAATTTCACTCATACCATATTTATCTCCATCAGAAACTTGGGGGACATAACTTCTAGACTCGTGTTGATTTCTGCAACTGGTTTCCAAACACGGACCGTGATTTTGAGCTCAGAATTCTGTGGACTGTTAAGGTAACTTTCAAAAGTAATGGTCAGGTGAACCCCATTACTAGTCTGGTTAATCCACACTGGCTACCTGAAATGGATTACCAGCACGTGTGGAGTCTCAACACATGGTGTGGCCTCTTCGGACACCGAGTCATAGGACCATACTTTTTTGAAGAGAACTTGAATGGTAGAATGCACGCTTCCTCCGAAACATTTTGCACCAGTTGCTTCATGATGTTCCCCTTGCACTTCGGTTAATGATGTGGCTTCAGCAGGGCGGCTGTACTGCTCACTTTTCACATAGGGCTTGGTGAGTTATTAACCAGTTATTCCCCTATGGTAGATTGGACGAGGAGGACCAGTAGCTTGGTCTGCCCGATCTCGTGACTTCGCTCCAAATGACTTCTTCTTGTGGGGGAGAATTAAAGACATGTTCTACCAGGTGCATCCAATACCTAGAGAAGATATGAAACAAAGAATTACAGAAGCCTGTATGTCTCTCAGCTGTGCTGAAGATCTCCGTGCAATTAGGAGGATATCAGGATATTGTTTTGCACAGGGTGGCGGACATTTTGAACACTTACTATGAAGAGTGTATGTACATAAACAACATACAACATTTCTCAGAAAATACCATTTTTGTTGCTTTGTGAGTAAACAATAAAAGTTAGAAAAAAAGAAGTTTCAGTAAAAGTTGTTTCTTTTTAAAAGTAGTTTCCAATGGCACCTTCAATGACCTATGTTCTCATTTGAAATTTCGAAGTTGACCACAGGTACACGTACTTCCACTTTGTTATGGGAAATGGTATTGCCACCAATCGATTCTTTACATAGGTTTTGGTTATAAAAATTTTTATATGAACAACCAGTATCATATAGTTTTCGAGAAAAAGGCTGATACGGGTTTCCTGAAACACCTGGTATATTTATAGTCACCAAATAAACACATCATAATGTAGTGTACATTAAATTATGTAGGAAACATAGAAGAATAAATTTTGAAGTTTTTTAAACATGGAAGTACAAAATGGCGAAGAAGAGGGTTTATAATTTTTAAGAAATTATAGATAGATAGACTTCAAATTAATAAGTTTATAAGCTTACTCACCAGCATCTCATAGCCCTATGGAAGAGTGAGTGTTCATGCATGCGCAGTAAGATCACCTGACTTCTGGTTGCCAAGTTACATTAAGGCTATGGTCAATTCTCGAGGTATTAAAAATGACTGGATATTTTCTGAATAGACTTAGTATTATTATTGTTGTAGTTGATATTATTATTATTATTATTATTATTATTATTATTATTATTATTATTATTATCTTATATTTTTATACTTTGTATGTCTCACTTATTTTGACCTACTGTTCGCATTTTATTATGCATTTTCCTTTCTTTCTATATGTTATATATTATGTCTGATTTCCATTGACTTGTTGTTTACATTATATTAAGATTATCTACTTCAGTTTTGTGTGTAAAATTGTAGTGTACTTTACTTTATAAATTTTTAGTGTTTTTTTGTATCGCAGTTTTACTCCTGGTTGAGTCTTGGAGAAGGCCTTATGGCCTTAACTCTGCCAGGTTAAATAAACTATTATTATTATTATTATTATTATTATTATTATTATTATTATTATTATTATTCACATAATTTTAGAATACTTATTCTCGGTGATTTTAATTCTCCTGGTATTGACTGGGCATCTGGTTGTAGTCTTCCTAACATCCATTATTACGCAAAAATTAAGTCTCTTGATCTATTTTCTTCTTCTTGCCTTCTTGGCTTAAATCGGATTAATTTTACTTTGAATAATAAAAATCTTCTTGACCTTGTTTTTACCAATGTTATTAATAGTTCTGTTTACCTAGCTAATCACTCTTTCGTTTGTCAAGACAATTATCACCCTTCTATTTGTGTCAATCTTGAAGTCAATTTATCTCTTCCTTTATATTCTTCTAATCATTCTTATTTTAATTTTTCTCAGGGTGATTATATGAAATTATACACAACTCTTTTTAATCATGATTGGACTAGTCTTTACGAGTCTACTGATGTCAATGAAGCTGTTGTTTCATTAACTCATACAATAAATGACGCAATTGCTGATGCTGTACCTTTAACACGAGTAAAAAAATCTACTTATCCTAAGTGGTTTTCAAACTCACTTCGTTTACTCATAAAGAAAAAAAAAAAGCTCACAAGAATTTTAAAAAATCCAAATCTGATTATCATTATCTTATATTTTCTTCCCTTAGAAAACAAGTAAAAAATAAGATAAAATCTGATAAATTACTCTGGCTCCAATCTATTGATAGAAATTTGAAAAATGAGCCTAAGAAATTTTGGAAGTATGTAGAATCATTTCGTAAATCAAAATCCTTGCCTACTGAGTTAATTATTGATGGGGAGCACATCACTGATCAAACTGAGATTGCAAATGCTTTTGCTGATCAATTTAAATCGGTACAAAAAAAGCTCAATCATCTATTTTTTAATGATTCCATCACTACTGATTGCTTATGTCTACTGGTTATTGTGTGTGAAGATGTCTTGAATGTCATTAGGAGGCTTAAGCCCAATAAATCTATGGGTACTGATGGCATACCTAATTTCATTATTAAAGGTTGTTCTCAAATTCTTATTCCTCTATTAACTTTTATTTTTAATCTTAGCCTTAGAACGGGTGTTTATCCTTCTTTATGGAAGAAAGCATCTGTCATTCCGATATTTAAGAATGGCAATAAACATTCTGTTAATAATTACAGACCTATTTCAATACTAAATAACTTTTCAAAAATTTTTGAAAAAATTATTCACAAACATGTTTCATTTTATGTTAAATCTAAATTAAATCCTGCTCAACATGGCTTTATTAAAAGCAAATCTACAACAACGAATTTGGTCAATTATCTCAATCTTATTATGCCTACAGTTGAATTCCAAGGCCAAATTGATGCCATTTATTTTGATTTCAATAAAGCATTTGATGTTGTTCCTCATCAAATCTTAATAAGTAAATTAGATCAGTTTGGACTTTCCATTAATTATCTTAGCTGGTTTGAAAACTATTTAACCAACAGACAATCTTGTGTTCGGTTGGGAAATTCTCTCTCTGATCCTTTTACTATTCCTTGTGGTGTTCCACAGGGCTCCACCCTAGGTCCGTTATTATTCTTGCTTTTTATCGATGACATTTGTAAGCCCATCTGTTCCCATTATCTTCTCTTTGCCGATGATTTAAAAATATTTAGAAAAGTTAATAGTCTTGCTGATCGTCATTTACTTCAAAATTATATACATGCCATTCAACGTTGGTCTGATTATAACAGTATGAAAATTAATATTTCTAAAACATGCGTTATCTCTTTCTCTAGGAAGACAACTACATTAAAGTTCAACTATTCGCTATCGAATGCCGCCATAATCAGGAAGGACTGTATAAAGGATCTCGGTATATATCTTGATTCTAAATTGTACTTTCATGACCATGTTGATCACTTATTTAATCATTCACTAAGAATGCTTGGTCTCATTAGGTCTATTACTTATTCCTTTTCCTCTCCTGATACATTACTTACATTATATTATGCTTTAGTAAGGTCTAAATTAGAATATGCATCTGTTGCATGGAACTCTATTATGTCTACTGATTCAGCTAAATTAGAAAATATCCAAAGAAAATTCATTTCTCTTTGTGCGTTCAGATTTGTACCCAACTCCTCTTCTTTAAATTATGAACTATCTAGTAAATATTTTAACTGTACCAGTCTGTATTCGAGACGTCAGGATATTGATTACACTTTCTTTAATAATGCTATTAATGGTGTCATTGATTGTGATTCTTTTATACGTAACACCTACCTTAGAATTCCCGTGAAAGGATTTCGTGGTCAAAGAAATTTCTTCACTAAATTATTTAAATCCCTTTCTCCAATAGCCAGATGTATTAAAAGTGCCAATTTGCAAGATCTGATTTGATTTTACTTAGGCATGATATATCCTTACTTGTTATTTAATATCTTTTATTATTTCTTAGATATTGCCATTTATTTTGCTGCATTTGGTGTATGGTTAATGTAGACCATTATATTGATTGTATTTCATCTCACTGCCATTTGCTGTCATTCATTCTCATAATCATTTGTTCTGTTTTGTTTTGTTTTTTATTTTGTGCTAAACTGTAATTGGTTTTGTGCTGTTGTTTTGCACATTAATATTCGAAATAAATAAAATAAATAAATAATAATAATAATAATTATTATTATTATTATTATTATTATTATTATTATTATTATTATTATATAGGATTATTAAATACACTAGTTAGCAAAATAAGTGATTTATCTTTTGAAATGTGCAAAATCTCGTAAAATTTTGTTCCCAACCTTAGTAATTCTTAATGTGAGCATCATTCATAGCTGTACAGACATCATGACAATTCAATTTCCCTCCAGGCATGATGAATCATGTTAGGTCTGAATACATGGGTCTAATGATTGCTGTAAGTTTCATGATTCAGTGCCTTCATATATTTGTTTGACACCACCATTAGCTGAATGACTAGAGCATCGGCTTTCCAGGCAGATTGAAATTTGTGGTGGACAAAGACATTGTTCGGTGTTAGGTTTTCGTCAGGTATCCCAATTTCTCCTGCTGGTAGGTTTTCGTGAGATACTCCTATTTTCTATTAATCATCATCAGACGGTGTCATGTAATTTGCCTCCTATGGTGCATCAGGGGTGATGGGGACGTTTGGGTGAATGATGCATGTCAGGTCCACCATTAGGTAAAACATATATATTCGTTTACTGTCAATGTAAGGCCCCAAGTTATTTAATTTGATCTTTTTTCTTCACTATTACCCAATGTCTTAGTGATTGATGGAATATTTGGTGAACGAAAAGAGTTCTGAACTTTTAAACTATTATTATTATTATTATTATTATTATTATTATAACAGTAACAATAATAATAGGATTGTGATTTTATGGTGGTTATTTTGCCCTGATTTCAGTGATTAGAATGGTTTGATTTCGATGGATATTTTGTAAAAAAAAAAAAAAAAAAACAAGCAATTTCGCGCATATTTCGCACCCTAAAGAAACTTAAAAATAATAAGACAATATATATATATTTTTTTAATTGTTGAAACATTCCTTTTGGAACTAACAGAAATTTGCTTGCGTCATTAATTAAATTCATAATTCAGTTTCATTCGACTGTGAGACGTTGAGGTCACTGTCTTTTCTTTTTGATCTCACGAAGGCAGATGTTGTGAGAAAGAGAAATAACTGTTGTCTGCTTGCTCTGCTTTCTGAAAGTAGTCCCTGAAACTATGTGTACATCATTCCCAGATGTCATGTGCATGTAATGCTCAACGATCAAAAAAGTAGAATTGTTCATATATATTCTTATATGAAGAAAATTTTTATGTTTCATTTGGAAGAAATAGTTATTTCTTATGCGATTTCTTCATAAAAACTTTTTTTTTTTTTTTTTTTTTTTTTTTTGTTGAAAATATCCTGGTTGTGAAGTAATTTTATGGATTTCTATCAATTCCACGAAAATTCGTGGGTATACTTCGTTTAATTTTGGACTCTCATTAAGGAGTTTGCGTTATCCATGAATAAAATTAAGTTTTTAACACATTTCGCATATATTATTAATACAGTATCAAAATAACAGAAGTGAACAAAGTAAGAGAGGCCTTTGAAGTGGAGGGAATATTAATAATGGGGAACTTCAATGCGAGAATAGCAGAAGAGGATTTTGGAAGCATGATTCTTTGGGACAAGGATATTGAGACAATTAGGAATAGTGATCATAAAGTGATGATTGAAGAGGATCTGAATCTAATAAAATTTTGTGAAGATGAGAATTTTGATTTATTAAATGGTAAATACGGGGAGGAATTCCACGTTATCTTGTGTGAATGGACAAAGTATGATTGATTATATGTTAGTGTCAGGAGAACTGAGATGTAGGATAAATAACTTAAAATTGAATGCTGTTCACTAAGCAATTATATGGATAAGAATCGAACTAAAAGTAGTAACACTTATTAGACAAACAAGGAAAGAGAGGGAGGAAAAAAATCGTTTGGAGAGAAGAGGAAAAAGTTAACTTTGGGAATTTACTGGAGGAAAAAAAAAGAATTTATTACTGCAGATGGGAATACAGGTAGCAATACTTGTAGAAAGTAACTTTGATAAAGCAATCATATTACTCTACCATAGCATTGAAAGAGCTAGTAGAAATATAACGTATAGCTCAAATGAGAAGAGGATTATAGAAATGTTGAGTTTGTATAATATGGAATGCAGAGAAAGTAAAAAGTTTCATGATGCTAGTTTCAACCCAAGACTTTGTAATAAAATTACAAATCATTTTCCAAATTTGAAATATCTTAAAATGAACCTTTTAAAAAAGAAATTTATAAAATTATTCATTATATATAATATTAACAAATGTATGTATTTTTTACCTTTTTATTTCTGTCGACTATATTCATGTTTTTATTGAATATCACTGGCTTCTGCCTGATTGTCAATTTACATTAAATGTGTTTTTTTTTCTCTTTCTCTTTTTTTTTTTTCTCTTGTGTGTTAGTTGTCTGTCTTAATTATAAGTTAATTAGTCTATTTAGTAAACTGCCTTTGTAAATTTTATGTTATATTATTGGCTAAGACAAGCACAAGCCTAACTCTTACGGTAGTGGCTAGAAACATTTTTTGTTGTATGAGTATATTTTTGGATTGCACTTACTTTCCTTACTAGCTAAATAAATAAATATGTTGTTGTTTTCTAATGCCAGGCATTTGACAATAAAGTCATTTGACCTCTTGCAAAATAAATATTCAGGAATTTGTATTTTCCATGCATAAAATTAAGTTTTTAACACATTTCGCATACCATTAATATCAAAATATCATACCCCTAATAATAGAAGAAATGAACAAAGCAAGAGAGGACTATGAAGTGGAGGGAATATTAATAATGGGGAACTTCCATGCGAGAATAGCAGAAGAGGATATTGAGGATATAAATAAATATAAGATGGTGTATGGGCTATGGAGAGGGAGTAATAATAGGATAAAGAAGCATTTCTTAGTTTGAAAAAAAATATATATATAAAGATCTACTATTAGTAAAAAGAACAACCTTCGCAAATAAAGAGTTGAACTAATTAACTGTGCTAATTAGCAATAATAATATAACAGCAGCTTGGAAGGAAATTAAATGGGTGGTGAAGTGGGAGGTAAAAGCAGTGGACAGGTGAATTGAATAAATCACACATTCTGCCCTTATGGCATACAAAGAATTCAAATTTGTTGACTTATTAATGAGTTTAATGAAGTGATGCTACATAATCAGTTGTGGAGGTGGTGGTGGCAGTGGCAGTGTCTGTATTGGTAGTGGAAAAATATATTATGCAGATCTCTTTTGTGATACAGGATTTAGAAACACAAAGGGAGCAAAACAATGTCCGTATTGCAGAATTGGAGGATGAACTTGCTCAAGATCAACAGCAGAAAGTTGCTGAGAATGTGGAGTTAATTCGATTGCAACGCAGTCTTCAGCAGCAATCAGCTCTCTTAGCTGCAGAAACATCAAAGAACCAATTACAGGAACGAGAAGTGACGTATTTGCGATGTGAATTAGAGTCACTTCAGCGTGATAATGGTAAGTGCTTTAGTTGTTGCTGAGGTCTGTATACTCTTCGTTTGCACGTTATACTTTTATTTATTTATTTTTTTTTATAGTTAGAACGTTATACTTTTATTTGTTAGGGATTTTATGACTGCATTGCATTATTATCTCATTATCTTTTATTTGAACCATTTATGTAACTCATTTTTAAATGTGAAGAATTTTGATGTGCCTGATTTTTGTTTAGAATTTTTATTTAAGAACTTCCTTCTCATCTACATGTTTATACGAAGTTACTTAATCTGCTACTATGAGCTCAAAACTTTTCTTTATTTAAGAGTGAGATTATTTCCAAGAAATTCAGGTTACCCACATACAGTCTTTACAGACTCGATGGAGGGGAAAATAAAACTTCCTACCTTCACAACATCATAACATTGATGCAAGAAGGAGGTGAATGATCAATATTGTGTTCCTGCCACTCTGTCCTCCAAGAACCCAATATTCATTTCACAGAAAAAAAAAAAATAAAGTATGGTAGACTGAACGTGATATTTACTTAGTATTTACTTTTAGTTAATATAACTTAAATCTCAAATCTCTCTACAGTGCATATCAAGAGAAAGCATATATCGCTGTTGATAGCGATTCATCTCTCCGACGGGGATGTTAAGCATGGCGGCCCCCTTGGTGCTATTTCACAGGAGTAGGCTATGTGCCGGCACTGGGTTTTTCCTTCTCTCTTCTGCATTTTCATCATCATCCTCACCCATTGCCTACACTACACTTATACGAACACTTACACATACACTCACCTTAATACACGACATAACTATCCACAGATACACATCATGCACAGTGTGGCATGCCGAAGTGGTATGAAACTTGAAAATGGGTCACAGTCCTACCAATCACAATATGCAGAACCTGAATCACGTGACGGTTAGACATTGGATACACACCACACACTTACAGTTAAATTATAGTTTTATTAAATGACAATATTACAAATCACCTGTCTATATATCTTACTGGGAGATTTTATTAATTAACCCCAAGATAATCCCCCAAGTGCCATGTAAATCTGCTATTGTGATGTTGAAGTTGATAACACGTCATGATTGTTTGGCAAGTCATCTACACAGTATAGAAATTTCCCATTCACCCACCTGTGTATTGTGCGATGCTATAAGAAGATGACATTGTACAAAAATATTGGAGTGCAAAACGGAGAATGACTTCATTGTCAAATGCGTAGACGTTGGACCAATAACAAGATTATATCTTACTGCCCATGTCTCATGTCGTGAGCCAAGAGTTCCCTATTTGGCGAGATGAGACCAGGGATTCGTCAAAGATTGCCTGACATTCGCCTTGCACTTGGGGAAAACCTCGGAAAAAATCCTTCTTCTTCTTCTTCTTCTTCTTCTTCACTTCAAGGATTAGGTTCATGTTGAACCTGTTCCGGCGCCCATTTTGCTCTTGGTCTTCCTACATCTCGTTTTCCTTTTGGTTTATATCCCATTGCTAAAGCTGGCAGTCTGTAGTTCGGCATCCTTTGTAGATGTTCACACCACCTTCTGTTATTTCTCTTTAATTTCTCCAGCAATGGTTCCACCTCTAATTTCTTCCGTATATCTATGTTCTTCTTTTTATGTTGTATTGTACATCGTAGTGTACTTCTCATAAATTTCATTTCTGCTACCTGGACTTTTGATTTATCTTTTTCTGTCATTATTCTGGCTTCACTTCCATAAGTTAGCATAGGTACTGCGATTGTATTGAAAAATTTTATCTGTGTATCTTTTCTTGTTTTGTTTTTTAAAGATCTATGGATTGTTCCACAGACATTTCGAAAGTTATTAAGTTTTTTATCCAGGTCTATATTTCTTTCATATGAAATGTAGCATCCTAGGTACTTAGAATATTTAATCTGTTCTATGATTATTTCATCGATTACTATTTTTGTCCTTATTGGGTATTTTCCTTTAAATGCCATTGTTTTGGTTTTTTGAGCTGCAATTTTAAAATTATATTCTTTTGTTATTTTATTTAAAACATAAATTGATTTCTGTAATTTATCCTCACTGTCTTGGATAATTACTTTATCATCAGCATATAAAAGGGAGTTCAAGAAAGTGTTGTTCTTTAAATATATTCCTGGATTAACATAAGATTTCCATGTTCTAAACATGTCGTCAATGTAAATATTAAAAAGTGTCGGCGAGATACTACAGCCCTGTCTTACTCCTTTATTAGTGGGAATCGCTTCTGTCAAGTTTCCTCCTATCACTAAGCATATGCTGGTTTCTTTGTAGAGAGATTTAATTGCTTCCACAAGGTGTTTCGGGTATCCCCTTCTTATAAGTATGTTCCATAGTAGTTTTCTATCTATATTATCGAAGGCCTTTTCCAGATCTATGAAGGCTAAATGTGTTTCACAATTAAACTCTCTTCTTTCTTTTATTATTCTTTTGAGTGTGAAAACTGCATCCATGCAAGATCTTCCTTTCCTGAATCCTACTTGTTCTTCTGATATCAAGTGGTCGGCTATTTTCTTTAGTCTTCATTTAGCATTCTTGCATATATCTTGTAATTGGTATCTAGCAGGCTTATCCCTCTGTAATTATTCGGATTAGTTCTGTCGCCTTTCTTGTAAAGTGAGATGACTTTCGCCTGGTACCATTCTTTTGGGATTTGTCCGAGTTTCCAGCACATGTTGTACAAATGAAGAAGGCGGAGATGAAATAATATTCCTGCATATTTTAGTAATTCTGTATTTATACCATTAAGACCAGTTGCTTTCCGATTTTTTTATTGTTTTAAGGCTTCCAATAATTCTTCTATGGTGAGACTGTCCACTTCTTTGCAAGCATAATTATCTGTTGCTCCTGATTCTTCCTCGTTATACCACAATTTTTTGTAGTGTTCTATCCAAGATTGTTTATC
This sequence comes from Periplaneta americana, assembly GCF_040183065.1. Lineage (NCBI taxonomy): Eukaryota > Metazoa > Arthropoda > Insecta > Blattodea > Blattidae > Periplaneta > Periplaneta americana. The sequence goes on along the minus strand of NC_091123.1, from coordinate 84,384,642 downwards.
TATAGCATTTATTTGTATATTTTCTCTTTCATTCTTATTGAATGTTTTTATTACTTTGTAGGCTAATGACTGCCTACCATGCAAATCATGTTCAATGTATCCAATAAACCTTTCCCAAGACTGTGTGTGCTTTCTTTATAATTGTCTTTGCTGCATTCCTGGCTTTTTTATATTCTTCCCGATTGTCTTCTGTGGGACTGTTTAAATATGTTTCATACTTTTTCTGTTTATCTTTTATACAACTTTCTATTTCTTCTGTCCAAATCTTTAATCCTTTTCTCTTTCTATACTTTTTCCTGTATCCCACAGATTCACTTGCTGCCTTTGTTATTATTTTCTTCATGTTTTGCCACTCTTTTTCTATGTTATCTCTTGTGGTATGATCTTGGAGATATGTGTTAATTCTATTTTGATATAGATTTCTTATGCTTTCAGTTTCTAAAAGATATACTTTATATACTTCTTCGTTCTTATTCCTTGCTTGTGTTATTCTTTCTTTCTTCCATCTTGTTAGAAGTTTTATGCGGGAAATAACCAGGAAGTGATCTGATCCTATATCGCTACCTCTTTCAACCGCTGTATCTTCTATATGTTTTGCTATTTTTTTGTTTCCAATCACATAATCAATTACAGATCTACAGCCTCTGGCTGCCCAAGTAAATTTATGTATATCTTTCTTTTTCTTGAATGTGTTGGAAATACTTAAGTCATTAAAAGCTGCAAACTCTATCAGCTTTTCTCCATTAGAGTTTTTTAGTACTTCTCCACATGTTCCCATTACATTCGGTATACCTATATTTCCTACTCTTGCATTCATGTCTCCCATTAGCAAAACTTCATATCTTGAATTATATTTATCCAATATTATTAGAAGATTTTTATAAAATTCATCTGTTTCCTCCTTTTTTCCTTCTTCTGGAGCATAAGCACCTATTACTACAAGGTAGCCTCTATCATGTTTTAATTTTATTGTAATAATTCTTTCATTGATGTATTGACATTCTTTTATTCTCGATTCCCATTTTTTATCCACCAATATTGAAACTCCCTTTGCTGCTCTACAGTCTTGATTCACACCACTATAAAACATGGCATAATTTCCTATATATTTAGATCCTTTTAATTTCTTCTTCGTTTCTGTCACCACAGCTACATTTATATGTTTATCTTCTAAGATTTTGGCCAGTTCAGATTCTTTATTTGCTATTCCTCTTACATTCCAGGTAGCAACTTTGAGATAATCCAATATCCATTTGCATTTTCCAGGTTTCTTTGCTATGGTCGTCATATTTCGATTCAATCCATTTCCGAGGCTAATATGGGCACTACAAGTAGCCTCAATTTTACGTGGGTGGGTTACTGGCCCTCTCCGCACAACCTCCATCCGGAGGGGGGAATATTATTTTGGACTTTCCTTGTCCTAGGGAGATTGCCTTCTCTACGGCTTTGAAGTCCCCCTCTCCATATCCCTCTTTAGGGTTCATTTCCTAACCCAAGGTGAGAGATTGAGCCTACCATTGTCTGCTCCTCCGCCAAATGCCGTTGACAGACAATGGGGGACCACTTATCCCGGCGGTCACTCGGCAAATCCAAATAGGTAATCAGCCCAAGCGAGAATCGAACCCGCACCTGAGCGAAATTCTGGATCAATAGGCAAGTGCCTTAGCCAACTGCTCCGGTAGCTATTTTATACTTAGTGGATACTATAAAAATATATAAATGTTGCGAAAATATGAATCAGTAATAACATGAAACCATCGACAATAATAATAATAATATTCCAAGAATATGTATAATAATAATATTCCAATAATATGCATAATAATAATATGTTTAATGAACATTGAAAACGGAAAATACACATAATACTTATCACTTTCATCACTAGATTCTCTGTGTATGTGTTCACTAAAACAATATACGAAAAAAGACAAAATGCAGAAGTACAGTAGAAATGAGACGACAACTTTCTGCCATAAAACCAGATTGCAGGCATAAAAAGCAAATACATTCATCCCACTGAACAGAATTATTGAGATATTAGCTTTCACTTGTCTGTTAATTATTAAATACTAATAAAATATTACAAGGATTCCGCAGTTACACTTTAGATTAAAAGGGTTTTCGCAGTGGAAAAAGTTTGAAAAGCTCTGCCATAGAGGAAAGAGTTTATGGATGTGTACATATGACAACCGTAATTGCGATTAGGTCGATAATCTCGAGTAGAGACTGTAGTCTACCACTGGTATGAGTGTTTAGTTACAGGAATTGATGAGAGACATAATTTGTTTTGTGAGGAGATAGCCTATACATTCGCTTGTCCATGGCTGATCTTGCTCCAATGCTGGTGAAAGCAATCCTGAAAAGGCCGATGTGTTGAACATAGGGAAGTAGCCACATGCGGTACCCAGGACCTCCCACTCTCCCCCTCTGCATCTCGCCCTGCAAAGAAACGGCTCAGAAAGTGAGACACAGGCAGTATTGCTAATCAGCACTCCGCTACCTGGTCACATCTATACACAATTAAAGTGGGTGTGCTTCAAAGCTTGTTGATACGTCCAAAAGTTTGCCCAAAATGTCCGAAACCTGTCGTATTATTCTACTTTTCATTTCTGTTGAAATGTGTTCAATCATTTCTACAGCACTGTAGTCTGTACCTTGAATGCAGGGCAATGCCAATGTCCACACCATTGAAAGAAATGAAAATCATATCGGGACAGGAAGAATATACAAAAGTTAACAACAGGGAAGAAAGGTTGGGACTAGCGTGGTGGAGATTGGGAATTTGGAAGCTAAAAATTAGAAGAGACGTAGGAAAAGACATGTCCTTTATGTAATAAAAAAGAAGACTCATTACACATTCTACTATCTTGTCTAGAAAATGAAAGAATAAGAAAAATTTTTATTGAGGAAGGATTACTAAAACTAAATGTAGAAAAGCATATTGGAAATTGTATAGAACAGTAAACGGAAGAAAAATGAGGGAACTTGGAAAATTTTTGTATATACGGGTAGTAAAGAAAAAATGGGAAGGGAAAACTAAAATATAAACATATGTATATAAGAAATATTAACCAAATGGAAAGAGTTTTTGTTAATGAATAATTATAATGGTTACATGTAGTACAGAATATATAGTAATAGTTATGAATAGTAAAATGTAGTTAAGGTTGGTTTCTTGGAAAACAGAAATGTAACAGGATCATCATTAACGAATAATACACCGATTGTACATGATTTTGATGAGAATAAATATACACACACACACACACACACACACATTGACCTAAGTATTGATTATGTGTGGCAAAATGGAATGCATTCATTAAATCACACTTACTTACAAATGGCTTTTAAGGAACCCACAGGTTCATTGCCACCCTTACATAAGCCCTTCATTGGTCCCTATCCTGTGCAAGATTAATCCAGTCTATCATCATATCCCACCTCCCTCAAATCCATTTTAATATTATCCTCCCATCTACATCTCGGCCTCCCCAAAGGTCTTTTTTGCTTCGGCCTCACAAATTAAATCACACACACTTTCCAAAGTCTGTGTTTTAGCTTTAGCAATTACCCTCTCAGTAGTTATGTAAGCAGTAGACTGTTTATGCTCAAAATTCTTTTCTGAAGAAATGTGAGCTGAGTAGGCCTAGATGACCCATGAAATGTGACATTGTAAGAATGCCACCCTTTTTAAATACAACCAACTTCGCTACATGTTTTGCCACCAAGCTTTCTATTTTTACAATCTAATCATGGAAAATTGTACCTCTCCCGCCCCTTCCCCTCTCTCCTCTCATATATAACATAAGTAATTTTTTATTTGTATATCTGTTTGTCTTACCTACATTAATATATCTCAAATCAAAAATTTTTTCATATTAAAAATGGTTTTTCATATAAAAATCATACGTGAATAATTTATTTTAAACAAGTTAAATTAAAGTTGTATTGTAGGCAGAGCTAGAAATGGCATACTTGCTCTGATTGTCTTTTATACATTTCTTGGATTCACCTAGCAAGGTTGAGAGATATTTTATTGTGGTGATAACTCATCAAGTATTCTTCTCTTCAAAAATTACGTGCTGAAACTATTCAATTTCTCTTGTTTCCACTGGAATATAGGGCATTCATGAAAAATTTTCAGCAATCTGTTCGTTATATACTTAAGGAAAGAGTTTTATTAACAAATTCTAGAGAAATGTTTATGGATAAAATTATATCCTATACATAGTACTGTTTATTAATATTTGTAACTGTTAATCTATTTGTAGATGAACTTCAATGGGTACTATAGTAAAACCTCCCTAAAATGAAATATGATCATTCCAGAATTTTTTTTCCGTTTTCAAAGGTTTTCATTTTACAAAGGGTTGAGTTTTGGCAAAGCTAAGAATAGACTACTGCAATATGCTCACTGTAGGAAGAACACAATGAAGAAATAATTTGAAATAAAAGTTTCTACAGTACATGGAAAGTGAATTTTATTAACTTAAGTAATTGCAGCCTCTCTCTCTCTCTCTCTCTCTCTCCCTCTCTCTGCACCCTAATTCCTTCGCTTCCTGCATCAATTCAGAGTGTAAATTGCGCCCTGATCCATCGGTTGTGTAACTGAATTTGTGTTTGATGGAAAATAGATTAACTTCACGTTAGACAAATCAATCCTTGGATGGCAGGTAGCACTGTCTAAAAACAGTATGACCTTACGACCTTGACGTTTCATTGCTCCATTAAAATTATGAAGCCACTCTTCCATAATAGAACTGGTCATCTAGGCTTTTTTATTAAATCGCACAGTTTTACTTTATTTGCACTGTTATTTAACACTATATTGGCATATTAACACAAAACTCAGAATAAATAAACGGAAATGTGAAACTAAATTGACACTACACTACAATTATTCACAGTTTTATTCTACTCACACTATCCTTTATCACTGTATTGGCTTGTTAGCACAAAACTGAGAATAAATGAAAGAAAATGCAAGAGGGTTGGAAGAAGTAACAGTACAGGAGGTCAGTAACCTGCCTGGGTCCTTGACAATAAGCAGCACAGAGTAGTGACATGGTATGTCATGCTTCGTACAGTATTAACACAAAATTAAAAATGGTTTGAAAGAATTTAGCAACAGTTACGCTTAAAATTATCCGTTTTAGTCAGGGTTTTTACCTAAATGGTGTCCAAAAATGATTCCGTTTTCACATTAGGCAGTTTTCCGTTTTAAAGTATTATTTTACATAGGAAAACATTCCGTTCCCACATTTATTTTTTGTTTGTTCAGGTTTCCTTTTTATAGAGGGTACGTTTTAGCAAGGTTTTACTGTATTTATTAATATTTGTAATTGTTGATCTATTTGTAGATGAACTTCAACGTCAGCTTGTGAATGAACATAATAAGGTCGCAGAATTGCAGCAGGATCTTCAGAATGTGAAATCTGAACATTTGTTAATTAAGGAACTGGAAGAACAAATCAGAGATGTTCAGGTATAAACTGATGAGAACAAAAAACATTTTTATAGCTTAGGCAGTGATATCAAATAAACTTCCTAGTGTATTCATTTATCTCAACATTAACATCACTGTCTCTTTTGCACTTCGTATTTATATTAACGTAGTAAAGACTTTTATCTATTTGAACTTGAACAACCACTGCACTCGCGAATCCATTACGTCTGATTTTCATTAATTTGAGTTTAATATTTCCAGAATGAGCGTACTATATTGAAGGAACATAACGAACATCTCTTGGCACTTACGTCATCAAAACAGAATCAGAATTTGGAACAGGAGGTAGCTCTTCATTCGCAGGTACAAATCGATTAGTTTTAAGTTCTTCTGTTGATATTACTTTAGATTTTGTTGTAATTTAATAATTTAATGATCAGTCATTCAATATCTATAGACAGTAAAATTGTTGACATTCTGCTTTGTGATTCAATAAAGAAGCAACTTTATGATCTCGAATTGTTATTCATAATCATTTAATATGCATCTGAATAAATATGAATTTTCTTTTCTGGGTTGCGCAGAAAAGGCATTCTGTATGATTCCAAATGTAAAAATTCGACTTTATTTGTGCATTGAACAATGTAAGCTGCACCTCAAAATTCGCTATTTGCATTTGAAGAGATTTTTCAGGAGAAAGAAGAAACATCACTTTTAATTCCCTTGATTTTCAAAGCTACTTTCGGTATAATTTCAATCATTATACTACGTGCATACATTATGTGTTGGCGTCTATTGCACAAGTAAATACAGTATTAAGCATTTTCATCAGTATATCTCAAACATGGAAAAGTGGTACTAAAGCAAATATCAGTGTCGCCGATGTGCCAGAATTTTGTCTCGCAGAAATTCTTTTACATGCCACTAAATCTAGTGACATGAGCCTGTCACATTTAACCATATTTAAATGCCTTTACCTGGGCTGGGATCGAACCCGCAACTTTGAGCACAGAAGGCCATCGCTATACTGCCTGTGCCACCCAGAGCAACCAATAAAGAAAAATATGCCAGAACAAAATATATAACAAATTCAACAACAGTTCAATTTTATATAGTATTGTATGTTTACATTTAAAATATAAAATTGTCATAACCTAAGCTAATAGAAAGAAATATGATTGCATGAGCAAAAGAGTGCTGTAATGATAACCTAATAAAAGTCTTCGGACAAAAAAAGTTGCTGTCCAGTGTTATCCATTCTTTTAATTTTAAATATGTTGTATAATATTGTACACATTTCTACCAATGGAAAAATAAATTAATTAAAGATGATTTTTTTTTCCTTTTCATAAAGAGCCTTCCCCCCCCCCCCCCTAAACAAAATGCAGAGAGTAATAAGCCAAAGCTTCCATGTTGTAAAAATGTATTTATTATTATTTTTTTTTTTTGTTGGATAGCACAGATGGAGAATTTATTGGAAAAGGAACAAAGAGAACGAGCACAGTTGGTGCAGCAAATTGAAGAATTAAAGGCAGTGACACATGAACAGTCTCATTTGCAGAATTCTGTGAGTCAGGAAGAAGCACTTCGTGCACAGGTAGTTTATAGTTTTTGCAATTTTAGTATGTAATCGTATACTACTAAGATATAAGAGTGGTTAGTAGTGTTTGGGGTCTTCAGAGCGTGGCTTCTTACTGTGAGAGTTAAGGCATAATCACAGAGTGAAATAGATACGGAGATACACTGAGTCACACCATTCAGTTTGAATTAGAGTTTGTTAGTGAGCTGACGTATTACTCAGTTCTGTGTTAAAATTTTTATAATTGTGCCATTTGGTTTAAAATTTCTTAGTGAGCTGACATGTTACTCAGTTCTGTGTTTTAATTGTTATCATTGTGCGTAAGTTATATTATTCTTTGTTAGTTATGTAATGTCCAGAGACCGGAAGTCCAGAATTAGCTGCATTAGAATTGACTTCAGCAACAAAATTATATCAGGAAGCAAAGTTCCTGGACGTTACTACTGCTGCTGCTGCTGCTGGCCTTAGTTTTTGTTTATACATTTCTTTGTTTATTTATTTATATTTGATGTGTTTTCGGTTTTTTTCCGGAAGTGGAACAGTTAATATTTTTGTTTATACAGGCCAGGTTTCGTCTATTAATAGCCCACATATGATGGCAATAATAGTTTTACAAGAGAGGCTTAGGGAAGTTTATTAACAAATACCAGTTAACATTTAAAATGGATCAATTAAAAACTAGAATCATCATCATCTAACAAGGATTAAACCAATTAGTATGTTCCAGTTCCAAGTATTATAGCTGCTGAATTCATATTTTTTGTGGACACCCCTGGTCTCTTTTCCCTTTCTGTCGTGATAGTTTTAAGTTTCTTCAGAGCAGTCTATTAGTACTCATTCTCCTGACATGCTCGTACCACTTCTTATACTCTTATACGGACTTTTTGCACACACTGTACTTTCCTATAAATTTTACTGTGGACATTGTACGTGCCGAAATGTTGTGACAAATCAGGGCCGATTGTATAGAGAAATTCGTAAAGTAACCTATCCAAGAAAAATACTTCCCTTACATTCGCTAAGTTTTTGTGCAAGGAATTTTTTGACCTGAGAGAAATACTCGTATTTATTCACCAATTAAACAACATACTCATTTTAACTTGGTATTTTGTTACATCTACAAAGTGAACCAAAATCTTTAGTCCAAGGGATAATTATTATTCAAAAACACTGCATACACATCTTTACCGATCTTCACTTCTTTCTCCTCTCCTTTGGTTCGAGCTTGACATGACATGGTCATGAATGTTGGAACAGTTTGTAAACTTTAGAATACAAGTAAACAGTGATTTGAATACCAATAATAGTTCAAACTAGTCCACCACTGTGAAGTAACAGCATGCCTGACTGGGAAATGAGTGGGCCTGGGTTCAAGTCCTGGTTGGGACAAGTTACCTGTTTGAAGTCTTTTCTGAGAGCCCAATAAGAGCAAATGCTGGATAACTTTCGATGTTGCACTCTAAACTCATTTCACTAGCATTATCACCTTCATCTCATTCAAATGTTATGTAACATAGCAGTTGAAAAAGCGTCATAAAATAACCAATTAAAAAAACAGTCCAATCTAACAGAATTAGCAACATTATATATAAAAGTATGTGCTGTATTTCACCACTGATTACAATATTCCCTCTCAGTTTAAAGCATCATTTCACATACATTTCAAATGCGAAAGAGAGAGTGGTGTGCGAAAAGCAATGAGAAGCTATTGCATTTATCCTTCCCAAGAAAAACTGCAAACATGGCATAATACTATAAGCAGTAACATGAACTGCAGTCAGAAAGTCAAAAGAAGGAAAGTAATGGAAAAGGAAGCTTTTAATAGAAAAAGGAGCATTTTCTGCGGATCTCTGGAAAAAGAAATAAGGGAGAGATTAGTGAAGTGCTTTGTGTGGTATGTGACATTGTATGGGGCAGAAACATGAATTTTACGACAAAATGAAGAGAAATGAATAGAAGTATTTGAAATGTGGAATGGAGCATGTGAAGTGGACAGACAGAATAAGAATTGAAGTTGTGTTGGAAAGAGAGGGTGAAGAAAGAATGATGCTGAAACTGATCAGAAAGAGAAAAAAGAATTGGTTAGGTCACTGGCTGAGAAGAAACTGCCTACTAAAGGATGCAGTGGAAGGAATGATGAACAGGAGGAGAGTTCAGGGCAGAAGATGATATCAGATAGACGACATTAAGATATGTGGATCATATGTGGAGACTAAGAGGAAGGCAGAAAATAGGAAATATTGGAGAATGCTGGGTTTGCAGTGAAGGACCTGCCCATGGGTAGAACACTTATGTATGTATGTATGTCTGTCACACTGGTGTCATAGTAATCCCAGTGCCACATTTACCGCACATTACCTTATTAAACATTGCCCACTTAATTCTAGTGTTACATTAACCCCACTTGACTTTATTACAAGATTGTTACGTTAATGCTATACTAATGAAATTACTGGCACTTTTGCAGAAATTTAATATGTAAATTTATTTATTTTATTTATTTATTTATTTAATAATAACATATACATAAAAACGTTACATTAAAATACCCCGAAAGAGCAAAGCTCGTGTTCGGGGACAGTTCCGTTACATAGATACACATACTTTGTAGACAAAATACTTAAGAAAAAAGCTCACATAAAGATTGTAATAAAATTAGTAAATAATAATACCTAATAATAACTGAGTGAAAAAAAGAGACGATGTTTAGATTGATGGATTAATATTAAATTATTATTAGTAGTATAATTAGTGCAGGTCATGTTGATATAGTAACCAAGATAAAATAGAAAAATACACTTAGGATAGAAATAAACTTGTTTTACAATACATGGTACATAATATATATACAGGGAAGTCTGTCATATAAATTTTTTAATTCTGGATCTGAAAATTTCATTGCTTAAAGTAGTCAATTCTGGATGAAATTTTATTATCGAATTATATAGCCGTGGACCATAATTTGTACTGTGTAGTAAAGCAGCAGATGTGAAATATTTAGGTTCAACTAATTTAAGAATTTCATTTCGTCTCGTATTATGAGCATGTGGCTGAGCTACAAATTTCGTTCTATTTTTATGATAGAATTTCATTAAAGAGTATTTATAAATTTGGTCAATTCTAAAAACATTCAATTCAGAATGGATCAAATTTGTTGGATAATCCAGTCGCCTTTTCAAACAAATTTTGATTATACGTTTTTGCAACATAATTAGAGGAAAAAGAGCAGTTTTTGTAATGCCTCCCCATCCAATTATACCATATTGGATAACAGATTCAACTAGAGCCAAATAAACCAAACGTAATACGTGAGTAGGCAAGTAATGGCGAAGGTTTACAAATTTGTAAATTGTTTTACGTATCCTGTTACATAAAAAGGTGATTTGTCTATCCCATTTCAAGTGCTGATCAACAATAATTCCTAGGTATTTCACATCTACAGATTCTTTCAGGCAAGGGCATTTACAGGTTGTAGAGAGTTTACAAAATGAGTTGTGGATTATTAATTTTAAATGAGAAAGTGATTTCAATTTGTTCAATCCAGAGACTGTTAAAGAAAATGGCACCAAAGTAGTTTTAGTTATATTTAGAGTTAGCAAATTTGCATCAAGCCAGTTTTTGATCAAATTTATACCTACATTGGCATGTTTATAAGTGTCCTCCCAAGTTAAACCACTGAAAATCACCACCGTATCATCAGCGTAAGAATAACAGGAGCCATTATGTACTTTCAAATCAATGTTTAATAAATCATTAATATATATTAAAAATAGAATAGGACCTAAAATTGTTCCCTGAGGGACACCTATATCAATATTTACATTTTCACTGATATTATCATCAATTTTGGTTACCTGAGTTCTTTTGTTTAAGTATGATTGAAATAACTTATGCGCAATACCCCTGACTCCTATATCAAATAATTTGTCCAGAAGTAAACGATGGTTCACCGTGTCAAAAGCTTTCCTTAAATCTAAGAAAATCCCTAAACATTTAGAACCGTTATCCAACTCCTGCATAATTTTACCAGTGACTTCAATAATTGCGTCATCCGTAGATAATTTATTTCTGAAGCCATACTGATGTTTGGAGAGAATTTCATTTTTCTCTAAGTAATTTACTAATCTGTTTTTTAAACATTTTTGTAATATCTTTGAGAAGCTAGAGAGCAAGGATATAGGTCTATAGTTATTCAGACTTTTTCTTTCCCCTGACTTATGGACCGGTACAACTACAGCATTTTTCAGAGATTCTGGGAAAACTCCTTGGGTGAGACATAGATTGAATACATAAACAAGCGGTTTTAATATATGTTTAATGATAATCTTTAATGTGTTATTTGTAATTTTGTCGATTCCTGGTGAGGCATTATTTTTTAAGGATTTAACAATATTATAAATTTCTTCTTCGGTTACTGGTGATAAAAACATGGAGGAAGATGCGTGCTTATTATGGCCACGGCAATAATTTTTCGTGTTAAATGCCGATTTGTTGATGTTCGATGCAATGCTATGTCCTACTTTTGAGAAATATTTATTAAATTCATTAGCTATGTCTTTTTTGTTTTTAAATATTTCTCCCTCTTCATTTAAAATCTCTGATATGATACTATTTTGGTTCACATTTACGTCTGTGGCTTCATTAATAGTTTGCCAAAATTTCCTAGGATTATTTCGATACTTCTGAAATTGAGATTGATAATACTGAGTTTTCATGTTTCTTATAATAAGAGTTAAGGTATTTCTGTATTTTTTGTAATAATTTATTAGATTTATATTATCAGGTTCTTTTCTAATATTTCTGGCTAATTTGTCTCTTATACGGATTGACTTAATGATACCTGTGGTGATCCAGGGTTTTAAAGTAAGATACATCTGTGCTTATGTCTATATAATTAGATATTAAATTTTGGAATACTTGAAAGCATAATTCAGCATTTTCACAGTTAAGCACGGAATCCCAATTTTCTTTTTCTATAAGCAAAATTAGCTTATTGTAATTTATGTTTCTTCTTATATGGAGAGGATACTGAGATGTATTAGAGTTTTTAATTCCAATTTCGAATAATGCAATAACTGCATAGTGGTCGGTAATAGCACTACACAAAACAGCAGGTACAAATTTCCAGTTACTCTTTGTTTTAAAAAATATGTGATCAAGGCAAGACTTAGAATCAGGCCGAGTGATAGAGTGTAAAAATTTGACAAAACCATATTCGTGTAAGATATTCATGTACCTATTGCCAGTACTGTCTAATTTGTCTTCTAGAATTTGTATGTTAATGTCTCCAACAATGATTTGATTGCTTGTGTCTTTAGAATTAAACAAAAATAGTTCAAAATTGTCTAAAAATTCATTTATACAATTGTTTGGGGATCTATATATCGCCACAATGGAGAATGGAGTATTATTACGTATAAAATTAAGATGAATAGAATTACATTGTGGGATATCTACATGTACTATTGTGACATCAATATTATTTTTGCAGTAGACAACTAAACTATCGCATTTATTATATTTATTCGTTTTGACAAACTTTTTATAACCTGGTAAATCATAGCCAGAGTCATGATTTAACCAAGCCTCCGTCAATATAATGAAGTCGAAAGGATTATTAAAATTTTGCATAGTGGCACAGAATTCCAGGAAATGTTTATTTAAGCTGCGTATATTTAAGTGAAATAATTTAAAATCGTGTAAATTGTTACCAATGTAACTGTTGCAAGAGTTAAAGTCTTCCAAAACTGCTGTGCGAGTGTTATTATTAGCGGAATAATAATTTAGCTCATTTATTAGACAATCCATTGTTTAGAAATATTAACATTAAAAAGGATAACAAAAATCAGACAGTAAGACAATTACAATGTAATTAAGTCTTGGAAAGAATTTATCTTATAAGCAGGGCTCGTTTCATCCTTACGAATAAATACCTTGCAATCTCTCGTCCATACAAAACGGTACCCTTTCTGATTAGCTGCCTCTCTTGTTTTGTTTAGTAGGTCACGGGTAGCAATTGTCAAATGTTCACCAGCAGTCAGCCTCCCATCAGGTAGCAAAGGTTGATCCTGATAGATAGTATAGATATGTAATAGGTGTACTGTAGGCTACTTCATGTAAAGTGGACAGGATGTAGAATGAGAAATCAGATTTAGTCTCATTTAATTGAAAACTGTATTTGACTTGCAAGTTGGATAAATCCTCGATTTCATCTTCTCATTCTTGGTTTGAAGGAAGTTTTTTGGAATTTAACAACATTAACTTTCTTATCGATTATACAAAGCTCTAATTTTTTTTTTTAGTGTCTTACTACTTATTATTTTGTGTGATCTTCACTACCAGTCAAGTACTGCTTTGCTTGTTTCGTGTAAATTCTGTGAAGTGATGGCATATGTGTATATAATTTCGTCCAGATATTCAGTCTTTCCGTAACTAAGGTAAACAAATCAAGTTTTGTTCATGTTACTTGCATACGAAGAGGAGCTTTTACTATCAAGGAATAACGCGTTGCTTATTCGCCTATAGTTGTTGAAAGTCAATTATGTGGAAAAAATTTTAGCTACTAGAGGCATTAATATTCACTTGGCCCGCAGTCACGATTCTATGCAAGAATCGCTAAATAATATTAATGAAGACATATTATATGATCCAGATCAGAAGAACGAAGACCCAGTGACTTCACAGATTAATTATAGCTCTAATATAGAACAAATTAATCACCTTATGGGCGATACTGATAATAACGAATCCTCAATACCCAATATAATTCAACACCATATGAATATGAATGATATTTGCTCTTCCTCTACCACTTCAACTCCTTGCCTGGTTTCAACAGCTCTATGTAAGGCATGTGGCAAATCTTTTTCTCAATGGGGTATCGATCTTCACATTGCCCGATGTCATGAATCTTTGAATCATAATCCAACAGTATCGTCTGACATTTCTGTCAATAATTCTCATGTTTTGATCGATTCAAGTCCTTCTTCCAATAATATTGCGGAAGGATTCTTTTCATGCCCTATTTGTCCTTCTACAGATTCCAAGATTTTCAAATCTGCTAGAGGATTAAAGATTCATTGTTTTCGAGTTCATTCTCAATCTTTTATTCCAGATTCTTGTACACATAAATCTATAGATGATTTTTTCTCTAAACTAAGTACCGCAAAGAAAAATGTTAATGTTATACCTAAAGGCGCTAGATCTTCACTGCCAGTCGCTTAAGTCAACAAATTGATTTTTGTTTATCGCATAATACTACTACCTCCTGGCATGATTTATTTCTTTTCGCATATTTAGCTCTTCGAGTTCCTGATCGTTCTGGTAATAAATCTCTAATATCTAAAATTAAAGACAATGTGACAAACTTCCAATCCAATCTTCCTCATGTCAGGAATCGTTCATATAAAGGTGATTCTCCTTCTAATCAAATCTGTCTTGTAGAACAGAAAGTTTCGGAAGGAGATATCCGTGGCACTGTTTATTTCTTATCTTCGGATATGGGAGTTGCAGATCCAACAACTGCTACATATGATGTTTTAAAATCTAAACATCCATCTCCTTCTAGACCTTCCTCCTTCCCTGGCCTTCCTGATCCTTCAGCACCCCGTCTATCAGTCACCAATGAAGACATCTTGAAATCTCTACAGAGCTTTCCACAAGGTTCCACAGCTGGTATCAATGGATTACGACCTCAACACCTTAAGGATCTGGTTTCTGTATCTGCAGGTGATTCCAGTGAAAGGCTTCTTTCTTTGTTAACCCACCTTTGCAATTTTCTGTCACATGGCGACTTAGATCCTGGGATTTGTCCTGTATTTTAACAGAGCTTTCCTTATTGCGATCATAAGAAAGATGGTGGCATCAGACCTATTGCCATTGGGAACACTTTCCGAAGATTGGTATCCAAAATAGCTTGTGTTAGTGTCAAAGAAGAAATTAGTGCATATTTTAGACCGAATCAATTTGGCTTCAGTTCACCTCAGGGCTGTGAAAGTATTATTCACTCATTGCGCTCATTCATTTCTGCCAATTCTCACTTTGATAAAATCGTTCTTAAGTTAGATTTCAGAAATGCCTTCAATTGTATTGAAAGAGATACCATATTGCAAGCTGTCAAACTTAAAATTCCACAACTTTTCCCCTATTTCTGGCAATCATACAGACACCCTTCTACTTTATTTTTTGGTTCTGATACAATTATGTCTCAATCAGGTTGCCAACAAGGGAATCTGGCTGGCCCTTTACTTTTTAGTCTAACAATTCATCCCCTTATTAAAGAACTTATTATTGAACTCAACCTTTTTCACTTAGATGATGGTTGCTTAAGTGGAGCCCCTTCAGATGTTTTGCAAGATCTTAATAAAATCATTCAATTCGGTTCAGCTATAGGGTTAGAACTTAATCCTGATAAATGTGACATTTATTTTTGTTCTAAGTTTAATCAAACTGTTTTCTCTTCTTTTCAAAAACTTGCTCTGGATATTTTACTAATGTCAAAATCCACTTTAACGATTCTTGGATCTCCCGTCTTTTTGGAAGCTGCTGATCACATCGCTGAAGAAAAACTAATTTCTTTGTAATATTTCATTGATCGTTTAAAACTAATACATCCTCATATTTCTTATTATCTTCTTAAAAATTATTTTCTAATCTCTAAGATGACTTACTTTATGCGTACTACTCCTTTATGGCTTCTTCCAACTTTCCTACATAAAGCTGATGCTCTTTTTCGATCCAGTTTGGAAATGATCCTAAATATAAGTTTTACCGATACTAGTTGGACACAAGCCTCTCTCCCAATTAAATTTGGTGGTGTGTGCATTCGGAAACTTTCTGATGTTTGTATACCTGCTTTTCTTTCTTCTGCCTTTGGAGTTTTCCGTTGCATCAAATCGCTCTTTCCTTTATACAGTGATGCAACTGAAATCTGTCATGTGCGTGGTGCTCTGACAAGTTGGTATACTTCCTCACAAACCACTCATCCTCCTGCCAATCCTGAATTTCAAAAATAGTGGGACGTTATCTTTTCCCAAAAAATTTTAGATAAACTCCTTTTTTCTTTCAAATCCGAACAAGACATTGCACGTCTCCTAGCTCTTCAAGAGAGTGAGTCTGGAGCTTGGTTACACGCATTACCTTCTCCTCACATCAGCACCCTAATAGATAGTACATCCTTTAAAATCGCAATAGCTTTACGCCTTGGTTGTAAACTCTGCCAGCCACACCAATGTATTTGTGGAGGAATTGCTGATATTTACGGCCATCATGCACTCAGCTGTGCAAGGAGCAAGAGTCGCATTCCCAGACATACATCACTCAATGATATCATTAAAAGATCTCTGACTTCTTGTGGCATCCCATCTCTTTTGGAACCACCAGGTATTAGTAACGCAGATGGTAAACGATCCGATGGTCTGACCTTAATTCCATAGTCTAGAGCAGTGGTTCCCAAACTTTTTTAGCCATGGAGCCCTTTTTGAAGCAAACGTTTCTCGTGGAGCCCCAAGAAATGTTTACTTTTTAGTTTTATCTGTCTACTTTCTATGAAGCATATTTCACATGATACATTAACGGAAGTATGAATATATACAGGGACATCATTTTATTTTTACTTCAATTTTTATTGTACCTCAGTTTTTGAATGTACTTCACTCCCACCCCGTATACTACTAAACTTCCAACCATTCTCCACACAGAACCGAGGCCGTGTATGCAGTACTGAGTTAGTGAGTATAGTATGTTCCAGAAATATGTTCGCGTTTTCCTGTGACGAAAGAGCTTTCAATATTGAATCATATTTGCGCACAGGTAGGCCTACTGTCGTCCGTTTGCCTACATCGCATCCCGGTTTCCCCCACCTGCTTCTGTTCGCCCCTCTGTAAAGTCTAGTAGCTGGGCTGTCTTAGCTCTTTTCTGAGAACATTAATTTCTGTTAGGAATTGGACATCTACGTAATATTATACAACTGTTCAAAATAACTCAACTAAAAGGCCCTCATTAAGTAATTAACTGTCACGTGATTCCCCCCCTTTCTACGACAAAACCACTTAAACAGACAGTAGATAGCATTTCTGAGTAATTTTATCCTTTCGGATCGGGCAGAAGTGAAGATTAAATTTACAGTATGTAAGGTACTCTTATATAGAGTAGGTATAGAATTATTTCAACATGAGTTACTCGTGCGAAGGACGAAACTGATAATTGGAATTAGGTACAATAGTCTATAGTGCGATAATATGCACAAAATAACTGAAGCCTGTATCGAAATGAACGGCCACCATTTTCAAAAATGTGTTTAAATATCCATATTATGATTATTTTTCAATTTAACTTCATTCTCTATATTGTACGCTAATGTGCTGTAACAGTACAATATACACTGTATAATTAATAAGTCCGAATGGATAGCTCAATTCGTGAGTAAAAACCCTAAGTGTTAATACAGTACTGTATTTTGATTAAACAAAAACCTAATGAAAATTATCAAACTCAAAATTGCGATATTTCCTAGTTTACATAAATGGATGAACTATTTTTCTTCCCTCCTATACCTAGTAAAGTGATTTGTATTTTACACTAGTATCATCGAACTCCATTCTTGGAAGGGGGAACAAGCGGTATTTCCGGTTCTAAACTTTTAATCCAAAGATATAGACAGGTTCATATTAAAAATATTAGTAAAAATAAAATGATGTCCCTGTATATTAATAAAGCAAACAATAGTAGAAAAGTACTGGATATAATTTATTTAAATCTACAAAATGATATTAACAAGTAGTTAAGATATTTAAAAAATGTTACAATGTTACACGTACACCCGAAGATAATGTGAAGAATGTGCCTGTTTCTTGCGACAGAGTTTGTCAAAGGCCGGTGTCATAGAAGTCACTTGAAGACGCATATCGTCTTGTGTCCAAACAAGTTCGATATTTTGTTTTTGTAGCCGTGTACCTCGAAAAGGTCGTTTCACTGAGGAACACAGTACCAAAACGCAGTGAGAGAAATTTAGCTTTTGAACTTAATATCAAAAGATCTTCCTCTAACTTAGCCCAAAATTTGAGAAATGGTTCGCTTTTAAATTATGCCTGACAGTGGCTGTTCGAAACCATGTCTATAAGGACCTCATATCTGAAGCAGTGAGGGCTGCTGGTTTTGACATCACTGGAAATGGATCTACAATCCACTCATATTTCTTTAGAATAGATTCCTGAGTATCCCTTGGAAAGTATGAATTGATATTTTGAAGCAAATTGCCAAGGTGTTCTTTTCATTATTGCTATGAATGAGACATTCATTGTTATGTTATTTTCTTCTATAAAGATTGAAGTCAATGAGAAACGTAAGATTCTTATTGTCGACGCTTTCTATGTAGAACGCCATCTTTTTCTTCAGTGCGACAATTTCGTCATCAGCGTCGAATATAGTCTTCCGTTTACCTTGTATGTATGTGCTGAATTCATTTTTTTTTAATGTCTGCCAAGTAACATAATTTGTATAACCATTCCTGATTATTCAAATAATCTGCTAGCAAATTGTTCTGGTAATTCAAAAAGTTAAGAAACTTCCATTTGAAGTTCATGTAATCGGGACGACGCCCATAGCACTTCTGTGTGTAATATTACTGACAATGACTTGTGTATAGGCCTACTACCCATATCTTCACACAAGATTTTAAGTAGCCTACAATGCGAAGGTCGTGCCTTAACAAAGTTGATAATTTTGACGACGTTGTCTAATACCTGCTTTTTTCGTTGCGAAGGCGTGTTGGTGTAGTACACAGTGACTACTTGTGCAGTTTTTAAAACTTTTTGATCCTTGCAATAGCGCCAGCAACAGGACCTACCATGGCCTTTGCGTCATCTGTGCACACGTCAATACAATTGTTCCACGGTATCGAGTTTTCAATGAAGAAGGAAAAAATTCAGTATCGCTTGTAGAGGATGGCAATGGCTGCAGAACAAAATCTTTCATGAAAAAAACCTGAAAATTCATATTGCACAAACATCATTAACATAGCTAATCCGGCAAAGATCGTGGATTTGTCAAGTTGTAACGAAAATTTCGTTTAACTGATACGGGAAATCATGATACTTTTTACGTCTTTTCATATATTCTGGATTTGATTATGCACAGTGTTATTTGATAAGGGCACACTGGAAATCAAGTTTGCAGTTTTCTCGTCCACCATGCACTTCACTACTTTCACTAATAGTGATTTCATAAGAGTTTCAGCAAGGGTGAGGTTTACCAGCAAGAGCCTGGTCATGACTAACCAAGTACGAAGTTTTCAGTGCTTTCTCGTTGTTTGTTTTTACACGAGGTGAAATTTTGTCTGAACTGCATGGAGTTCGTCACTTTTTCTTTCAAAGTAGTCTGCAGGTTTATTTGTGAATTTTTGAGTTGAGAAATGCCTCTAAGCTTGGCAGGGAACATAGAACTATTGGGAAAAACTTTGTTACATATCACGCACTGTGGATGTTCATCAGCAAACTCACTGAATCTCATGTCCAAATATAAATCACAATATTTTCGTTTGTTGCTTTCAATACCTCTACACTAGGCATCGTAGACTCTGAGACAGGATCATGTTCAACAAATTCCGAACTCAATTCCCAGGAATTCGCACTATCTTCTTTGAAAGTAAGGTTATAGCTGTTGTTATCTCCCTTTGACTGAGCACTAGTTGATGGCTAATGACTCTTAAGTCTTAGGGAGCCCGTCTTAAGCCACAGTTCCGGTTCAACGAAAGTTTAACTAACACATCTGCTATCAAATTAACATTCAGATATACAGTATATATATATTTTTTTTGAGGTAACGTAACAGTCAATAGATTATAGATTCCACGTAGGCCTACCACGAATAACAAACACTGCCTGCCCAGTATATAAAACAAAATAAATTTCGAGAATCATTGAGTACTTGGCAAGCAAGAAAGATCGAGACAATTCCAGTGACCAGTAGGCCTAATATTAATGCTTCCATGTAGTAAGAAGAACGCAAACTACTTTCTCAGAAAGTATTTTTCGCTTGATGGAAGTAGTTTCCGTTTTCCCCGCTAGAGACTAGATGGAATTAGCAATTTTTGTCATCTTCATAACTTCCGCGGACAGAGCCCCTGAAAATCATTCGCGGAGCCCTAAAGACTCCGCGGAGCACACTTTGGGAACCGCTGGTCTAGAGGAAAATCTTTAATTTGGGACTCCACTTGCGTTGACACTCTAGCTCCATCTCACTTACCGAATACTTCCAGACGCGCAGCATCTGCTGCTGAATTAGCCATGAAGAAGAAAGTCAATAAATATGCTCATCTTTAAGTGTATATTATTTTTGGGAGTGTTTTTTGTTAGTAATTTTATGAGGTTGTTATTGATATGCTGATAAATTATTTGTACGAATTACGAATTTTCTAGTGTTCTGAACGAATTTTATTGTTATAATGTTTTCCTTAGCCAACAATAATTATTTTAAAATTAAAGGCTTACATCAGCCCATGTCGAGGTAATAGTGTTGTCACAGTTTAGATCAGATTAGTGAAGTTCTCAAAATATAATATTTCCAGCGCTTGTTTCTTAATCAGTACTCTCAAGGCAAAACGATCTTGACAGTGGCTTTGTTTTGAGTCTGTACTAACACAGCCATCAAAGATTAGATGATTTACGACTTCCATTTCATAATCTGATAAGTGATGAGAATATAGTGAGGAATACATGTGAGGCTCTTGAGGTTGTAAGGAGCGAAGAAAGCAACTATTTGCAAGACGGAAAAATTTTCTAGAAAAATATATAATGGCAAATTTTCCATCTCATGTCACTATATTATGTTAATATATTTATATTAATAAATCTTTAAACCTGACAAAGAGAATATAGTCACTTCACAGCTTGTGAACTACACTTATAAGTTCTTCCAGTAAAGCTCCCAACTTGCCATTACTTGCTCTCAACGTTTTCCAAATAAACTATATGTAAATTTAAATTCTAAGCCTAATTTATATTACTTATTAATATTAATGTTAATTTATATTGACATACAGCAAGGAAATGATTTCAATGTAAAAAATTCACAATGTCCTACTGCATGTAATTAATTGGGAGTATAATATTTTCTTCAACATTTGTGTACCAATGGTCCCAATAAATAATAATGCTTGACGAACAATGAAAGAGTAGGGTCTATTACTTTAAAATAATTAATACCTACTATGTAAAGTGAAATACTTGTTCGTTTTTTGTTGTTTCGAAATTACTGCAATATTTTTTTTTCTTCAAATATTATATAGAAATTATGCTTTAGTAGCCAGTTGTTTGACTGTCCTTCCTAATCCATCACACGTACTCTTGCCATGGGAGGTGTCAAAGAAATGCCCTCTACACCTATGCTGAAGTTCTTACTGTAGTGACATCAATTCAAGAAATTTTTGTATTTTTTTATGTTGGGCAGCACTGCCATCTGAGAAGTATCTTTTTTAAGATTTTGAATTGGTGTACTAATGAGTGTGATGAGTTTCTTTTGAAATGTTGTTGTTCAAATGCCTAGACATTTGGCAACAAAGCCATTAGTCCTCTTACACTCCAGTGAAAATGTCTTTTGAAGCTACAGTGTTATGCTTCAGACAGAAATGAAAAGAACATTGTAGTGCTTCAGTTTACTGTCTCTTTTATAGTATGTAACACAGATGAATTGAGACTCGGAATCCAAGAGGGGCCCAATATTTAATCACTTTCAAAATTTATTTCTCATGCAAAATAATTAGTAGAAGTTTGTTGCCATCGTTATATGAAAAGATGTAATGGAGATGTACTTACGAAACAAAAAATAATTAGTCAGAGGCATTTTGTAGCAACAGCAAACATTTTTTTCAATTTCCCAAAAGTCTGATGTAATGGACTTGGGCCCCTCTTGGATTCCGGATCTCAATTGTAGCTTGCGAGCTCGTTCAAAGATATGACTGGACTTAAACTTGTAAGATGAGGAGTAATTTTCTGCAAAGTTAATTACATATTATATCTTCTTCACTTAAATTGTTTTTCAAACAATTGTAGTAAGATTTCTGTTCCTGTGACAAGAAACCTTGAGTTTTCAACTTCATCAGTCCCTCACAGAATTTATCTACAAATTCATCAACTACTTTAACTATTGTTTCCATTTTGCAGCGATTTACAATAACTCATTGTTTGTAAGTAATTTGATCAATAAAATTTTCTTGAAACCTTTGTATCAATTTCTTTTTCAGTCCATCCATTGCATTCATTTGAGTGGCATTCGGGGCTTGGAGAGTCAAATGTTATTTTAGCCAGACACATTTGTTTATGTTTAAGAGGGTCTTCATCATCCTCCAACATAGTGTTTTTGAAATAGGCACCACTCATCATTAATTTGATATTTTGATGAATAGCTCTATACAACAAACACAAACAATGTGTGTCCCATATCTTCCTACTAAGATGCTGTGTTTTGGTCCTAATTCACAGAATTTTGAAAATCCAATATTTATAGTTGGGGCACTAATTTTTGAAAGCCTTATATATTTCATGCAAATTTTTCAGAACAAGTCTTTTCTGAATTTTATATAACTATATGTTTCTTTCACGGACATAGCATATTTTTTCCATAGCATTATTCTACTTATTTCGTCATGTTGTAAAAGATTTTTACTAATGATGCAGTGTCATTGTCAAATATTTTTCTAGGTTTAGAGTCAAGGGATGACAAAGTTCCTTTTGTTCCACCAGTTTTCTAACTATTCATCTCATATAATTAGTGACACCAAATTCCTTTTGAATTTTTGCTACAGGCCAACTCTTGGGCAAAACTGAGAGAATGGTTATTTCCTTACTTCGAGAAGAAAGATTAAATTTTTCTTTCAGGTGTGCCAACATCTCGTCTTCATATTTTGGTTAGGTTAGGTTAGGTTAGTTTAAGGTTAGCACTTAAACTATTCTATTGGGGAAGGACTGCAAGTTTAAAGCAGTTTCAGCAGAAAAAAACGCAAATGAATGTATCCGCGATGCTTTTATTACTGGACTATTATCATGTCCGATTAGACAACGTCTTTTAGAAAATATTACATTAAAATTAGGTGATGCATTTTTCCCAAGTACAAGCCTTGGAGATGGCTTTCAGACAATCAGAAGAATATGGGTATAATAATGTGTCATCAGTCAGTGCAGCATCAGGTAATGTGCAAGAGATTCGTAAGAAGTCTAATGAATCACATCATCCTGATAGTGTACTAGCCATTGCGCAAAAACAATTTAACAAGTGTTTCTTCTGTGGTTTCAATCGTCATATGAGAAGTAATTGTCCCGCTTTAAATGCTATTTGTAATACTTGCAAGAAGAAAGGACACTTTGCTAAGATATGTCAATCTAAAAGGAAAGTTTATGATGTTGTAACAGCTGCAACAGATGGAAACAATAAACTTTCAGATGCTTGCATTAGTTTGAGTCGTACTCTCTGTGGGGCTTCAACTACTTTTTTAAATAAATCTATCTTACTAGTTAAAATTAATGGAGTGCAAGCTAAAGCTCTCATTGATACAGGAAGTACCACCAGCTTCATTAAAAGTTCCTTAGTAAACAGGCATAATTTTGAAACGACACCTGCTAATGTGCAGATTGCAATGGCATCATCAGTACTCATTTCTCATGTGAGAGGTAGCTGTAATGCTACTATAAAACTTGATGATCACATTTATCGAGATGTCGTGCTATTAATTATGGATGGCTTGTGTGCTGACATAGTACTTGGGCATGATATACTCAAACTTCATTCTTCTATTGAAATTGCTTTTGGCGGACCTCGTGAACCCCTTTATGTTTGTGGGCTTGCTACTGCTTCCATATTGCCTGTGTCATTATTTTCTAATCTCACTCAGGATTGTCATCCTATTGCTATAAATTCTCGTAAACATTCACGAGAAGACAACAAATTCATAGAATCTGAAATTGCCAAACTTTTAAGTGAAGGCATAATTGAAAAGAGTACATCGCTATGGAGGGCACAAGTTCTTGTTACTTCGAGTACTAATCATAGGAAGAGAATGGTTGTTGACTATTCACAAACCATAAATAAATTTACAGTACTTGATGCGTACCCTCTTTCTAGTATTGAAAGCATTGTTTCAGAAGTAGCTAAATATCAATATTTTAGTCGATTTAAAGAGTGCATTTCATCAGATACCCATTGTTGAACATGAGCGATCTTATACAGCTTTTGAAGCCTGTGGACAACTTTATCAATTTCTGCGAATTCCATTTGGTGTTATGAATGGCGTGGCATGTTTCCAGAGGATGATTAATTCAATTATCAGTAATGAAAAACTAAATGGAGTATATGCTTACTTAGACGATATTACTGTGTGTGGTACTAGTCAACTAGATCATGATAAAAACTTGAGAAAGTTTCTTGAAGCTGTAAAGAAATATGGCCTTACTCTCAATGAAAGCAAATGTAAATTCTCTACTAAATCCATTAACCTCCTAGGTTATCAAATTATAAACAACACTATTAAACCTGATCCTGATCGTATTCGTCCTTTACTGGATCTACCTATTCCTAAAGATCAACAGTCACTAAAAAGAGCAATTGGGATGTTTTTACACTATGCTAAATGGGTACGAAATTTTTCTGATAAAATACGACCCATAATACAATGCAGAGAATTTCCAATTCCCATTCATGTTTGTACTGCCTTCAAGGAAATAAAATCTGATATCGCCAAGTCAGTTGTAGTCTCTGTAGAGGAAGGAGTTCCATTCTTGGTTGAGACTGACGCTTCTGATTTTGCTGTAGCTGCAACTTTGTCCCAGTCTGGAAGGCCAGTAGCATTCTTTTCTAGAACCCTTTCTGAAAGTGACCGTCGCCATTCTGCTGTAGAGAAAGAGGCTTACGCTATTGTTGAATCACTGCGAAAATGGAAGCATTACATAATAGGATGCCCATTTTCGCTGTTAACCGATCAAAAGTCCGTATCTTTCATGTTTAATTGTACTGAACATGGAAAAATAAAAAATGAGAAGATTGAACACTGGAGATTAGAATTATCATGTTACAAATTTGATATTGTCTATCGGCCTGGAAAGGATAACACAGTAGCTGATACATTATCCAGAGTCTGCTCATCCTCATCTGCTAGAATTCCTACTCTTTATCAGCTTCACCAGTCTCTCTGCCATCGTGGTGTAGTGCGAATGACACATTTTATTTGTTGTGGTAATTTCCCGTATTCCTTAGAAGATGACTGCATCATGTCCGGTGTGTGCAGAAATTGAACCTCATTTCTACAAAGGAGAAGATCGACTAATTAAAGCAACATCACCTTTCGAGCGTCTGAATATAGATTTTAAAGGACCAATATCTTCAAACACTAGTAATGTATACTTACTCACAATTGTCGACGAGTATTCCAGATTCCCATTTGCATTCCCTTGCAGTGATGTTTCAACTTCGACGGTCATACACAGATTATCAACTTTATTCTCGATTTTTGGGAGTCCGTCAATTATCCATTCTGATCGAGCCTCTGCTTTTATGTCGCAGCAACTTAAACAGTATCTTTGTTCACAAGGAATAGCAACTAGCCGCACTACAGCATATAATCCCCAAGGGAATGGACAAATTGAGAGATATAACGGAATAATTTGGAAGACTATAGAACTGACCTTAAAATCTCGAGATCTTCCAGTTATACAATGGGAGACTGTTCTTCAGGAATCCTTAAATGCTATTCGATCTCTGTTATGTACAGCAACTAACATAACACCACATGAACGTATGTTCTCACACTCCAGATGCTCTGCAAATGGATCTCTGCTACCGACATGGTTGACAACACCGGGAACTGTATTTATGAGAAGAAATGTTCGTGCAAGCAAGTTCGATCCATTAGTTGAAGTTCAGTTGATAGAGGCAAACCCTACCTATTCTTATGTCCGAACATCTAATGGAAGAGAGATGACTGTATCGAATCTACAACTTGCTCCAAAAGAACAGATGCCTGTTTTTGAGGAGTGGGATGGAATTCAAATGGAAGACTTCGAAAATGATGACAACCAGAATACAGCTATTTCTAAACCTTCACAAAGCCCGAGAATAACAGAAAGGAGTGATTCCAATTTGAATGAGTCTTATGGAAGAAATGACGAGACTAAGTCAAACGAGAACAATATACCGGTATCTCGTTCTGGCAGAGTAGTGAAACCCCCAAGTTACTTACTGGACTATATTCAATACTGATCTGGGGGAGAATGTAATGAGTTTTATAGTTAAATCGACCATATCCATAATGATCGATTCTTCTGTTTTGTTTTGTTTATGTATCCAAGGTATTTGTTTATGTAACCAGGTAGCTAGATTTATATGTCGAATAAAGCCAACTTTGGTTCTGTAGATCACCTGCTTAGAACCAAGTTGTTCTAACTCCATTTTTATAAATTTTTCAGGGGAGCACAATGAAGTTTTGGAGACTACCCAAATCATACTAATACCACTATTGTTTGGAAAGGGGTTTGCAAAGAAATAAACAGAGCATGGGAAAGCTTATTTTATTCTTCAGTTGCCATATTTATAAATTGATTTTACAAAATATAGAAAAAAACGTTTGGAGTTAGAACAAACATGTTAACAGATTTTGACAATTTAATGTTCTAACTCCTTTCAGGTTACATTTTGAAGAGATCAGTGCATATATTGTTATCTTTTTAACACTGAATCGCAAAAAATTTTGTCCACGCCTGAAAAATATTTGTGTAGGGACTTTATATCTTGAACTTTACTTGCTTCTATAACTGGTTTGACTGTTATTTGCTTTGGTGCAGGCAATATGTTATCAACTCGACACTGTTTTTGCCTTGTTCTTGTTGTAATAGGTTTCAGAAACTTTGTAGTCTTAAACATCTTGTCAGAGAATGAAAATTTGTACACAATATCTTCACAGCCTTTTGTGTATACAACACAAAAGGCTGTGAAGATATTGTGTACAAATTTTCAATATGCCTCACTTTACTGTATGGAATGCTGCTCAAGTTACTTAGTTAAGCTACAGTCTTGAAGTCATAAAAACTATTACATCTCATTTGATGTACTTTGTATTGTTCGTTAGTTCTACACAAAATCAGGGCCCTTATTTTTGCTAAAGGAGAATGAAGTTGAAGTCGTTTGATATGACGATCAATTACACTGTGCATTGTGTCTACTTCCTGCACTGCACTATGCCCTGGTTCTTGATACTTGTGTTCTATTTTTTATACTTCATGGTCATCCTCTTCCAAAAAATGTATCAGTGCAAGTGGCATTAAGCTGTTTATTAGTAAATGCATGCAGTATCACATTAACTTTCTCATGGAAGTTCAGGAAAACTTCTGCCCTAGCTTGCTTCTCATTGGCTGTCTTAGCTCAAACCATTCCATCATTGGTTGGTCATTGGATGATGGAGTTATAACAATGTGGAACTAAACAGAGCTTGGAAAATGGAGTTGGAACAATATGGAACAGTTATTTTGAACACTTTCTGATCACAAAATGTACAATTTTATGTGTGAAACTGATACAGAAGAGGAGTTAGAACATAACAGATACAAAAAACGAGTTTTTTTTTAAAGTGGAGTTAGAACAACATGGTTCTAAGCAGGCGAGATTGCAACGTTATTACACTTAGTTCCAATGCTATTCAAAGAAATTGTTTCTTTTGGAGAGATTCTTACATTTAATCTAGTTATAAAATAAAACATTGCTATGTATTTCCATTTTTTGTAGGTGGTGGATCTTCAAAGCAAATTAGCCGAAACTTTGAGTGAGAAGACACAGATATTGCTGAATCTTGAAGAAACAAAAACCCAAGTAAATGAATTGAAAAGTGCACATGATAGTTTGGTAATTAAACTAAAGGATTTACAGGCACAATATACTGAAGCAGAGAGTCAACTGCTCGCACTTCAGCAGTCTCAGCAGGTATGAATATCAGAAATTTATGTGTATTAAGGAGATGTTTGTTGTAAATCAGTACATTGTAGGAATTGGTATCTTTCACATTAATTTTATTTAGAGAATTTCTCAACAAATACTTCACAAACAAAGCTAAGCAATATTATATATCAACCATTGAATGATGAGCTGCATCAGTCACAACTCAAATCTGGGACAGATTTGTAAATTATTTTTTGTTATGTTTCCATTTGAAAATAATCAGTATTTAACTTTAAATTTTATTTCTTTGAGACATTGGTGATTTAGATGGATTTTTTTAATGCTTACAATGTATTCATATTCATATAATTGCATACGTCTTAAATCTGATTAGTGAGATATGTTAGTGATCTTTGCAATATATGGAGAAAGGAACCAGCCACTCTACCCCATTATCTCCTGGCTTAATTGTCTCATGAGTGATGCCATATTGGTGTCATTTATCATGTTCCAGCCAGTCTTCGGACTGTTGACTAAACATACATACATACATACAAAACAATATAATAGTGTCATCTTTGATCTAAATGAGGGGTTGGAAAGCAATGGTGGATTGTTAATGTTTAGGTGAGGGGTTTGGACTTTTTCCATTGCTGGTTGTCACAATCAAAAAATTAAGACACAACGTTTCGAAGGGTGGTTCTCCCTTCGTCTTCAGGTGGAAGGAAGGAGAGAAGAGAAAAAACCTATTGTTGCGATCGTTACATACAGCTATTCAGTCATACAGAATAGAAGAGTTTGTAATTGGCATCTCTTTTCCATTATTCTGCCAATATAATTTTTTTATTGTTCTAATACTTTATTTTATATTGCAGTCTTACTTCTTTGAGTTATCCCAAAATAGCATTGCTTTAGATTTTGTAAAAATTATTTATATAGAAAACAAAAAAGAAAGAAAAAATAATAAAACCTCAAATGTTGTGATATATCATAAAGTCGGGGAAATAGAATGTTTCTTGCCATGTTCTTTCCAACATGCTCATTGATATCATAGAAGTCACATCACAGATGCAGGCTTGTAAAGTTGAGAGGTCAGGAAATTTCAACGCATAAGTATACAATATCCCTAACATAGGGCTACAAGATTTTGCGAGCCTCACACCCAAATATCCACACATACAATATGAACGCATTCGAAATAATCTGAAACTGAATGTATGGTGTGATGTGATGGGGCACAGAATTGTTGGGCCATTCTTCTTGTAACTGGCACCATGTACCTTCAGTTGAACAGTTGATGCATCTCCAAGTAGCTGATCTGGAGTCCATCGTATTCATTGAACTGGTTGAAGCTCCATTACATTGGAGTCTGCAGATTCGAGTATCTTCCAATAACAAGTTTTCAAGTCGCTGGATTGGACACAATGAATCAGTTGTATTAATCCCATATCACTCCACTGGATTAATTTTTTAGAGCTATACTAGAGACTATGTATATGCATTGAAAGTGCCTGATCTCCCAACTTTACAAGCCCACATCTGTGATTGCTACTGTATATTTCCACTAATCTCAAAAAAAAAATAAATAAATAAATAAATAAATAAATAATAAATATTTGCAGCTACACACTTGTAGGAATTTCATTGTTAAAACAAAATCAGTGGTTCAATGAACTTGTAAAAATTTCTATGGTTAAGTACTCTTTGTCCCTTGTGGCAGCTCACGAATGGTGAGAAGATATATGTTGTTGTTCTCTAGTGCCTTGCATTTGGCAATGAAGCCATTAGCAGTCGTGCTTTCCAACACTTTTGAACTGTAGTTTCTTCTGATCTTAATGCTTCTCAGGTCTTCAAGTGAGAAGATATATAAATTTATAATATTGGGTGTGTTGGAAAGAACATGGCCAGAAATTGATTTCAAGTTTGTTATTGTCAGTACCACTGATGAGTCACGTGTAGAGATTTAGTAATAGATATTCATAAAGTTTTTTGAGTTATCCTTGCAGTCATGCTTTATATGTTACAATATAGTAGGTTTGAAGGAAACAAAGTGTATTGTTCAGAAGAAACACCCCTGCATGTAAATTCTTCTGAATTAGATTTTATTACATTGTCAATAGTGTATAGTAATAATGAAGTTAATTTTGCGTTAGAATTAAAATCTCTTTATGTTCTATTACATTCTGCGACTATTACAATAATAATAATAATAATAATAATAGTCATCATCGTCATCATCATCATCATCATCATCATCAGTAGACGTTTCCACTCAGTTGTGGGTCGTCTTAGAACATAGCCTCCTCCACAAAGTCTGAAAAATTAAATAAAGTTGAAAGCATCAATTGTGCTATTTAGATTTTAGCCAGTAACAAAAAATCAACAGCCCTATCACAACAGATGACAAAGGCATTAGAACAACTTACTGTGTAACTGATAAAGAGATAATGAAATGAAATGAATTTGTACAAATCATAATACCAATTTTTCACCCTTTATCATGCAAAACATTAAATGATGAGTACCTACGGTAGTAAAAACAGAAAATCGTTAAATATCTCGGCATCATACTTGACTCCAGATTGTCTTGAAAAGATCATAATTATTAACACAACAACAGAAAAAGCCACTCAGAGATCAACAATACTTAAAAAAAGGGCCAGGTGACAGTAAATGGTGATCCTCAGTCAACACCTTAGTACAACGTATAAAAACTACATTATTGACCGTTTCGCTATTACCAATTCCATCGACGCTAAATAACCCCGCAGTTGATATACAGTGTCATTAAATAACGAGTAAAAAAAAAAAAAAACTACATTAAGCCAATACTCCCATTTGGAAATGAGGAGATATTTATGGCAAGTCAGAGAAAACTAAAAGAATTTGAAATATTCCAGAATTAATCTTTCAGGCCAATAATAGGATCAATAAAGTCACTATAATCCGCCAATCAAATAAGAAATGGAAAAACAAAGCTTTTCCTTTATAAAAAATCTTCAAAGACTACCCTTCAGTACCCACCGGAGAAATTACAGGAACAAAAAAAGGAATGTACGAACACAAAAAGAATTTTTCAAAAAGCCTACATTCTACAAGAAAAATACAATCTTCCATTTACTAATATTGAACATTTTTCACTTCCAATTTTCATTCTATCACAACCAGAAATCAATTGCAAAGAAAATCTTTTGGAAAACATACAGTAAATCTTGTAAGTTTTTTAAGCTTTGTTGTTTTGAAATTTTGGTTGACACTTCTAAGGGATCTGTTATAATTTTGAATTTTGAGTATTAAATCGCATTCTTCAAGATGTATTAAGGTACTATATATAATTATATAGGATGTAAACGATTAAACTGCCAAAAAAAAAAAAAAAATACTGGTGATAGACTGAAGAAAAAAGTCAAATAATTTTTTTCTGTAACTGGCAAGATTTTCCCAGAAAAAAATGTATTTTGTGAGTCTAATGTTTCTGAAAATGAGAATAGATAGTCATTATTTACGTCCGATACATACTGCATGTTCAATGTTACATGACTGCTGAGCACTGATGTCTCTACTTTTGTATACAAGACATCGTAGGCAATTACGTAGCAGGTCATTGAGGGGATAAAAGCATTCGTGAAGGGTGATGACTAGAGCTAGGATTTATATGTAGTATGAGTTAAGAATGACGCTGAGTATAGTTGAGTCGATGCGATGCTGGTTAAGAAGGTTTTAAGCCTGGCTGACAAGACTCGAAATGCAAGAAAAGTCACAAGGACTAGACAATGCAGCTTTTAAACCCTCCGTTGTTTTGTAAGTGGTGGTTAAGAGGATTAAAAACCCTTAGCGCTAACTAATAGAAATACTGAATGACAGAAATGGCAATTATAAGGAGTAGGGGGCATGGGTTTCATGTTTATAAACTATACTGACTAAAAAATATTAGCTTTTACCACATACGAATCCTAGCTCTAGTGATGACACACACTGCTAGTTTGTGGAATCAACACCGGATGGCTAATACACTGAAGAAGTCATTTGTTTATATTTATTTTATGTTATGTATTGATATGTATTGGGCACAAGGTCATTGGCAATGGCATTCAGTCGAAATGTAAACAAATATTAGACTACTATCAATCTTAAAAACATGGCATTTTACAAATTGAAAATACAATTTTAATGTAAGAAATAATTAAATTTCCCTAGAAATTTTGTTCAGTAGACCAGTCTGTACTGTCTATATAATTTTGGCAGTTTATGTTGTTTACACCATGTAGAGGCATAGATGGATCACTAATTGACAAGTAAGTAATGCAGGAATAGGTTTAATAGTGAAATCCCCAATTTCTGCATCTCTTTACATACACTGATAAGTTACTACGAGACGTGTTCTTAAAGTAAGTTCCGTTTTCAATTATAGCCGTCGCATTGCTGCAATTGTTATTTTGCGCATGTGTGTTTTCTTCTTCAGTCCTCAGGCAAGCTGTGCATGCAGTTTCAGAGCTTCAGTCCGTGTGTGTGTTGTTAGTTGTGATCAGTTGAAATGTTTAAAGTGATTGAGCACCCCACCGACTGTGAGATGCGGTCTGTTATCCGTTTCTTGAATGCGAGAAACATCAAACCAGCTGACATTCATCATCAACTTTGTGAGTTGTATGGTGATGATGCCATTAGTGATGGAATGGTCAGGAGATGGGTTAGGAAGTTCAACGAGGGCCGCGTCTCTGTGCATGACGAGCAGCGTACTGGTCGGCCATCTTTGATCAATGACGATTTGGTGCATGCTGTCGATGAAAAAATTCATGAGGACAGGAGGTTCACAATTTCTTCACTTTCCTTGAATTTTCCACAAATGTCGCGAAGTGTTCTCTACAAAATTGTGACAGATCGATTACAATATCTCAAATTGTCCTCACGATGGGTACCCAAGATGCTCACAAGGAACAGAAAACCAAACGAGCTTCCAGTGCATTGAGCTTTCTCACACGTTACAGTGAGCAAGGCGATGAGTTTCTTGACCATATCGTGACAGGTGACGAGACTTGGGTGTCTCACATGACACCTGAATCGAAGCAGCAGTCCATGGAATGGAGGCACACTGCATCGACAAGGAAAAAGAAATTCAAACAAACCATGTCAACACGCAAGATCATGTGCACTGTTTTTTGGGACAGAAAAGGAGTCCTACTCATCGAATTCTTGCCTCGGGGTGAAACCATTAATAGAGAAACCTATTGTCAGAACTTGAAGAAGCTCCATAGCGCAATTCAGAACAAGAGACGTGGGATGCTGACCGACGGAGTTATGTTGTCTTCATGACAATGCTCGGCCACACAGAGCTCGTGACAGCCAAAATCTCATCTCGAAATTTGGCTGGGAACAAATTGACCATCCCCCCCTACAGCCCAGATTTGGCTCTGAGTGACTTTCATCTCTTCCTGCACCTCAAGAAGTTCCTCGGTGGTCAACGTTTTGATGGCGACGATGAAGTGAAAACAGCAGGCGAATTCTACAATGAGGGGATAGAAAGACTTGTGCCACAACTCGATAAATGCCTCAGTAATGGTGGAGATTATGTTGAGAAGTAATTGAAGTGTGGGGAATGCAATGCAACAAAAATGGTTTGTAAATATCTTCCCGTTTACTTACTATACCCTTTTGGAACTTACTTTAAGAACATGCCTCGTACAATGGAGTACTGGAAGCAATCAACTCATCATTAAACAACTCTTAGACCACATATCTATATTATTTCTCCAGTGAGTAATATTGAGCGAATCTTTATCACTACTTGAGGCCTTATCATCATCATCATCATCATCATCATCATCATCATCTCCCACCAGCAGTAGAATAGTTGAAATTCACAGTTCATTAAAAGTATTACGAAGTTTTAGAAATGAGAAGAAAAAATGTGCTAATCATCAGCCCTCCAGGGAGAGTGGCCACAAGAATCCTGAATACAAAAAGTGAATTTCACAGTGAATTGAAAACAACCCATTTTGACAAAAATTAATACAAAACTAACTGGATCCAACTTGAATGGACAAGGATAGAATTCCACAATTAATTCTCAAATAACAGGCCACTGGACAGAAGAAATCAAGGGTGTCCTCTGAAGAGACTTCTCGATGACTGAGGATGGAAAGGATCATATGACCAATTCCATGACAGTTTGATAATAGACTATAGAATAAATTTAATTTGGAATCAAGAATGTAAAGAAAAAAACGCAAACAGGTAATAGAAAATCTTGCTAGAAAATAAAAATCACATCCCAGACTACCCAAGAGGCAGTGCTATTGTTATTTTTATGCTGACAACTGTTTACAGCTGTTTGGCTTCACACCTATATAAAATTAATGTTTTTTTGAATCCCCAATCTATATACTTCGTAAAGCTCCAGACTCACTGATGAACAGAGACCATCTACTTCATTTTAATGGAGAACTGTCATCACAGTAGTCAGACATTACTTAGAGACCAGAACAAAGATGGAGATCTTCAATTCCGAGAGCATTACCAACCAACCAACCAACAATGAATGCAAAGAACATTTCTTTTATTGTTTTAAATTTATTTTGTGGAGAGAAAGCATTTATAAAATTGCTATTGCTTGTATAGATGTGAGCAGTTAATTTATTTTTAATACATTTGGGAATAACAACCTGAATATATGTTGTTTGTTGTTGTTTTTTAATGCCAGGCATTTGACAATAAAGTCATTTGACGTCTTGCACTCCAATATTTTTCAAAGATATTGTCAAGGTCAGCCACTGAAGCACAGATTTTGAGGTGTTCCGAATCCATTTCTTGGTTTCAGTTGCACAATGGGCAGTTAGGAGACTGATATTTTCAAATTCTATGTAGGTGTTTGGCCAAACAGTCATGGCATGTTGCCAATCTAAATGCAGCTACAGACGATTTGCGTGATAAATCGGGAAGTAACTGTGAATTATGATGCAGAGAATTCCATTTTTTTCCTTGAGATTGTGTTATCAAATTTTGTTTGTTGAAGTCTAAGTATGTAGATTTAATACATCTTTTTCACAGAGTAATTCGCAGATTTAGTAGCAGTGCTGCCTTTCTTTGCTAAAGCATCCACATTCTCGTTTCCCAGGATTCCACAATGGGATGGTATCCATTGGAATACAATTCTTTTATTGAGTGTTATTAATTGAGAGAGATAAAGGTGTGTGTTTACAGACTATTGATAGAATAGCTGCTTTGGAGTTTGACAATATAACTGCATTTTTAAATTTGTTGATGTGGCATAGAAGATTCCTGAGACTTTCACTTATTGCAGTATATTCAGGCTAATCTCTTATTTATAAATTTTAATTAAATTAGTTTGTCTTCCTCTTTTTGTTGGTATTTATGTTTATGTTAGAGTGACATGTTCTGCTCACTGTAAAAAAACTTTTTTATATCATTGTTTCTACATTTTCTCCCTCTGACATACAGTTTTACCCAAGTCGACAAGTTCTTATTGTTTTATTTTCATAGGAACCACGGATTGATGTCAGTTCTCAGATTCCACTTCCAGTCGCAGAGTCTCCACCACGTATACCAACTCTGGAACAGAGCCAGTTTGTTCACTGTTTTAATGAAAGATTAACTTCGAAGTCTGGAGTTAGATTTCGTTTCTTGCCTGATGCTCTAGTAACTAAAGACTTCAATGTCTCTCTGGACAGGCTGGAGAATAGGAACTATGGAGTAATGGAAAGTACTGATATGCATGAATCTGTTCATGAAGTCTCAAGTGACAGTAAGACTTTGCAGACATCATATTCTGAAGAAAAATTATTTACACCTCATAACAAATTAGCTAAACAAAGGAACTTAAAACAACAAACTGTTGAAGTAAATTATTGTAATTGTGGCCCTGTTCCGAAAATGTTAACTTCAGGATTTTGTACCTGTTCCGGAGTTTCTTCCAAGTCATATGATGCTGACAGCAAACCTGACACATCTCTTGAAATTAATGGTGACAATTTATCAGTTGCTTCAGATGCGTCTAGTGATTCCATTGAAAGTGACAATAAAAGTAAAAATGACCCGTCAGCAGTCAGCCTCGAAGAATCTCAATCAGAAAGAAATGAGATGGTAAGTTTGTACTCTCGTTTTATCAAGAAATCAAACTTGAAGTACGAAATTTAAGATATTTGCACAAAATAACTGTACAATAAAAAAAATATTTTGTTCTTTGATATTTATTTTTACGAGCTATTCCATTTCTGCTGCTCTTATTCGTTATTTCATCATCATCATCATCATCACCACCATCATCATCATCACCACCATCATCATCATCATCATCATCATCATCATCATCTTCGTTGAATCTATAAAAAAGTAGGGAAAAGGAAAACATTTTTTGTTTAGCCTACATACCATTTTTTATTTGTTTTATTTTTATGTATTTATATCTACAGTATTATTACATATTCGATTTTGAAGTTTGTTACAAAATTATGTATTATTTTTGTTATTATTATTATTATTATTATTATTATTATTATTGTTGTTGTTGTTGTTGTTGTTGTTGTTAACGTCCGTTTTAATTGCTTTGGCATCTGATATGGCATTTTGAATTTATGTTACCATGATAACTCTGTCCTAACTTATGAGCGCTGCAGTAGCTGTGTGCTGGGATTTTTCATTGAAAAATTGAAAAATCCTTAGTTACACCACAGTGGACAAGGTCACAATTGGGAATTTTCTCGGGGCTCTCTTGTTCCTTCACATTAGGCTTCTACGTCATTCCATAAATATTTCGTCATCATTCCATAGCATTTCCCGAACACCAGCTTAGAACGCATGGAGGGGGCTGACTTAGGGAAGAGTGGGGTTGCCTGCTCAAAATTTGGGTACATAGCGAACCTTAGTGTAGTCAGTCAGTGTGGATTTGAGAATGGGCCTAGTTCGAGGGTTAGCACAATAGATCTTGAAAATTTACAGTGCTGGGTCGTAGTGCCCCCCCCCCTTTCGAAATTCCTTTCCATCCTACTTTATGACTCAATACCGTAGATCAGCCATTTTCAACCGGTGTGCCACTTCACACTAGTGTGTCGCAAATGTTCCATGGTGTGCCACGAGAAAATGAAAGTAGTAAGGGTTGTAGCAAAAAAAAAAAAAAAAAAAAAAAAAAAATGTGAAAAGAGTAATAAAAAAAGTGATTTCACAAGAGTCAATATTCAGTACACACATTCC
The DNA here is from genome assembly GCF_040183065.1 of Periplaneta americana. Classification (NCBI taxonomy): domain Eukaryota; kingdom Metazoa; phylum Arthropoda; class Insecta; order Blattodea; family Blattidae; genus Periplaneta; species Periplaneta americana. Next base: position 84,347,497 of record NC_091123.1, on the reverse strand, counting down.
TTCCTAAAATTCTCAAAATTCCTCTGGTTTAGATTATATGTGCATGCTGCCGGATTTTATATTACATCTTTATTTATTTATTTATTTATTTATTTATTTATTTAACCTGGTAGAGATAAGGCCATCAAGCCTTCTCTTCCCCTCTACCAGTGTGCCACATGTTGAAAAAGGTTGAAAACCACTGCCGTAGTTAATTAGATAATTCACAAATCAATTACAGAATAATACTATGAAAACAAATACTTACGAAAGCAAGAAACTAGTAGTATTTCTGGCATAGTTCTAAAAAAATTATAAAAAAAAGACACACAGTTTAAAATATTTTAATTTAGTATTTTTATATTTAAGGATAACTTTTTAAAAAATGTTGAAATCCAGGTGATATTTACAATTACCATTGAGAATAAACTCACTATAGCAAATTCACTCTAGAGGAGAAAATGTTTTGACTAACACACAGGAAATAAAAGTAAGTTGTAATTTCAGAAAAAAATATCGCTATCCAGGCCGTTGTGGTACTAATAATACAGGGTGAACACATTATGAGATTCCTACCTGCGCACAATCAGTCAGCTGAGTCACGGCAGAGAGAGCAGGAGCACGTCATCAGTGTGAGCTAAATGGCTGTTGAAACCACATGTGTACAATCTCAAGGGAAAAAATGGAACTCTCTGCATCAAAATCCACAGTTAATTCCCGATTTACCACGAAAATCGTCTGTAGCTGCATTTAGATTGGCAACAGGCCATGATTGTTTGGCCAAACACCTGCATAGAATTGGAATATATCAGTCCCCTAACTGCCCATTGTGCAACTCAAACCAAGAAATGGACTCGGAACATCTCAAAATCTGTGCTTCAGTGGCTGGCCATGATAATATCTTTGAAAAATATTGGAGTGCAATAGGTCAAATGACTTTATTGTCAAATGCCTGGCATTAGAAAACAACAACAGCAACAACAACATTAGAGTGCTAAGAAAGTATGACTAATAATAGGGCAAAGTATTCTATTCAACAATGTCAACAACGAGTGTTTATTTACGATTTGTATGCGCGTACAGAATCAACTCGTGCTGTCAGAAGATTATTCCAAGAAAATTTTGCTGATGATCATGTTCTAGCTCATGCTGCAATTCATAAATTAGTTACCAAATTTCGGAAAACAGGGAGTGTTCGAGATAAGAAGCGAATACGACGATGCACAGTGCTCATTGAAGAAGTTCTCGATGACATTGGGCATCATCTAGAAAATTCCCCTAGATAATTTCATTAGTCAGTGCAGAAATGTTTGGAATATGAAGGATGATTATTTTTTGTAATATTATTAGCCAGTTCCTTCTTTATTGAAGTTGTAGTTTGGTAAAGCACATACTTGTGTTGCACTTGCAGCCCCACATGTACCACAGGAAACTCATAATCTGTTCATGCAGTATTAAAACATATATTCAGAGAAGGGAATTTTCTTTCCTCGGTTGTGAATGAACATAGAAATGCAGAAGGTGGGGAAAAAATCCAAAAGGGGAGAAGGAAAATTCCCCGTCTTCCCCTCATTCAATTCAGACACTGTTCGTCATATCACTGTCATCATCATAATCGTCAATGAAATGTAGTACAACGTCATTTCTCAAATTGTGGTCCGAAGATTGCTATGAAATGCCTATATATGCAGCTGAATGCCACTGTAATCTAGATCCACCATGGCAGAAAGGAAGCAACACACTTTCCTTATCCAGTGAGCGTCAGTATGTTTCTGTTCTTGTCCTTTGATAATGAATGCTTATTTTGCGTTTTGTTTCAGTATTTTCTACATTCTACTTCGAAATATTGTTCATTCTACATTAAATATTACTGTGAAAGTCTGTTAACATATGGTATTACATAAGCACATACGAGAAATTGTGTATAACATGTACTATACTAGATGTGATGTATCTTGTCTCACTGTGAAAAGAGAGAGAAAGGAGATATGTCTTCCTCGTCTGTATTGTTATGGTGAGTGGGGCAATGGAGCGATGCCGTCCATACATCCAGTGGCGGAAGGGCCTGCTTCCATGAAAATAGAGATGTCGTCAGTCTCCTCACACTCATCTGTATCTGTACCTGTATCCGATTCTTCTAAATTTATTACAAAACTGTCCAAGAGCTCATCCACGATACCATCTTTGCTCCTATAAAAATCTTCAATATACCGAACATGTTAACACGCACTAGGCCTATTCCAATTTTCAGGTGTTATTTTTTCCAACGCGGCTTCAAACAGTTCCTTAGTTTTGCTAATTTTGAAATCAGTGTTGTGTTTTGCTACGTCACTTTTTACTTGCGCCCATATCAATTCTATTGGATTAAAGTTACAATGATATGGTGGCAAATGCAGTACGGTGTGTCCATGTTGAACAGCAACTGTGTCGATTTCGTATGTTCTGAATCTGTCTTTTGATCTTTTAACAATATCATATAAAACTGGTTTAGTATAACACGGATCGTACAGAATATTGTGATAGCGTAACCATGCTTGCATTTTTTTTTTTTTTTTTTAGTGGAAGAAATGGGAGCTTTATTTAGTTCAACTGAATGGTAAGATGCATTGTCCATTACTATCACTGAATTCTATGGTATATTAGGGATGAGAGTATTAATAAACCAGTTCTTAAAAACATTCCCGTCCATTTCTTCATGGTAGTCTCGTGTAGATTTGGATTTGAAACACAATAAACCATTAGGTACAAATCCAGTCTGCGATCCAGCATGAAGCACGATAAATCGTTGGCCTTTGCCTATGGGGACTCGTAGTGGTGATTCTAGGTCGCCCTTAGAATTTTCACACATCCATATTTTATCTTTAGTGTGATTTACGTTGATCCAGGTCTCGTCCAAATAGATAATGGGGCGGTTAGAAGATCGATATTCTCTTATTTTCCTCAAAAAATGAAATCTCTTTACTACAACATCACTCCTTTGCATTAGCGTTTTCCATCCTTGATTATTTTTGACGTAGCGAAATTTCATTTTCTTCAATATCTGTCGAAGAGTCCATTTGCTACCATCAAACAATTTCGCCTCTTTTAGAGCCTCCCTCATATTATCTAAACTTGGTAAAAACTTTGATTGATACAAATTGTAAATTGTACTGCGAATAGCAGAACCAGTAAATGAATCTATAACAGTTTTATTTGGTGTTCTGTTGGGTCTCTTCTTTCCTGGTGTTGACAAAACGTTTCCACTTTCTTCCGCCTGTTGTTTTTTATTTAAAATACGAGAAACTGTTCGCCTAGATACACCAGTCGCAACCGCCGTTCTACCTAATACATTTGATACTGATATTGTTTCTATTCCGTTTTTCAGTACGTCTAATTCTTCTTCAAAGAACTTATGCACCAAACATACGATTTCCCTAGCGTCTGACTGTAACAGTTTCCCTTGTTTGCCTACACCAGCTAGGAGCACCAAAATCAAAAGCACAAATAACACAAATAAATTAAAAGGGATGTAAAAATCACTTACAAGTTGATACATTCTGTAGCACAAAATAAAATACTCAGTAACAAAATCTCTCTCTTCTTACTGTGTAGTTCCGTCACTGAGCTTGTCTTTCAAGAAACTGACTTTCGGTAGCCTGCACAATAACAAGGTTTTGAAAGGAATACTGAGAATTTACAACCCTCCTATAATCTCCACCCTCATTTGAAGGGACTTGGTTTTATTGCTACTGAGACAAGTTAAACCTTACCAGGTATAGTTCTTCCAAACTCTATCTCGTAGCACCAAGTGCAGCTCATACTGATCTGCTAACAACATTAGAATATGTCAGGAACACATCGTTTTTCCTTGGTGTGAGGTTTTGGGTTTTTACACTATGTCATAGATACAGAAACACTCAACATTTGGCTCCAATCATTAGGAAAGATAAGGAAAGGGGAAATTATTTGCTGGTTCTGTTACCAAGAACTATTCACTAATCCTTTTTCTGCATCTATAACGCAATGCAAAAACCCTAAAAATATAAATAAAATTATGAGTAGGCTTTAGACAATGAAGGATAACACTTCGAAACTAGTCAGCCAGGTAATTTTCTAAAAAGTTAACGCAGTAAAGAAGTTGTAAAGTGAATAAAATTATATTTATGTACAAACTAACAGCACAAGAAATGATTGTAATATTTCAGAGGTTCAGAGCTTATAAATTGGTCATGATTGTTGATGAACACCTGTAAAATATGAGAATTGCTGAAGGAAACAGATGTACAGTCGACTGTCAATTATACAGTGTCAGATTAACCATCTTTTCTCTCTCCCTTTCTCGTCCTTCCCCTTCAATATATCCCCCCTTTGTTTCACTCCTTCACTTTGTCTCTCTCTCTCTTATAGAGCTATGAATAGCATTTACTTCGATGGTTGACGTTTATGGCAAAGAACAAGTGTTACATTGCTTTCTTTCCAGATAATGGCAACCTGTCCCAACAGCAACCCCTCTCTTTTTCCTTCAATAAACTTTCTTCACTCCTAATGACCATTAGCTACCCAGTTCTCGTTAGTTTGCAAAATAGAAATGATGGTATTTGTTGTACTGAAGATATTCTTTCTATGCTTGCTATGTTCGCCAGTTGGCATATTTATTTGTAAAGTGTCAAATGTACAGTTTTGTGTAGAAAACAAGTATTCTTTAAAAATGTAGTAGAATTATTGTACCAACAATAGAAGATATACTTACTGAAAATAATGAACAAATTAGGTAAAGGAAGTGCAATAAAAAATAGTCTGATATGCAGTTTTAGTGAATGCATTGCATAATATAGGAAACATATTGCAACTGCTGCTACCTCTGATTGGGGTTTTGGCTGATATGTACTTCTATTGTCAGGCAGTACATCTCACTTGACATTGTGTCTAAGAAAGAACAATTGTTTGTATACTTCTGAAGTATGATTAGTGTAATATGTTAGTAGCCAGTGATGTATTGCAATGAAGGGGGAAAGGAAATGGCCATCCTACCCCATTATCCCCTGGCTTAGTTGCCTCTTGAGTGATGTCTTATTGGTACCACTTATGAGGTTCAAACTTGTCTTCAGACAGTTGACTAAACAACATTGCAACTGCGGCAACTTTGGACTATGCACTGTTATTTGATGTATAAGTAATATAATAAATTATTATGAATTTTTTACTAACACAGTTTTGAATTTAAAATTTAAATTTTATAACTTAAAACTTTCTTATTTAAAACGTTAAAAGTGTTGTGATTTAAAGAGGTACTGTGCCTTATGACAGGCAGGTCCCGTTCCAACACTGGTGTGGTGTCATTGTCAAAGTCTTTTGAAATAATTAAATTTTATGTTATATTGTTAATATGTCGCTTATATTGTATTATGTAATAATGATGTGTGGTTTATTTCTATTTTTAATATGATCAAGTTGAGATGTGTTTAGTTTATCCTATAGCACAGTAGAGTTGACACATGAAGGACACTGCTCTGAAATTTTGCTCGTGTCTTAATTCTTGTCCTGGGGCATATAAAATGTTACAGTAGGCTTGTGGGGAAATCTGTTCTACCTTATAGTACTGCTCGTAGGTAATACATAATGTTCAAAACTGGAAGGCAATCATCGTCAATAGACACTAGTCTTAGGACTCCAACCACGCCCTTACAGATGTAAACATTAACACTGTGGCTGCAGTTGTATGGAAAGATAAACGAACAACATTAAGAAAACTGTCAGAGATCCTGAACATTTTATTACATGCCACCCATACATTGGTAACAGAAAAACTACACATGACATGTATCAGTTCATGGTGGGTCCAAAGATTGCTTCCCTGTTCCATGTTTATTGTCTCCACTATTACCCCAGATTATTGATAGCTGACTATACTTTGTCCAGTGAAGACACTTTATTTAAGAAGGAGCTTGAGGCATTTGTAAAAATTGTATCAGATATGAAGTTCTCAGTTAATGATTATGCAGGAATGCCCTGTTTTCCTTTGAACTTGAAGCACATCCTTAAACATGAATTCTAATGTGTGAGCCACTGCTACCACATTGCGAAAGTTTCCAGTCTGGGGGGGGGGGGGGAAATCAATACTTTACACAGCAGTACAGTGATTGTGTGCTATATAGGCTTATATTAAATATACATTAAAAATTTATTGCAACTCTATATGTAATAACTGATATTGACTACCTGATACAATTGTTTTGAAAGTCAAAAACACAAGGATGTTATTTTTGTGTCATAGAAGTACAGGTTTTTAACTCGCATTCAAACTTGCTTTAATAAATTTACATGTAACGAATGCTAGATCTAAACATTTCAGATTGACTAAAAACTGAATTCCACATTAGCAAGTAAAAGTTTTAAAACAGTACCAACTGTACTACATTAGTAACCTGTATACTTTATCTTTAATCTCTTCAAGTTATTTAGTAATGTCATAATTAGTTTCCAGTAAACTGTCCAGTTAATTTCCAATTACATGACAATTTGTGACCTCTATGTGCATACATAACTGTATGTTATAAAAACACATGATTACAAACTATGTTGTGATTACATATTCTTCTTAGATCATAAGAAACAAATAGTTGTAGAATATGAGGTCATTATTTTCTCAAGATGATCTTTGAATCATCAGTTTTATCAAAGTATGCTATTTCTCAAATACGGAACATTCTATGAAATATTCCATAGCATAATATACCAAGTTCTCTGTTTTATGAAGCTTTTGAGACTTTTCGCATTTTGATCACTATTTAGTAGAATATAACAAAAAATACATTAGTATTTTGCGTTAGAAACCCAGTCAGTAGACTATTTTAAATAATATGAAATAATTCGGAGGCTTTCCCCAGTTCTGAGGTGAATGTCACGTAATTTCATGGTGAATTACTGGATTCATTTCATTGAATAGCATTTCACTATGCTATCACAAATTCTGTTGATGCTACATAACCATGCAGTTGATATAGCGTTATTAAATATCCAATTAAACAAATAAATAATTTCGTGAACTGCAGCTTCTGTAAATGCGGATGACATAGTTGTGGCACTTGCATTTTCAGAATAATCTCTCTTACCTATATACAGCATAATGCACTTCTATTAGCATTCTGAGAAAAGTTTTTTTTTTCTTTTTTCTTCCTTCCCCCTCCCCCCACCCCGAATTATACGAAGAGCTTTCATTTTGATTATATATCTTGATTACACAACTTTTAACACTATATCACTTCGGAATATAAAGTGTATATGTATATATATATATATATATATATATATATATATATATATATATATACACAGTATATGCTTTCATGTGTTAATTAACTAGGTTACCTTGTTGACTGGTTTCGGCCTGGAGGCCATCATCAGAACTGGATGGTCTTCGTGCCTTCTGATTCCGTTTCCTATGGAAGTGTGTTTGTATAGTGTAATGTGGAGTCAGATAGTGTGTGTGTCTGAAATTGAGTTGTGTGTTGACTATTTGATGCAGGGTATATTTTTGTGTACCTTTATATTTCATGTTGTTGTAGTGTGTTTAGTTTCTGGTTTTTTTAATACTATACAAAGGAAACGAAAGACAGATTCAAAATCTACATCAACACATAAACAAAATATACCCAAAATTACACTACACATTAAAAATCGAAAGCAACAAATCCATGAACTTCCTAGACATCACAATAACAAAAATTGACAACAAATACACATTCAAAATCTACAGTAAACCCACAACAACAACAACAATGCATATACAGAACACATCAAATCACCCAACACAACACAAACATGCTGCATTTCGAGCAATGGTACACAGACTGTTCAACATACCAATGAGCCAACAAGACTACAAAGAAGAGATAAACACAATCAAATACATACCACAAGAAAACGGATACAACCCTAACATAATAGACAACATAATAAAAAAAAGACAAAACATAATTACAAAAAAACATAGGAATACAACACAAGAATATAAAAAATACACACAGAAACATACGAAAACAAAAACACATACAAGATAGCATCCTCATTCAAGAAATTTAATTACAACATCGCATACAGAACACAAAACACACTACAAAAGCATCTCAACATACAAACAACACAAACAAACATAACCTCACAGGTGTATACAAACTCATATGCAATACCTGCAACAACTTCTACATAGGACAGACAGGCAAATCATTTCAAACACGTCACAAATGCCAACCACACCTACAGCAACATAGACAGAGATATGGCAGTTCTATATCTCCAACCGAAAAACCAGAAACTAAACACACTAGAACAATATGAAATATAAAGACAAACAAAAACACACCCACATCAAATCCTCAACACATAACTCAATTTCAGAACAAGCACACACTATTTGACTCAAAATTACACTACATAAACACACCCCCACAGGAAACAGAACCAGAAGGCGCAAAGACCATCCAGTTCTGATGATGGCCCCCAGGCCGAAACTAGTCAACAAGGTAACCTAGTTAATCAATACGTGAAAGCATATATTATAAACTTTATATACCGAAGTTGTCATTGTTGCTTTGAGAACCTGCTACACTTAACAAGCGGTCTTTTCCAAAAAAGAAGGGAAAAACTGAAAACATCACAAAGTGCTAAGTAAAGATATTATGGAGCATATGAGAGTACAAAGTTTTGATTACTTACGCAACTTTTCAAAATATATATTTTCACTCTGTTCTGATGTTTATAATATAACTTAACCACTACTATTATAGCTCACTTCACATAAGCTGTTTTCACAAAACCATAATAATTGTAGGCTGATCACTTGTCATTGAACACTTGTATATGTAACAGATTCTGATGAGAAAAATGCACAGCAGACTCTTTGGCTGCCAATTTACGAAATTTTGTTATTGATTGCTGTGTTGTGTTTGTGTGTGCGTATGTTTTTGTCATCTATTTTTAAATGCATTTATATTTCACAGTAGGAAATTATTATACATGTTTGTAATAGACTGTTTCAAAGTAATGGAGTAAAATAAATCACATATTGGGTCTATTTATGCTTCAGGTGGGCCAGAACTTAACTGCAAAAGATTCGTTGCAACAAGAAATTCAAACAATGGAAGACGTAACCGATCAGCATTTAATAGGTAGTGATGATGAGAGTTCCATCGTACGGTCTGTTGACATGGGCACAGCAACTGCAGATCAACTTGATACATGTCGTGAATTAGAAAAATGTCGTGAATTACTTCGAGTACAGTACAACTTGACCAGTATGTACAAGAAGGAGGTATATATGATTGACTTCATTTTTTGCATATTGCTGTATTGTTTACGAAGTGAATAAAATATAAGGTGTTTCAAAAGTCAGTTCAAACATTAAACTGTTATAAATATTATAATATTTGAGATAGAGAAAAAACAAAAACATCACAGTGTTGGACAAACAACGGGGTTTACAAAACATTGGAAAGATATCCGCCATTCTCTTATTCAGTGTATAACTTTCTGTCTGCAACACCATGTACAGCATTTTGCAGATAATATCTTGGAATGTTGGCAATTTCTTGCGAGATGGCATCTTTCGGTTGCAGTAGGATTGTTGGATGTGTCAGGAAAACTCGTTCTTTAAGGTAATCCCACAACCAAAAGTCAGCCGGATTGAAATCTGGAGATTGCGGAGGCCACATTGTTGGAAAGTTCCTACTGGAAAACGAATCTCAATTACACGTGAAAACTCCACCATTAATTTTTTTAGTAGGTTATTTTACGCCACTTTATCAACATGTTAGTTATTTAGTGTCTGAATGAGATGAAGGTGATAATACCAGTGAAATGAGTGAGGTCCAGCACCGAAAGTTACCCATCACTTGCTCATATTGGGTTGAGGGAAAACTCCGGAAAAAACCTCAACCAGGTAACTTGCCCTGACTGGGAATGGAACCCGGGCCACCTGGTTTCCCGGGAAGACATGCTAACCATTACTCCACAGGTGTGGACAATAATGAAATAAGACAGACTGTTACAGTAAACGGGGAGCGCTACTACAGCATATTACAGAATTTCGTCATCCCTAGTCTTAGGAATGACAATATGGAAAACATAATCTTCATGCAAGATGGCGCTCCACCCGACATCTTTATCCCTGCAAAACAATTACGCAGATGTTTGGCGATCGTGTCATCAGTAGGCACTTGCCAACAATGTGGCCTCCACGATCTCCAGATTTCAATTCGGCCGACTTTTGGTTGTGGGGTTACCTTAAAGAATGAGTTTTCCTGGCACATCCAACAACCGTACTGCAACTGAAAGATGCCATCTCGCAAGAAATTGCCAATATTTCAAGACATTATCTGCAAAATGTGCATGGTGTCGCAGACAGAATGCTCTACATTGAACAAGAGAATGGCGGACATCTTCCCAGTGTTTTGTAAATCCGTTATTTGCCAACACTGTGATGTTTTTGTTTTTTCTCTATCTCAAATATTATAATATTTATAGTGGTTTAATGTTTCAACTGACTTTTGAAATACCCCATATATTGTGATACAAAAATGTGCTCAATATTTTCATGCAAATGCACATTCATAGCATCTCTGAGACCATAAATATGACTTTTGGCATGCCATCTGTCTGTACACTGGTCTACGTCTTTTTTTTTTTTTTCTTTCCTGAATAGAATTATTCTGTTAATATTCAATAGTGGAAAGTGTGTTTATGAAATAAAGTAATTTTCACTATCAAAATAAAATGGTTTATTTGAAGTCCTTATGCTAAAGTTCGACAATGTTGCTATTTTCCTCTAAAATAGCTCAGATTATTTAATTGATTTTTTTCTAGATTAGAAATACTGTAAAATAAATTATCAAAATAAGAAGACATATAAGGCAGAATTAGTTCAAGCCAGTCTATGTCGACTAGCCAATGACAGTGAAGCAGTGTTGCCTAGTTAAATCAACGTGAAGTCTCACTGATGCTTCGCTTTTTAGGGTACTTTCTTTCTTACACACACAATATTTATAGTCAGGGTTGAATTTTAAGCCGTGTCATTTGATAGAGCTAAACAAGTCTGAAGCTGACTGTACAGGAATGGAATTCATTTCACCTGGCTCACATGTTATTGCTTTAAAACTAAACAGACATATTTTTCAGCCTTCAACATGTAACATGTTCTCTGAAGTACCTCATTGTAAACAGAGATAGATTTAGTTTATTTCCAAATTCAGACTGTTGTGTGCTGTGTATTGAACAATAATACTTTCCGTACCAATGTTGTTGTTTTCCAGTGGCCACTTTTGGGATCATTTAACCCATTTTGCTTTTTGCCTCCCAATGAAGAGCACTCAGATTTCTGCACTGCTATGCTTCTTTCTTCAGTTTAGTGCACTGAAGCAGATGTTCTTTGTTCATTGACGATCCTGGTATGTTGCACAGTGGACATTCTTCTGTGTTGTAAATTCCAATCTTGCAAAGATGTGATGCAAGGCAGTCATGTCCTGTATTCAACCTGAAAATAATTACAGCTTCCTTTCTGGGTTTTAGGCTGTATGTCTTCCAAAGTTTATTTATTTTCTCCCCATTTTTTCCCTTGTGATTTGTCCCTGATTATACAGGGTGTTTCAAAAATACGGGGCATAATTTCAGGTATGTATTTCCCACATGTAGACAATCAAAATAGTTCATTACAACATGTGTCCGTAAATGCTTTATTTCCGAGTTATGGCCTTCACAACATTGAAATTCACCGGAACGTTATTCTTTCCGCAGGTCGTTGCCGTCAAAGGAGACATTAAGAGGGCACTCTGACAGTTCAAGCCGAGGCGAAGGTTACATTCAGTGTTGTGTAGGCGTTAGACTGTGCGACATGTATTCAAATCAAGAGCTGGCAGAGATACACTTCATGTATGGTAAGGCGGATGGCAATGCTGCGCTGCTCGTCGTTTGTACCAGGAGAGGTACCCACAGCGACAATGTCCAGACCGGAAGACATTTGTACGTCTCCATTACCGTCTGTGCGAGTATGGAAAATTTAACTCTCCTGGTTTGGGAAGGGGACGACCAAGATCTACAACTCCAGAAGTACAGGAGGAGACTCTGGAGGCTGTGAACATGACTCCTTCTATGAGCACACAAAGGGTAGCGTTGCAAGTCAATGTTCCTCATACGACTGTCTGGAGACTGTTGAAAGAATATCAATTGTATCCTTATCATTTGCAACGTGTACAGGCCCTGTCACCAGCAGATTACTCTGCATGAGTTAGGTTCTGTCAGTGGTTCTTGCAGCAGTGTGGTGTAAATCCGAACTTAGTATTATTTACAGATGAAGCACAGTTCACACGAGATGGCATAACAAATTTCCACAATCAGCATGTATGAGCATATGAAAACCCACGTGCAACTGTTCCATCTCATCACCAGGTGCGGTTCTTCCTCAACATGTGGGCTGGTATCATTGGTGATCGATTAGTTGGACCCCATGTACTTGTAAACAGACTTATGGGGCAGGCGTACACAAACTTCCTGGAAAACACCTTACCTCATGTTTTAGAAGACACTCCACTGATCAATCGTCAACACATTCACTTCTTGCATGATGGCGCTCCTGCACACTTCAGTCGTACGGCTCGCCGATACTTGGATCGAAGGTTTCCTGATCGATGGATAGGTAGAGGTGGCCCAATTGCTTGGCCCCCACGCTCACCTGATCTGAACCCTCTCGATTTCTACTTGTGGGGCCATTTAAAATCATTGGTTTATTCGTCTCCGGTGCCTGATTTGGAATCCCTTCGGAATCGAATTGTGGCATGTTCTAAGGACATTACGCAATACTCCTGGAGTTTGGGATCGTGTTCGCAGGTCAATGAGACATCGATGTGAGGTCTGTATTCAAGCAGGAGGTGGACATTTTGAACATCTTCTGTAATGACAACGACCTGCGGAAAGAAAAACGTTCCGGTGAATTTCAATGTTGTGAAGGCCATGTTGTAATGAACTATTTTGATTGTCTACATGTGGGAAATACATACCTGAAATTATGCCCCGTATTTTTGAAACGCCCGGGTTCGAATCCCGGTCGGGGCAAGTTATCTGGTTGAGGTTTTTTCCGGGGTTTTCCCTCAACCCAATATGAGCAAATGCTGGGTAACTTTCGGTGTTGGACCCCGGACTCATTTCACCGGCATTACCACCTTCATATCATTCAGACGCTAAATAACCTAGATGTTGATACAGCGTCGTAAAATAACCCAATAAAAAAATTTTTGAAACACCCTGTATTAATGGAGTATTTCTGCTTCTGATTTAGTTTTAATTTTGATACCTGTGTCTGAGTACTCATAGTTTTATATTGTCTATGTAATTTTGTGCCTTTTTTTGCTAATTTGTCAGCAATGTCGTTACCATTTATGCCAACATGTGATGGTATTCGCTGAAAACATATTTTAGTCTGTGTATTTTCAAGAATTTTTATTAATTTCCTTATCTCACTGATTTTCCTTGTAACAGTTCTTTTGTTTGATGTTATCGCTTATATTGCTGCTTTTGAATCGACTAATAAGACAGCAGAGTTGCTTGCCTCCGTGACATTCTCTCAAGTCACATATGTCCTCTAGATAGTGCAAAATGAGCAACAGTTCTGGCCATCCTTCTCAAAGAAAGATGACTACCGGAACTATGTCTCTTGAAGGAAATCAGGTGTCTCTGGTGTTTCATATGTTACACACAAAAGAAAAGTTCTACACTCATAGACAAAGAGTATGCTGTGATTTTCATGTTTCGTTATAGTATACAGAGTATAAGAATAAATATTGCGAAAATGTATGATATATTTGGTTGATATTCTGAACATGAACAAATTTGCCACGTCTTCAAAGAATTATAACTTGCCTCCTTAAGAACATTACATAACTTTATAAGATAAAACAATTTAATTACATTTCACTTTTAAAATAAATATTGTCATGCTAGCAATGAGGATATTTTATAATTCCAAATTCAATAAATTTGTATTTTAAATACCTTGAGTTATATCTACAGTATTACGTTTTGTACACTTTTTTTTCTAATATACAATTTTTATCTAGCATTTTAATACAACGTTATTGGGTTGTAGTTTTCACATTCACTTCTGTACAACCACTTTACCTCATAGGCTAATGTTGTCAAAGACCACAATGGTAAAATACAGAACTCTTGACCTCTATATACAGGGTGATTCACGAGGAAAGGTAAAAAATTTAGGATACGATATCTTAGGCCATTTTGAGTGAAAAAGTTCATATGAACATAGGTCCGTTTTCGAACAATGGCAGAACTAGATGCATTTTTTTTGGTAAAACATCTCGCCCCAATGTGAATCAGACGTTACCACATCCTGCTGACGTGAGACAAGGTCACCGATCGCAATGAATGATGTAACATTGGAATCTGCATTGTGAGTGATGTAGATAAGAGAAGTTCATTCACCTCACAAACCAGGTGGTGGGGCATTACAAATGTCCAATTGTCTGCCCTTGTCTGATGTAATGACACAGAACCCGCACATAATACAAACACAGTATCACTTATCAGTTCACAGCAGTTCAGTCAGCTACCTACAGCACAGTAGCTGTGCATTTTTTTTAAAGCAAGACCATTCTTTTATTACATTTGCTTCACTGTCGCTGCAGCAGTGCTTGTATTTTGGTCTTTTGCAACGTTTATTATTGTTAAAATCGTCTAGTAATAATAATTCCATGTCATTATCATGGAAGTTGAAACTATTTAACATGTTCGGTTCTTTTAAGGTTAAATGTATTACTGCAGTAATAGAAGCCAATATTAATTGTCCACCATTTTGCAGCCAGCTGACCTACAGTCTATCCAAAACTAGAAAGGTATTGACAGTTCTCTCTCGCACACTCGGAAAGGAAGCGACATTGTGAAGTTGTGCGGTAGTGCAGTGAGGCTCTTTCCACCGCCTGTCTGCCATGTCGGAACTAAGCAGCTGACAAAATCGTAAACTCATAAATTTGTATCATATGATAGTCTTTGACCAGACTACTATAATAATAATAATAGTAATAATAATAATGATAATAATAAACGTATGAATGAATGAGGATATGGTGTATAGTGTGCAAGTGATAAGTTCTCTCCATTAATACCGTACGACTATTGATTTTTTTTATACTTGAAACCTAAATTCTTTAAGACAGTGTTCAGAGAAGAAACACTGCCGTGGAAAAGATCGCATCTCGAAGCGAAGTTTGCAGCTTTTTTAACGTAGGATGCTCCTCCCGTCGGTAATATAAATATTATAGTCACCGGATTGCTTTCTCCTGAATGGCATCTAAATTTGTCACCCGCTTTTCCACTTTCCTTTTCTTTGCCGGGGTTTCAAGTCGGGAAGGTCCATCCTCTTGCTCATTCAATTTAAATTTTTCCTTTCCTATTTAACGATGTGTTCTTTCCTATTTTGAGAGTCTCTGCAGTACTATTTACCACCTGTTGTATAAGAATAAGAGGCCCACCATTTCTCTTCTTTCTCGAAATAGTGCTGCACATTACAAACCATTTCTCTCGCTTGACTTTTAAGAGGAATATCTTTTCCATTACTTCTAGGTCTCTTGCTGTCCCTTGTAGCACTCCTTACTCACTCTGAGCCTGTGGTTCGTTTTGTGCCACTAACTGCAGGGGTGATGCCTTGCGACATTGCGTAAGTGAAGCATACGGACACTATAAATCACGTTACAAATACACTCACAACTAAATTAAATTTAAAACTAAAATCAATCTAATTCTACCTCATCAACAACAAAATATCTACGAAAACAATAGCCACGACAGAACACTTGCTGTAACACAGTAACAAAGATTCAGCACTTCTGAACAAAGCACGTATTCGCTGCGAAACAGTCGGCAACGTCGGCCTGTTGTCATGGTCTGTGATTGGCTAGTTTGAGCGGTTGCCATGGTGATGCTTAGAAGCCGCTGAACTACTGTCAATACCTTTCTAGTTTTGTATAGACTGCAATTGCGTTTTTTTTCGACCCTCATTTTGCTGCAACAAAGGCATGAAGCGCTTTAAAAAAAACGCACACTAGTTATACAGGTACAGTTATCGGAAGTGTTAAGGTGTGTTTTTCAAGATGCCTTATAAATTTTCGACTAAAGAATACGCCAATATTGTGTATGTATATGGTTTGTGCAATGGAAGTTTCTTGCGTGCCGTCACAGAATATGAACGACGCTTTCCAAACATAAGATACCATATCAAAGTTGGATGAAAGACTTGGTATAGCAAAGGAAGATGGAAACGAGAGAGGTGCTAATCGGCTGTATTTTGTATGCTGCACACCGCATAAAGAACAGCCACGAGCAACTCTCCCGAGCGACGAGCGCAATTCACACCCGAGCGCAACAGTGCATTGAAGCAGAAGGAGGTACCTTCGAAAATATGCGAAAACATCGATCCCGACGTCTAGAATATTAGGTATGTATGAATACGTGAATATAAACTTTAAATTTGACCGTTATCTATCTCTAAATGCGAGTTAGTACAATGGAATCACAAGTTTTTGTGAAATCAAAGAGCCATATCTCCGTAACCATTCGAAAATGGACCCATATTCATGTGAACTCTTTGACCCAGAATGACTTCAAAATTCACATCCTAAATTTTTTAGCTTCCCTCGTGAATCACCCTGTAGGTATAAGGTAGAGGATTAAATTAAATTAGTGAGGCTTTATTTTAACAGAGAAGAAGAAACTACTCTTCAATTTCAGTATGAGTACTAAATTACGTAGTGCATATGCTTAAGTTGTATTACCGCCTGATTCGTAGCCTGTCTCGACAAAGTACTGTATCTCCTCTTTCCTCTGGAGAAATAAACAGTAATAAATTAAGCATTTCTGTGCAAGGAAGTCTGAACATTTGAGTAAACTTTCTTCCTTACTGTTTTTTCAAGCATGAATTTCCACATGTCAGATAGTGTAATAAAATATTGAACATTTTTTTTTTTTTTTTTCTTTTTTAGAAAATTAAGGCACAGTTTCTCTCTCATTAACAGAGTAAATTTCTACATAGCTTTCACTTTATTTCGCATGTTAGTGACTCCAAGATCTACCTACTGACTTTTTAAGCAAAATAATAATAAAATTGGGATAATAATAACTTAGTGAAAGTATTTAAACATAACACACAATGATAAAACAGGTTGCTCATGCTCTGTCCTGCAGTGATTGACATTGTCTGCATTTTTTTCCTATATGTATCTGCTGTACATCAATATTCATATGTCTGAGGTCTCGCCCACCTCATTGAATATTACACGTCTACAATGAAGTAGACAATGTGTATTATTACCATTTAGTACAAGAAAAATTCGTACCGGCACCGGGAATCGAACCCAGGAGAGAGGGGTTCGACCGGTGCCGTGGATCGTGTCCCGGCATAGCTCAGTTGGAAAGAGCGCGCAGAGCTGAGAGGTCCTGGGTTCGATTCCCAGTGCCGGTACGAATTTTTCTCGTATTAAATGGTAATAATGTATCTGCTGTCTTTGTCTTTCACTTATGTGCCATGTGTCGACAATGTACTACTACAGCAAGCTATTGGCTGAGGTTATATGCCTTCTTATTCTGAAAACAGTATAACATCGACCATGCACACTCAAAGATGTTTGGTTTAGAGCAGTAATTTTACTAAGACAATATTTCACATTAGAAAATTCTTCAGGAAAACATTTTAGGACTTAAAGAAGATTTGTATGAATTACCTGGGATAAATTAGTGTATTATTGTATCATCATTGTTGATTGGTCACGAGCATTAACTGGCATTCGCTAGTTTCTCTCTTTAATTTTCATTAAAATAAAGATAATGTTGTTTTGACACATTAGGAGTTCTTTGTTGAGTTGCACTTCAAGTTAGTGCTCTCGTGCATTTTGAGTCTTAAGTTAATGCCATTCCATACAGTTGTTATTCTAAGAAATTATTAACATTATAAAATGAGAATGCGACTATTGCTGATGTCATAGTCAGAAAGTTTTAATATTTTTATGAATCTTGTCATCCAGTTTTGTTTACAGTTTATTGAAATAGTCATTTTATTTGTTGTTTTTATTTTTATGTATTGTTATTTATTCTCCTTTTCTATGTGGTTTTAAAGGTATTTCTCAAATGCAGTTGCGTGTAAACATTTATCAATGCTAACCTTAGATATTGAAGTATAAAAGAAATGTGAACTTGGATTTTTAAACTTAGAGGATAAATCAAGGAGTGACCTAAGTTATGCAGGTTGAAACTAAACTTTTATTGGACCATTTACTCATATATCACTGGTATGTTATTGTATCCTGTAGCTAATTAAGTGAATCAACTTTATGTAAATTTCCGTAAAATAATTATTTATTTAATGTAAACTGTAGACAAGTTGAGCAAGAGATTTGTATTCAGTGTGACTTGTCATGCAACAACAACTTTAAATGACCAGCTTCTTTCAACTGTTGTTAAAGGTACGGTTACATCACAGTCTAGTATATACAGTCACGAAGCTCAATACGTAGTAAATATGCATCCACAGGTAGTTGCTAACCACTAGGATCACTACTATCGCCTCATTACAGACAATGCGAAATAGTTCCTGCACAGTCTATTGTTTCTAGGACTCTCATAAACTCAAGCTTCGTGACTGTATATACTAGACTGTGGTTACATGTTGGTTCTTTTTCTGTGCAATTTTTTTTTTTTACTGCAGCAATAAAAATTGCTCATCGTGTTCATACATAAACTAAAAGTAGCATACAGCATGCTATTTTTCGTGCTGTGCAAAAGTTGTGACAGCATATAGCGAGAATGTTCATATTCAAGGCACTACATTTGCGGCAACAGTGCAGCTGCAGCTTTATACATCTGTGTTAATTCTTCATTGCATTTTATGGTTATGTTTGCATTATGTTTTCAGATGATGAAATGCAAGCAACAGTGTATTTATCAGTGATTTAATTATGAAAGGGAGAACAAAATGTCGAACTACAAAAGCACAACTTGCTTGGTAAAAGAGTTAATAAAAGTAGAGAACAATGTAAAGTTACAATCTTCTTCGAGAATTATGACATAGGGAATTAGTGATGTTATAACAAATTTTGACGAATATTAACAATGCCTTACATAATTAGAAACATTAAATCCAGATGTTTGAGATGGGCATGGCATGTAGCATGTATGGGCAAATCCAGAAATGCAGATAGTGTTGGTTGGGAGGCCGGAGGGGAAAAGACCTTTGGGGTGGTCGAGGCATAGGTGGGAGGATAATATTAAAATGGAATTGAGGGAGGTAGGATATGATGCTAGGGACTGGATTAATGTTGCTCAGGATAGGGACCGATGACTGGCTTATGTGGGGGCAGCGATGAACCTCCGGGTTCTCTAAAAGCCATTTGTAAGTAAGTATTAGCAATACTTTTTTTTATATAATATTAACTGTTTTACTGTGCAATTTTTGTTTAACATCGTCGTCTGACATTTATATGGCATTATATTTTTTCTTGTGGCAATCAGCATTTGCACAGCTAAAAGTATTCCCCTGGTTCAAGTAAGTCTCTTACTTATTTTTCTGTCCTAAAGCCGCCATAAAAACGTCAATATACCTTACTTCAATAATAACCAGTAGCACAATTCACGTAAACAATATTGACAAAACTCTATTTGAAATTGTGCTACAGAAAATTAAAAAAAAAATTGTTTTATTACATTAACTCTGTTTATGTTGTATATTTAGCAGTTGCCATAAATCACTTACTTTGATCACGTCAAACACTGTAATATACAAACACAATATTTGCATTATTGGCAAATTTGGGTAGCAACACTGCTGACAACCTTTTCATATGTTGCTACTTAAAGTAGCACAGCATGAAAAAGTTGCGAATATTGGTTTGGTAATCATTACTTTCCAAGTGCACTGTTTTTCACACGTCACAGTAAACTAGTTGTGCAGTATTTTACATTGATGCAGTAGAAAGTTTCGCAGCAAAAGTAGCGACACGTGACTGTACCTTTAGTTATTGTCTAAAATACACATGGCACTAATTATTCAAACTTCGAACTTTGTAAGTATATTGTATAGGATTGCTCATTATTCACTTTATCATTTTCAACCAGTCGACCCCTTACCAACTTTAAGAAAACTCTAATCAAAGGACATTCGACATTTGAGTACTCACTGCATTTGTAGTTTGTTATTATTTTGTAGATTTTCTTTGTTGAAAATTGTAGATGTTTGCATACCAGTCTTATGTTATCCTTTTCTCTCTCTCTCTCTCTCTCTCTCTCTCTCTGTGTGTGCGTGCATGCC
The DNA here is from genome assembly GCF_040183065.1 of Periplaneta americana. Taxonomy (NCBI): domain Eukaryota; kingdom Metazoa; phylum Arthropoda; class Insecta; order Blattodea; family Blattidae; genus Periplaneta; species Periplaneta americana. The sequence continues at coordinate 84,327,186 of NC_091123.1, read as the reverse complement.
ACAACTTCTGTAGGGAATACTGGACCGGAATGAGGTGATTATATGAAAATGAATTTTATTACCTACTCAAATTTTGAACTTTCATTTCGGAAAATGAGTTTACTTGCATTTGTTCCTCTCAGTGAATTTATTATTTCAATACCAATATCATACATTTTCTTGAAGTTGTGTTGCATTTCTTGTGGTGTGGAAGAGAAGGCCTGATGGCCTTAACTCCATCAGAGTAAATAAATAAATTTCCAGGGTATAAACACTACAGTATAGAGGTTGAATTCGGTATTATTGTCTTATTGAAAATTATTCCTGAATGTCAATGTCACTGTCCATGTTATTTACTGAAAATTCTTTAATCCTCACAGGTAGCAAGTCTTGCCCAGAAATTAAGCCAAAGTGAGGATGAAAAGGCAAAAAAAGTGGACGAGATGTCAAAGTTGTCACAGATGCACATAGCACATATTAATAAACTTCAGGAGCATACAGATAAAAGCGGACTTGATCAAGGATCTTCCCATATTACAATAAGAGAGGGTGAAGGACTTTTCGAAATACATTCCCAGTCTATGCATCTTTCTCCTGAAGGACTAGCTTATCTTACAGAAGAGGTGAGTTATTTATTAAGGCTAGTGCAAAGGAACAAATTGGTTTCTTCTTCAGTTTCTTTGGTAAAGAAGAATTTTTGTAATGAGCTGCAGTTTCAAAAGAAGGTACTCTATTTCTGCCAAAAATTCTTCCAATATTTTTTTCATTTTCTTACAACCACTGTTTTCATGGGCAGAGGATTAAGTACAGTTGTGCAAGGAAAATTGTGGAATAAAACTGTCGAAAATAATAGAGACTACCTAGAGAAGTTGTTGGGTCATAACCAGAGTTGTGACTAGATTCATTGTAAGTATTACCTATCTTCCATTCTTTCTTTGTTTCTTACTCTGCTTAACATCTCCTTACTGTGGGTAAGGGAGGGAGATTCACTTGATCATACTTAGCTCACAAATGGGGACCTCGTTGATCATGGGATCTGCTTGACACGGAGCCACCGCTGTGTAGACACATTACAGGACAATCATAAGATAATGGATAAACACCCAACTTTGTGGATGGAAGATAAATTTCTTCCACTGCCCATGCCGGGAATTGAATCAACGTTTGTCTATATTTTAACTGCATGAAGTTAGATATTATTGCATATTCTTGTGTATTTGTTTCAGAAGTGTGAATGTGACAGCGAAAATGTGAAACATGATGCTCCAAGCTTATTTCTTACCTGGCTGTTTTTTAAAGAAGATATTGCATACACACCAGTGGAGAAAGCTGCAACAGATATTGACTTCGATAGTTCATTTGTTCACAGAGTGACTATAAATAATGAATTCCTTGAATATTTGGCAAAGGTAATAAATAATTACTGGTACATAAGTACACAGACTTTATAATGAATAAAATTATAATCTAAATACAGGGTGGAAGTAATAACTGTGCAGATTGAAGGGAGTAATAGAATACATTAAAATAAATAAAAAATCTACTATATATTTTGTAATTAAATGCATGGTTAATTAGAAACTTGGGCTGAAAGTCTGCATAGTTTGACAACTTCTCATGGTATCTCATCTATGAATACACGCGCGTGCACACACAAACACACACACACACACACACACACACGGTCTGAATAGCAGCATTCCATCTGTTACACTGCAGTAGGGTTGTCAGAACTTCTAATAACAGAAATAATGATACGTGTTAATCTTTTCATTTAATTTGCAAGAAAACCATCCATTTTATTTAAAACTGCAGAGATAATTCCATATCAGTTTCTCTAATGATAAGAGTGAAAATCAGAATCATACAGATAGTACTTATCCAGTAAAACAATGTTGACATTTAGGGGAAAATTATTTTTCTGAGAAAAATATTCATTTGGGACTAATATAGTATCAGAATTTTTTTATTGTACTCTGTCTAAGGAATAAGCTGTCGAAAATTACTTCCATCCTTATATATAATATATGTATGTGTATGCTTTTGGGAGATTTTAATTTTCTAATAAAGACTTTTGTTCCAACTTATTATGAGCCATAACAGAAATTTTAAAATATTTAATCTAGAAGGCACAATGTCTGATATTTGATGATGCCACTAGATTTGGCAGAAGTTAAAACATAGAAGGAATTGAAGCACAAAATTAGTATCTTTACGACATTTCAAAGAACTTAAATGACTGGAATATCATTCTTAGTTAAACTTTTTGTGACGTAGGAGATGGGACATACTACAGCACACCTTTTGCGAATGTGATTATATCTTAATGCCCAAAATGCAATAGTGAATGCAAGTACATCACAACACACTTCCAACACAGTTCAGTGCCAGGTATAACAATAATGAAACTGATTGCATTTGCAGTCTTCCACATCTTGGCAATAAGTAGTTGATTATCTTGGAGACCACTTTGATGTTTGTTGATCTTAATGCAAATGGTTCTAACCAGCAGCGGCTAGTGACCGAAATCCTCAGTGAGGCCTATAGTCAGTAGTTTAAGCAGGCTGCCTTCCATACAAAATGTTTATTATTGATGATATATTATTATGATTAGCATTATTACTATATTATTATTATTATTATTATTATTATTATTATTTATATCATTATCATTAATGAAAAATAATAACATGTCAGTCTTCAAATAAGTTGCTATGCTGTGAGTTGATTTCAGTAGGCTTAACTATTTAATTTTTATAAAGCAACGAATATTATGCTCAACTGTAGAAGCATGTGTTGAAATTCCCCTGGAAATATTTTTCAGATCACTGAAGTTTCAGTAGACACACTGTTCTCTCTTTTTTTGTTTGTTTTTGTTTTATTTTTTGACAGCAACAAGCACGACCAACAGAAAAGTTTATTTTGCACCACATTACCAAAGACCCATTTATGTTATTCACACCAGGATGCATTGAAAGCTCGCATTTTAAGATTATCTTTCTGAAAAATTATCAGTGATGGCATAGGTCTGTCTTAATTTAAAACTTTCCTTTTTTCATTATTATTTCCTATCAATAACAATACTCCAACAATGAATTTATTACAATTATCATCATTATTTCTCGCATTTCCTTCGATTTATATTATTATTTAGAGATTTATATTATTTACATTATTATAGAGGTATATTACTGTTAATAATAAAATTGAGTTATATATTCCAGTTAAGGAAATGTGTAGAACAAGTAAAAGCTACTAACTTATTACTTTAGTGGTTAAATTCCATTTACATTTCTAATTTATTATTTTCCTGAAACACATAACCACAGTGGACCACACGATGATTCACCACTGTTATTCTCATCCCAACCGACACTTGAGACTGGCATTGACAAAAAACCGGGTTCTGAATGGGAGAAGTGAAGGCTGATGGGTGGGGGAATACCTGCTAGGCCACGAGGCCACAAGAAATGTGCCTCAGTTTCAGGTTTCCGAATGCAACCTTAAAACCCGTGGAAACATACAAAATGCAGAAGCCAGACCTGGCACAAGCGATTCTGGCCTCTGGAACAAATTTTACTGCAGGTCTGTATACATCACAAAGTTTTCTACTACTACAACTCTATACACTTCATTGAAATAACTAATATAATATGTTATATACGACTAAAAACCACTAAAATTTTTAGTTTAAGGAAGCAAAGTGAATGAGGTCAGCCTCACTTGCCTCAGCCAATCAGCCGCCACTGGTTCTAATCCATAGGAAACTAAAATATTCGAGGACTTAGAAAATGGAACTGCGATTGCAAAATGTACTAATATGTATCGTGCACATTTACATGTTCATGTACATATTGTGAATTTTTTAGAATAAAATATGTTCAGGAAAAAATTAAGTCATTGTTATTATAATTTTTGAAGTAAGTTATTCTCATATGACATTTTTTTTTTTCAGGATTATTGTATTATTGAAGTTCATAAGACTGTAGGTGATGCAAGTGAAACTGTAGCCAGAGGGACCATTTCTTTCTCAGAACTTCTTAAATTTCCTCAAAATAAAATACATGGCACAGTGTCATTAAGTGGAATGAAAAATAAAGAAGCCAGCATTGATTTTGGAATTATCCAGTGCTGGTTCCGACTCAGTTGTTCTGTCCAGCTTATCAGTCACTATCTTCAGCAAGCAGATGTAAGGACGGAAAATTTGGTAATTTGGTATTTATTTCATAGTATCGAGTATTGTCAGATAAACACAAAGATCCATGACTTACCAGCACTTTTGTGTACTCTAAGTATAGTAACATTACTTATGCAACAAATTTATGGACTGAAATATATATAGTGTGTCCCATTGAAGAGAAAACATGACTTTGTATTACAGTGCGTTTTTGCCATCGTGCTTGCGATGATTGACTGGTCGCTTGCCCAGTGGAAGTCTGCTCTTCTGCCGCTAAGATGACATATATGCCTGACATAGCTATACTTTTTTTTTATTGGGTTATTTTACGACGCTGTATCAACATCTAGGACACAGCTATACTAAAAGCCAGGTTATAAACTGATTAAACAGGAAGTAGTAGGAAGGGCGAGAGGAAAGTGCGGGTTAGAGGGCTAGCCTGTGCAGCAATGATACGTTGAATGTGGGGGTGTGGAATGGAGAAGGAGAACGGAACATTTCATTGGACCTCACGTGAAAATTTCGGCTGCTAACAAGAATCTGGCAACGCGATCACAGAGACAGTATAGCCAAACTTCCCAATTCATTTGCAGTATCACCCGCATTATGAGTCGCATTTCGTACAAGTGTCATTAGCTCATGCTTTCTTAAAAGCGGTAATTTTAATTATTAATATTGTTGATAGGTTATGAAGAAGTATATACAGTAGTAATTGAATAGAATAATGAATTCTTCTGTCTAATGCATTAAGGGAATATGAAGGCAGGTGATTTATTGTTGCTTGTTTATATAAGCACTACTTGTGACTTACTTAACTGTTCTAATTTCCGTGTTGTGTGTACTATAAATTAATAGTAGACCTAATATTGTACAATTACTCTTATTTATTTATTTATTTTAAACATTGGCTCAGCTAGCTCGAGTTTGCCTTTTAGATTTGTATATATATATATATATATATATATATATATATATATATATATATATATATATATATATATATATAATTAATTAATAATAATAATAATACATTTTTTAAATTGTTAACTGCCTCCCATTGATGGTAGCCCAGAAGGACTCAGTGTACTCTCCTACATGAATTTTACAATATTAAATGTTTACATAAATTTTGTTGACAGAAAATTAAAATAAACACATGTGAATTATAAAGTGAAGAAACAGAAATTAAACAGAGTGAATATGATAACTCAGAATTTGGCAAGAGCGTTTCAAAACTGAAGTTATGATGTCAGTAGTAAGTGTCTGTGGTAGTTCAAAAGTCTTCCTGAAGTTTTCAGAGAACTTGGGAATCACACCACGAGCTCCAATAAGAAGACCAATCACGTCAATGTTTTCAAGCTGGTAATAATAATTGCATATACATGACTCAGTCAGTATAAGTATAAAATTAAGATCATATCCATTAAATTATTATTATTGATTTACAAAAATAGTAAACTCAATTTATAACAATGACTCATAATAAAATAAAATAAAAATTACTATAATATATATTAATATATTTAGTTAACACTATATTATTATTATTATTATTATTATTATTATTATTATTATTATTATCATTATCATTCGAATTGAATCGTTATTCGTTTAACTGAAATGTTTGAATTCGTTATATAATTCTTTATTATATCAATAATTGAAAATACAGCTATGAGACTTATTTTAAACATATCGGTGACAAACGCTGAACACTCTTTTGAATTTCGCGCCACTCTGTGGCAACAGAGCTCAGGAAGAGAGCAACACAATGTTGCTCAGGTTTAGTCAGTTCATACCTGGCTTTTAGTATAGTCAAGACCATTTCCATTCATATCAACACTACGATGTCTATAAATAAAACAGTTTATCTGTAACTTGGCCTCTGGCAGTATTCGTTTAGCTGAGATGGAGAACAGATCGTTTCGTCGTGGTAAACAGACATTCATTAAGGGAATGTATTTGATAATATTTTGCTTCAACAAGGCGAAAATTCAGACGTAAATTTCCTGACAGGCCAGTACCCTCTACAAAAACAATATTAAGGTTATTTAATAGATTCAATGAAAAAGGTTCTGTAAATGACAGAAAAAGATGACCAAAGCACCATGTCCTCATGGAGGAAAACTGGATGAAATTGGTGCGTCATTAGAGCATAGCCCACACAAGTCTTTGAGACGTTTAGCATAGCAGACGGGGATTTCTAAAGCATCTGCGGGAGTGGCAACAAAATTATTTAAACTAAAACCGTACAGAATTCCATCATGTCATGAATTACAGACCCAGGATTATAATTGCAGGCTTAATTTTTGTAATCAACTGTTAGAAAAAGCAAATAACAAAGAACTTGATCCTCGATCGATTGTTTTTATGATGAGGCTTGATTTCATCTGCATAGCCGCGCGGCATCACAGAATGACAGATATTGATCATCAGAGAACTACATATTGTGCATAAAACTTCATTGTAAGTTTTAACGGATTAAGTTGCTCAAGCGACTTGCCATCTCAGTGGCAGAAACGCGGCCTCCCATTGAGCACACAGCTGGTCAGTCATCACGAGCATGATGGCGAAGACACACTGTACTACAAATTTCTGTAAAACACTTTATAATTGGCAACTACTTACTACAGTAGGCTTTGGTCAAGCCTATAACGTAAATACAAAACTGTTTCTAAGATACACTAAAATACGTTTCTACTTTTTCTTAGCTTTCTGATTTAAGGGTATATAATTATGTCAACTGCAGCACTTAAGTTGTGTCTCCACTATTAAACATTTAACAACAACATGTTAAATGTTAAATTGTTTACCGTTAACATCCCAACATGTTGATTGAACATTTTAATGCTAATTTCATTTAACACTTTGTCCACACTGTTAAACATGTTAAACTTGACTTTCTTTGCGTAGTCCACCATAAACAGTCTATGAGATTTTAATATAGATAGTGTTTTATTTTCAAACCTTGAACAATGGACTCAGATGATGATCTGACTTTTGTAATTGCCTCTATTGCTTATTACAAGGCTTTGAAAAGGAAGAAAATGAGAATGTGGATGCGACAATATCTTAGTAAAAGACACTATGTAGGATACATTCTAAATGAGCTTAAAGTTGAATACAGTATCGATTTGGATTCAAAAACTTGCTGAGAATGTCAGAACACGATTTTAGTATAGTACTGCAAAAATACTTCCTGTTACATCAAAGAAATACACAATTTAAGAGCAGCCATTTCATCTCAATTAAAAAAATTACAGCGCGATTGATTATCATAGGACCTATGACATGATAGATGTTAAAGGAGTGGGTAATATCGTATAATTATTCTTTCCGAAGTTTTACGAACGTTAACATACATCACCAAATACGACCATTACTGACGTCAACATAGCATTAACGTTTAGCGTAAGACGAGAGTGCGAAAACTTTCTATTGTATTCTCGAGAACAATTAAATAATAATTCCAGTTCTCTAAAACAGTCGTTCTTCTTAGTTTCGCCCGTGTATTTTTTTGCAGACACATCCCACAAACAAAGCCTTTCCATCAGTGCATTAATTTTATTCTAATGTATTTTCTTTCGTCCACTCCATTACTTCGAACAACTTACAGGCAATACCAAGGACCAGTGATAGTATAAAAATGATCAAGATACGCGCCACAAAATCGGAACTTATAGTTGTTGCTATGGAAACTGTACGAACTTTGCCGAACTGTACCAACGCTGCACAAGCAAATGAATTGACTTTGACATGTTTTCCATTTCTGCTGGAAAACACGCCAACATGTTAAAAGTGTTAAATTCAACATACTCAGTTAACATGTTAAGTCAATTGAGACTTGAAATGTCCATATACATGTTAAATTCAACATGTTGTTAAATGTTTAATAGTGGAGACACGCCTTTAGACACAATGCCTCATTGTGCACCCCATGAGATGGAACTCAAGTCAGAAAACTGCAATATGATACCAGCCTTGTGATGCTACTGGATTTAATTTCCTGAAATTCTTCGTTTAAACAGTAAATGTTTCCCGAGATAATGATACCTGATTTGATTTAGACCTGAACAATCTAGCAAAATGTGATGACTCAACCTCCATCCCACATTTTCTACAAGTTGGATCATCACTAAGGCCCAATAATTGCAGGTGCTTATTTAGATGCAATGTCCAGTCAAAAGTCTGGTTAGCCATCTTAGAATTCTCCTTTCGAAGGCTAAGAGTTGTTGTCCTAAAAGGTATATAATTTGAGGGAGGTGGGATATGATGATAGAGACTGGATTAATCTTGCACAGGATTGGGACTTATGGTGGGCTTATGTGAGGGCAGCAATGAACCTGCGGGTTCCTTAAAAGCATTTGCAAGTAAGTAAGTGACATGACAGAATATAGACAATTAACTTCTTCGGCAATTTATGTGTATAATGTTAATGCAAAACCATAAATTTTATATGAATAATTTTAAAATCTATAAAGAAAAACAGCAACAGCACTTAGAGACCCTGCCTAAAGAAACACTGCATTGTAATATAAATAATAACAAAAATATGGGCTATTTGTAAAACTAAGGAGTAGCAAGTGAGACTCATGCTCCAAAGGCTGTACTTGTGTGTGGGTCCTAATTCTGCTGATTACCTGATAGAATTTTTTCCGAAGTTTTTCCTTCCTCTAAAGCAAATATCAGTGACAATAAAGAGAATCCTCGGACTCATTTTGTTGAATATCATGTTCCTACTATCAATTCCAGTGATTCTAGATAATATTGTACTTGATACACGTAACTAATAATAAAATAATGATCTCCTGAATAATAATTTATTTCTGAATAGATACCATATCACCTTTTTTATGTAAAAAAACTTATCTTAAGAAAGTTAATAAAACTAGATCTAGCAAGTTTCTTTTAAGAATAAAGAAGATCAATGTCTTAAATCAATATCTGTTCTTTAGATAACAATATTTTGATAATTAAAACATGTTCATAAAATTAATTTAAATTGTATATATTTCATTGCAGAAACCCAGAAATAAAGTACCTGTTCCTGCTCCGAGACAGATTAACAAATGTGAGTATATAATGAATAACTAGGAACTAAAAATGTGAAAAACAATTTTGTAATTGCATTGATTTTTTCGTCATACCTTCAAATTAGTATTTATCTGTTTACAAGAATAGAATTGTCTCGTAATAATATGTAAAGATTCAATGCATTTTACGTTATTTTATTACGAAATGTGGTTGATTGCTTACCAGTAATTTTGAGTGTGATCATTTAGATCTTTTGAACTCTGCTAGTCTAACTTATCAAATTCCATTTTCAAGGCGGAAACACCTGAGAGGCGTAATTCATTACCCTGATGATAGGATAACAGGTGACAATGACAGAAAGTGGAGTTTAATTTTTTGATATGGGTAAGAAATGGTCGGTTTTTTTTTTTCTGAAATCTTCTCATTCAAGAACAGTTTTCGTTTATGTAGCATAAATCTATGGCACAAAATCATTATATCTATATACTTCCCTTTTAAAGAGAAATCACAATAAAAAATTTGATCACCTTTAAAAATCACTCTTCCTCGATGATTTTTGAATCTGTAAACTTCGGATTCAATTATAAACTAGGAGGCTGGACTTGGCATATGAACTGTGCTAGAGGGGAAAGAATGAGTTATCAGAGAGCTTGTTTAATGATGGTTAATATTATAAAAATCTACCGACATGGAAATTAAGCTCAGACTAAAACCTGTCTTCTCCCTCCATACCCATTGGTGATGTAGTCACGACAATGATATGGTTACAGGACAGATCTTTCTCCTCTACTGTAAAATCGAAATCTTTTCCTTTTTATTATTATTTTGAGCACTTTTTTCAACTGTCGAATCTTTGAGTTAGGCCTAGTTATTCGTAATTTTTAATTTAAGATTTTAAAAGATAAATTGATTTGTAATATTACTTTTCAATGTTACTAAAATTTATTGGAATATTTGTAAGTATATAAAATGTGTTCTTTGTTACTTTATAACCGGTAAATACTCTGAAGTAAATTTAATATTTGAAAATTTAAGTCATTGAATTGCGATATAATTTTTGAGCATTGAAATTATGTGATAAATGGAAGTATGTCTAATGTGTCAGAGTTCATTATAATTTCAATTTCTTCTTCCTTTCCTCCACCACCACCACCACCAGTATGTCGAAAGGTTTATTCTAATGTTGACTATCCTGACTACAGAGATGAAGATTGTCTTTTCCATCTCATATTTTTTCATAATTATATTTTAAGAGAGGGTTCTTACCTTCTTCTTTTGTATATGTGTGCATGCATATGAAAGGGGACCACTTGATGACTTTTAGTTTCAGACAGTGATTTGAGCGTGATCCAGTTGATGCAGGAATTTAATATTTATATAGTTTATTGCTTAAGATGTGATCATTCCAAAGGTATAAAAAAATTCACCAGTTTGAATCCTCCCTTTATTTTTTTTTTAAGATTATATCTGAAAGTAGAAGCCACCAAGTGGTCCCTTTTCATATGCGCAAACACATATGATGTAGCCTATTTTGTCTTATAAGTTAAACATTCCTGTTTTGTGCTGAGTTTGTAGATCTTAATAATAATAATAATAATAATAATAATAATAATAATAATAATAATATCGCATTGGCAGGACCCTTGTTGTCATTCACCCCTACTTTATGAGTGTGCTCATAGATGTCGCTAGTGCTGAGAAGTGTAGACCACTTAGTTTGTCAGAGACTATCCAGAGTGCACCACAGGTGATGGATGTACATTACACTCGTAATGAATGATAATGAGAATGGAGAATTGTTTGGATGTCACAGGATAACTGAAGTACCTGAGAAAATATCTGTATTGCCTGAACCACTCGCTTACCAATACAAGTTATAAATTCAGGGTGAATCGACCAGGTTTTGAGCTTTAAGCTCAGTGCATTTGCACCAAGCCACCATGGTGGGTATTTTTTATTTTGACTTATCATTTATCATCTTTTTGATTTTATAATGTAGACAGGTAGGCTGTTTTGCTTTCACTTGTGTCATTTTTTTTCTTTGGCCTTCTGTGATTATTTCATATTTTGAAAACGAAAACAAGAAAAAAGTACTAGAATGAGCTTCATGCTATTTTGGCATCAGGGCTTGGAATAAAGCAATCTAATTTTTTGTGTAGGATTTTCGTATGTGAATACATCTATCTGCGAGATAAGATGTAAGTTTCTGTGTAATGTTGGGATGGGAACATACAGTGACGTGCATAATTATGCAACTCATTTCTGTATTATATTAGTTTATCACAAAATACCTGTGGACACAAATATATCTTTATATATTTTCTCGAAAATATATTAAACAAATACAAGGGTTGTTCAGTAAAGATCATGATTTATTTTTGACTTGGACTGCAAAAAAATGAAGAATGCATATAACATTTGGGAAAGGTATTAAAAAATCTAAATGCAATATCCTGTACTTCACGAATAGCAAAGTCTGGGCTGAATTGAGGATGGGGAATACTTCTAACATCTGATATTTGGATAAGATATTCAGGATGTCAAGGCAGCACACTGCTTCTCATACAAGATGAAATTAAATGTGTGTTAGTAGATTCACTTGTCATCAACATATGAATTATATTAATTCATAAAAACTGTGCTAATAAAAACATTGTGAGTGGTCTTTATTGAATAGGTCTTGAAAATAGTGTAATTTTTCAGAAGTAAGTAGTTTTCAGAGGAAATTTTATCACATTAACATTTTTTTAAGGTCCTCCTTGTATCCAGTCTTGTGCTGACGAGCAGAGGCGAGGTAAAACTTCTACAGAAGAATTGATGGATAACAAGAGAAATTGCTTTGGGATGAGTGCTATTCAGGTGCAGTTGAATAACTCATTTCCAGAGAGTTGCTGAAGTTAATTTATAAAATATTGCCTAATGTGTTTAAACGTTGAAGACTTTTATTATAAAATATTTATAAAATGAGGATATGTTTTGTGTTATGTTAGATAAAAAAGAAATATGCTTAGGTTCTCTAATTAAACTTGTTAATATTTTTACTGCTAATTTGTTACTTTTTATTAGCGACATTTATATATATATATATATATATATATATATATATATATTATTATTATTATTATTATTTATTTATATTTAGAGACTATACCGAGTGTAACAAAAATATTAGGACAAATTTTGAGAGCGAGTTCACCTCCCCAAGGCAATAAAAAATGTCATATAAATACATATCCAGAAATGCCTGGTTTATGAGTTATTCAATAACAAAGACAAATGTTAATATATAAATTCAAACTGATGGAATACATTTAAAAGGACACATCAACAATTATTAACAGTATTTAAACTCTCTATTCACAGTAAACGTTCAGAATGTTGTCCACCTACCTCAGCACACTCATGGAGATGTTGGATCATGGACTGTCCCACTCTATCGAAGACCCCAGGACAGTATCGAATGATTTTGAGGGCTCCTACAATACACTTATGATGCATCTCTTCATTTGGAATATTTGTTGCATAAACTAGGGCTTTTAGGTGTCCCCACAGATAAAAATCTAAAGGATTGAGGTGTCGGACCAATGTGCAGGCCATGGAACTGGTCCTTCCCTACTTATCTATCTGTCAGTGCATCTCCAACAATGTGGCTGAAATATACTGGAGCCCCATCATGCATAAACCATAGGATTGCTCTTATTGCCAGGGGCACATCATGTAGAAGGTCTGAAATAGTGTTTACAATAAACTCCCTGTAGATTTTGCCTATAAGTTGTGATAGTGAAACATATGGGCCTATCAGGCAATCACCTACAATACCAGCCCATACATTGAGCTTGGACTGTTGCTGGTGTCTAGTCTGAATTGTATTGTGAGGATTTTCGTCAGTCGACAAATTTGTGATACCATCCGTACCAAATGTTGCTTCGTCTGTAAAAAAGACTGAAGAGACAAATGATGGATTGCCAGTTTGTGCAATGAACCATCGGTAAAAGTTCTCCAGTGGTGGCTAATCAGCAGACACAAGACTCTGCACACTTTGAAGATGTTATGGATACAAAAGCTGCTCATGAAGTATTCGCCATGCTGTCATATGACGTGTACGAAATGTTACGGCCAATTGTCTTGTGCTGATATCTGAGTCTTCTGAACACTCTGTAGAATACGTTCTTCTATGTTAGGCATACAGGCGACTCTTGGTCTTCCTTAACCTGCAGTTTATGGTGCTACGGTTCCTGTTTCTGCAATTCGACAATACACTGCAGTAAAAGTTATCATCTAATGTAGCTGCACAGCCCTGCGACCATTACCATTAGCCCGACTGTACATAAAAATATATCTGGCTAGTCACAAAATGGATATTCTGCCATGGTTAAGCGCTAAATTGTAACTGAACTGCAGTAAAGTCAAATGTACGAAACAGACTAACCACGTGTGTAAGCAAGTTTCCTTGGCAGTGCATGGCCATCTAGGGCATAATAAAAAGTAAGTAAATAGACTTGTATCGATAACATCAGTCAGTTATTTGCGAAATCTGATTTATTATTTGTAACATTGTTGGATTGTACTTCAAAACTCATTGAATGTCATCTTTCAATAATAACTCATAAACCAGTCATTTCTGGACATATGTTTATGTGACCTTTTTTCTTTTTGCTTTGTGTAGAGAAGTCACTTCCAAAGTTTGCTCCAATATTTTTGTTACAATCTTATATAATATGTATTTTCCGGATGTAATTAGCATGACTTTGAAGTCTTGTTAGATTGATAAATATAATTAAATTTGCATAGAAACTTCATCATCAAATCGAAAGTCATGAACTTAAGTTTAACAGTTATAATGAATGGATTTATTCTTATTGATTACAAATGAATTAATGTATTACATATAAATTTATATCATGCTCAGTATTGTTGATAATAAGAAGCAAAACAGATGCGAAATGTGCCAGTGCTATATGTTACTTTTTAATTATTTCTTAATTTATTTTAACCGTGTGATTATATTAAACCAAATGAAAAATTAATGTTCTTCTTCTACTATCGTATGTCAATTTGCTCGTGCTTCGGGATTCTAGTTCTTTTGTGAACCTACTAATACTTAACCTTCTTCTTAGTTTATATTACAACAATATGAATGTAAGTCTCTTTGTTGCCATTTTCTATTTAGATGGTCAGCCAGTTTTCTTTGTAGTTCGAAATTTTACCGTTCATTACTCCTGTAATTTCTACTGTAGTTTTTTTTTTTTTTTTTTTAAGAATAGTACAGGAACACCCACAATGTGCATTATTAAGTTATTGATCTAAACAGAATCTTCTTAATGAAACTAATCCTTTTTCGCAGAACATAATGTTATATCGCCCACAAAACTCACTACACAGCTTACAAACACAGTCGAAACCAGGTGAGTGGTATCTCTTGTTCATGCAGATCCTGCTCTGGAAACTATGGGTTGCGAATCATGGCACAGTATGTCTTAGCTCATAGTTTGCTTTGGTCCACTCTGAAGACATCATGGCATCCAGAGTGTAATTCATACCAAATAAAATTTTTCTTCTTGGTCAGTTCTTGAAGTAAATCAGTGTAGCCACCTTTAGATGGCAGTAATAATTGGGTCCGCGATTTTTCTATGAGAAAAGGTTCCTTTGCTAGCTTGTACACAAGGCGTGATGGTGTGTACTTTGAGAGGCATAACACTTTCTTCAGATAGGTTGATTTTACGTTTTTGATCTGGGCGAGGTTACTTTTTGCAGGGTGCTCCCAAATGGTATTAAGTCATAGGTGATGATTGGCACTTTTTTAACTTTGAACAGCTTCAAAGCTATCTTCAAGGACATTCTGCATAGATAGGTTATGCCGTTCATTGCCAGGATGGCTGCTCTAATCCTTTCTTTGATATGACGGCTGAAAGTAGTCCCATGGGTCTGCAGAATTATTCCTAGGTACATGAAGCTGAGACTGGCTAGTTTATCCATCCTGAGGGAAATGTAGTCCTCCATTGAAAGTCAACTCCTTTTCCAAAATACCATTGAGACAGTCTTTCTGTGTACAATTGAAGTTGGTTCTTAGTTTCCCATTCTACTAATTTGTCAAAAAAATTTTGCACATCTTTGAGAGACATCATCCCATTGCCATAACATCTGTATAGAGGAACAATTCTACTTCTTCTATGTCCACTGGAATTATTGTACCATATTTCCCCAAGTATAAGCTGCACCTACTTTTTTATGTTATTTTTTGGGGAAAAAAGGAAAAAGGAAATTCCAACACCTTACTTAAACTCTACGTATGTTCTGATAGGATAGTGAAATAGGTATCAAATGGATTAAATGATGAGACTAAATTACACCCAACCACTGATTTTATGCAAAATTAATTTCTGTAACTCACTACAAGTTGGCTGTAAAGAACAGAGAAACAAAATATATACATGCACATATTCAATCATTCATTCAATCACTACCATTTTCCTCTTCTGATGAGTCTGAAACATTGTCATTGTCCCAAAGAATATCATCTTCACACTCATCAAGGTTGTTTGTTATACAGCACTTCTTGAAGCCTTTGATAATGGTTTCTGCAGAAATCCGATTCCATGTAGCTTTGATCTATTCACCCAGCTAAAAAAACACATGATTTCTTGGAGATAGTTCATGCTTGCCATTAATTAACCAGTCAGTATACAATTACCTTAAGTGGTCTTTGAAAGATTTGTTGATGCATACATCGAGTACCTGCAACTGACTGGTCATTCCACCTGGTATAACATCCATATGAGTGTTCACTTTCTCAGTCAGTGTCTTTTTCACAATGTCAGTTGTATGACCCTTATAAACATCCAACACCAATATTTCTCGTTTCTTCAGCAATGCTCCTGGCCGCCTATTCCACACGTTTGAAGCCAGTCTAACATCAGTTTGTTGGACATCCATCCTCTCTCTTGGTAACGAAATATATCACTCTGTATAAGGTTTCCTTTGGACAGAGTTTTTCTTTTTAAAACCACATAGGGAGGCAATTTCCTGCCATCATCTAGAACATTCTTAATTTTTCATTGCCAGAAATTTTAATTATAACAGATTTACTGCCTCTATTTTCGACAGTTGTGTTGAATGGCATGTCAAAATAAACAGCTTTTCGTTGGCATTGCCTATCTGCCTCAATAAATAATCCTGCTCTTTTCTCAGGCCAATCACATACCTTTGGAATTCGACTAACTTTCCCATGTAGTCTTCTGGCAACTTCTGACACAAAGAAATGCAACGGCACAGACAAAACCCATTTCTCTTCATCATGCGTGTTATCCAGCCGCGGCTAGCTTTAAGCAATGAAAAGGAATGTTCAACATTGCTGCAACTTCCAACGCTCTCAGTTTTATTGCTTCATACGAAACAGGCAGTCCATCCTTTTGTAAATTTCGAATATATTCACACACTTTATTTTCGATTTCGTCATATCGTCCAGATTTTGGACCTGAAAAATTGCAGTGATTGCGATTAGCACACCCTAACTGAACCTTCATTTTTCTCCAGCAGCAAACACACGACTCGTCAATGCCGTATTTAAGGGCAGCTTCTCTATTGCTTGTTTCTTCAGCATGCTTAATCATTGTAAGTTTAAAATTTGCATCATAAGCATTTTGCTGATGAGTCGGAACTTGCACAGAAGATGTGGCTCTTGTTTCGAGAATATCACTCATTTTGACGCAATAGCTTTAATAATAGGTTAGATTTTATTGCCAACACATATATATAACCGAACAACATGCAGGATGCTATGAAAGTAATCAAATAAAGCATGGATGGAAGATGCTGTTTCGATCGAGTATATCTCAATACTTTCATTTCAGATCCATGCAATAATCAATATATCTACAGGAAATGAATTCTCGATTTTATTATCACCATAGACTCCTAAAGCTAAAGGTATCCATAGGATGCACTGCTGGAACCGACTCCGGTGGTTTAGCCGTTCAAGTTGTGTGGAAATTTACGTCGTTCATGCCTGCATATTACTCATACCTGATTTTAAGCAGCAGATATATTTCATTGATCTTAATCTAGCGAAAAAAAGTGTGGCTTATATTTGGGTAAATACAGTATTCATCCTTCATTCAATCTTCTCTGCTGCTGTTTATATTGATCTCATATATCATTTCAGCTGACTTTCTTATAACTTTCATTTACATATCCATGCAGTGTAGACTAGTGGTGAAAATTTTCGCCTTATTAAGCAATTTTTTTTTAACTTATTGATTTTGCTAAGTTTTATAATTTGTACTGATCAGCAAAACTGTGTTTTCTCTCTTGTTTTGTATTTATAATAGTAAATATGGGTAGAAATACAGGAAGAGTATTAAAAAAACGAAGAGATGTTGAAAAAAGGAAAGTTATTATTATTCTTGAATCTGAAATTCCTAGTACATCACGTGCATCAAATGAAAATATTGTGACTGTAGAAGTGGGTGAAAGCATAGAGGACGAAGAAGTTAGCATGAGCTGTAGTGCTAAAAAAATAGAGAATATTGATGAAATATATAAATATGAATCAAAACAATGTGATTATGATAATGCCAACGAAATTATAAACATAAAATTACTATCTAATGTTTTATGTAAACAATGCTGCGGGTTAGGTTTGTCTTTACAGATAATTTGGTCTAGCTACAAAGCTAAAACTTCAATGTAAACTTTGTAAACACACAGGTTATTTCTTCAATCTGTCAATAATGATACTAATAGTTTGTTTGAAATAAATGTTAGGTTAGTGTATGGGCTCAGATTAATTGGCAAAAGTGCAAGTGTGTGAAATACTAAATCTGCCTAAACCAGATAATAAATTTTATAAGTATAACATGTATGTAGGATCTAGTGTAGAAGATGTAGCACTAGATACAATGAAGGAGACAGCGCATGAAGTTAGAATGGAAACTTGAAGTCATCACATCACTGTTGCACTGGATGAGTCATGGCAAAAGCTTGGACACTCACCACTACCACTGCTACCAGTGGTGATACTGCCGAAGTCATTGATGTGGCAATCCTTTCTAAATATTGCAGATGCTCAGAAAAAAATTAAGGGAAACCACAGACCTGAATGTGAGGCCAATTATACAGCTAATGGTGACGGGATGGAAGTGCGTGGAGCTGCAAAAAGTTTTCAGCTGTCTCAAGCTCGGTATAATGCTCGATATATAAATTATCTGGATGATGGTGATTCAAAAGCCTACAAAGCTGTGACTGAATTGCAATCTTATGGGCCTGATGTTGTAATCAATAAATTGGAATGTCTGGGCCATGTGTAGAAAAGAATGGGTTCCAGGTTGCAATGTCTGAAAACTGCACTTGGTTGCAAGTTGTCAGACAAAAAACTCCTAGAAGATAGGGGTCAACTCATAGACGAAGCTATTGATAGACTTAAAAGATATTACGGTTTAGCCATAAGACAAAACACTCAGGACAAGATCCAATTCCAAGTAAAATCTTGATAAGTAATAAACTAGTTGAACGTGTCAATTCATTGAACAATTTAGGCTATAATTTATCTTATATTACTGATGAAAATATGGCAAGCAAAATATCTAAATTGATAAAAATCACTGAAGTAATCAACACTGTCTCCGAACCCTCCCAAGTTCAAAAACGTACGAGGCTAAAAGTATATAAAACACTAGCTCGACCAGTTCTAACTGGCAGTGAGACATGGACAATCAGAAAAGCTGATGAGGAAAGGCTAACAGCAGCTGAAATGAGATTTATGAGATGGACAGCGGGATGTTGAACACTGTAAAAATATAGACATACTGAAAGAATTAAAAATAGGCCTATAGTTTATTTTGTTCAACAATATAGATTTCAGTAGAAGAAACATGTCGAAAGGATGAATCACACTAGATGGCCTAGGCAAATTCTTGCCTATGTACCAAGAAGAAGGAGAAATTTGGGAAAACCACGAAAACACTGGCATGAGATCGTAATGGATCATCCACTAGGATCTAACACGTGAAGGACATGGTGGTGGCGGCAGTGGCAGTGGCGGCGGCAGCGGTGGTGGTGTGACAAAACACAGAAGCTATGAGAAGAGATATTTGGGTATCTATTTCATACCATCTCAACTGACAAAGAACCTAACCCTGGACTCTGCCCGTTTATTCCTGATGCATGGTGTAGGTACAACAGATATAATGGAACAAGCAAGAAATATCAGCATACCCATAGCCTACTTGTTGCTATGATGAATGAAATAAAATAAATCTTCAGAGACCTCTTCTAGAAACATGCAAACCTGGAGCAACACAAAATCCTAACAAGAATGTTGTTGTTGTTGTTTTCTAATGCCAGGCATTTGACAATAAAGTCATTTGACCTCTTGCACTCCAATATTTTTTCAAAGATATTATCATGACCAGCCACTGAAGCATGTCATATGGACCCGCATTCCAAAAAATGTCTCCATGGGCATCAATATTCTTCACTTCAGTGTATACAGGCGAACATAGTAAAATGTAAAATCTTCAGAAACCTCAGTATCAATTCTGGAAAGAACACTGTGACAGGAAAGAAAAGGATTGGCAATGAGAGACTTAAAGATACTGAAAGGGCAGAATGTGAGTTGAAGAAGATAGCTAGGCAAAGAAGATCATCTTCAAAGAGAAAGCTTGTTATTGAAATGGAAGAGGACTCTGACAATCCATCATATGGACCAGGATTATATTAGAACAGTTAGATTTTCTTTACAATCAGCTTTCTGAAAATGTAATTTTTTTGTTCTTCAATGCACCTTTTTTCAGAAACTATTAACCCTTAGAAGCCAGAAGACTTATGCTACTATTGTACGCAAATGTCTAACTCTTAACCAGGGGTTCGTATACATGCATAATCGGGTAAATTCGTGTTGAGTTCGTTAGCCAAGCGGTTTAAGGTGCACAAGATATGTCCAGCCAGCATACCTATAGTGCCTAAGATCGCAGGTTCGCGTCCCTGCCACTGCAGTCAATTGAACCTGTGATAAAGATGGGGAGGGCCCATGTAAAGCAGTCAGTGTAATGATACACATGGAAGCTGATGGGGTTGCAGTTGACTGCAGTTGAAATAATTTTGCTCCTTTTTTAAGAAAAAAAAAAACATTAGAAAAAATTTGTATTGTTTTAATCAAATGCAGTGTCCTTAATGTTATATAAAATTAAAGAATATCAATGTATTTCATATATAACATACAATTTATAACATATTATATCACGTCATGAATATAATACTAGCTGGCCACTATAATGGACGCACAGCTCCTAAAGGTTAAAGATAAAAAAGTAAAATTTGTACCAGTTACTTGTGACATAGTCAGGCATATTTTAACATGAGCTTTTTATATTTTTTTTAATTGTGGAGGAAGTTATATGCAAATAAACCCTCATTCTTTTTATAAAAATTGCATTATAAAAAAGTCGTATTTCAGTAAAAAAAATTTAAGAATTTAAAATGGCTTTTTAAAATATTCTACAGTGTCTATATCATGATCTGTGAGAAAATCGGAGCCCTAGAAACAATAGTTATTTTGAAAAGGTGCATCTAAGTTGACCAATTTATCATTGTTAAGATAGGAGGTTCCGGATCCTCATAAGTAATTTTCTTAGCTTATTGATTTTGATAAATTTTATTATATTATTCCTGCTAATATAATAAATTACATTTTCCAGAAATTTTGTCTTACAATTTTTTTTTTCTTAATTATTTTGCAAAGTTTTATAGTTTTTATAATGTACTGGTGTAATTATACATCTTCCTGGAAATATTTCTCTTATTAAACAGTTTTTTTTTTTTTTTTTTTTTTTAGCGTATTGATTTTTCTAAATTTTATATAATAAAATTGTAGTAGTGTAATATAATTATCATTTGCTTCTTATCCTGGTTGGTAGATGAACTAATTGCTACTCAAATAGCACCATTCACACAACACATTTTTTGTATTACATACTTACACTAAAACTGTGTATGCACAAATCAAAATGGATTAGGATGTAAAAATAAATGTTAAGTGTAAATTACTGCATACAACAATCATTCATAGGTCACTTTCAGTTCAATGTGCTTGCACTTGCTATGAATATGTGTGGCTGGCTGAGCTCTAAATATGTTGTAAGAAATAAAGTAGAAAATCTACAGACACAAAGTCAGAGAATCACGAACCACATGCTGTACAATTGTTTCCCTCAGCCAACAGTAACTAATTATTTTAAACTGATAAACATATATCAGCCCCATATGGAGATAATAGTGTTGCAACATTTTAGATTAGATCAGTAAAGTTCTCAAAATATGATATTCGTTCAGTACTTGTTTCTTAATCAGTATGAATGTTCAGTAAAACAGACTTGACTGTGACACTGTTTTGGAGTCAGTATTGATATAGCCATCAATGCTTAGACGACTTACGACTAATGAGAATACTGAATGATTAAAACATGTGCAGCTCTTGAGACTGTAAGCAAGGGAATAAAGAAAGTAACAATTTGGTCAGGCGGACAATTTTCCAATACTATTTTTGATGTAACAAAGACATTTCACTGGCATGGTCTAGGAGTTAGCAAGTGAATTTGTGCTCTGAGACTGTACTCAGGCATGGGTTCTAATTTCGCTTGGGCTGATTATGTAATTGGATTTTTCCCAAGGTTTTCCGAAATTGTAAGGCGAATTTCAGGTAATCCAATTGCAAATTCTCTGACACATCTCACCAAAGTACTATCTTGATATCACCAATTCCATTGATGGTATATAACTCTGCAGTTCATATAGCATTGTTAAATAACCGTTTAAGAAAAAGAGCCAATTATTTTTTTTTTTTTTCCAGAAATTTCAAGATTATACCCACTGCTTCATATTTGAAACAGTCCTTGCAACTTTTTACATGATTAGCTACCATCATCTTTGTTATTTATTTAACTGTCCAAAGACAGGTTTGAACCTCATAAATGACTCCAAAAGAATCACTCTTGAGACAACTAAGCCAGGAGATAAGGGGATAGGGTG
This sequence comes from Periplaneta americana, assembly GCF_040183065.1. NCBI lineage: Eukaryota > Metazoa > Arthropoda > Insecta > Blattodea > Blattidae > Periplaneta > Periplaneta americana. Next base: position 84,304,973 of record NC_091123.1, on the reverse strand, counting down.
GCTAGTTTCTTTCTCCCTCCATTGCATACTTCATCAACGTATAATGAAATGAATGAAATAATATTTCTTATCTAATTCTATTTTTCTAACACTAAAGTTAAATCTACTATATATTCACCCACATCCATGAGGAAGCAGTCCAGGAATCAGTCAAAAATACTCTTCCACAAGACAGATCTACCAAGGTCACATAGAGGACATGCTGATACAATATGATTTGGTCTTTAAAACATCGAATAAACTGTCAGAAGAAGGTTACGAAGGAGCCAGTGATCTATTCAGTGTGTTTGAAAATGGAGTGACATATCTTGGTTTGTTGATGAGGAAACAGGTAATTGATACTCTTGAACTCTTGAATAAGTCTTTCCAGAGGAAGAAAAATATTATTTTTAGGTTTTACTACGTCTATTGGAACTATTATTGATGTAAATAATTGATTAAATGGCGATCTTACTCGTGTTAATTATGTAAGCCGCACATGCTTACATAATTAACACGAGTAAGATCGCCATTTAATCAATTATTTATATACAAGTGTTAAAAGTAGTGTACGAAAGATTCAACATGTATTATTGATGGTTTAAACAGACCTCTGCTGAAGCATGTGGACTTGAAGCTAGCAGTTGGTTAGTAGATCTTGATCTTCCATGGCTGATTTTTTGTATGCATCATTGTCCAGACTTCCTTTCTATCTTCTGCTAGAAGGAAGTAAGTCCAAAATCTCCATTTTGAGATATGGTGAGATGAATGTTCCACTTTACATACAGCTTTATGATTTACTTCCTTTGAATAATGAAATATATACACAACTATCCTTCCCTGCAATTCAGGAGTACCAACACCAAAACAAGCATAAAATGCTATATATGAATCCAACCATAACTTGAAAAGTCATGTTTTGGTGCTTACTTCCTTTTGCCTTCTGACGCAGTACTTCTTCACCATGCACTTGGAGTACTTCCAGTTACCGCTTTGTTTAATTTTGACAAAGTGTTATATATACATGCTTTTTGGATATTGGCATGATGTGCTTAGGCATAACTGCTGTAACACACATCCAGTAAGTTGACATTGTTAACACAGTAATATTCATGAACGAATTTCTTATTAAAGAATTTCATTTCATTTCATTTATTATATTCCATAGATCTTACATTAACATGGCTTCATTGCCAGATGCAAGGCACTAGACAACAACATTAACAATGAAGCTTTAAGATGTGGAACAAGTCAAAATTTTACAAGACTACAATTACAATTTTTACAACATTTTACAATTTTATAATTTTGCAATTTTGTGCAATTTTTTACAATTTTCTACAATTTTTTACAATATTTTGGCGAGATGTAGTGAGAATGGTATACTTTGCACTGTATATCTTGAATGATAGCAACCATGAAAGTGTTCGGTCATACTGTGCATGTGTTACACTGGTTTCTACACAGTATATGTATAATATCAATTGTATCATCAGATGAGGTATTTGATTAATGTTTGTAGTTTGCCATATAAGAGTGCCCATTCTTACTTTAATTATTATAACTTTCACTGATGTCACCAATGCTCAAGATATTGTTGCTGTGCCTCCAAAATCCACTGTGTGTTTATAAAAATATTTTTCAGGACAAAGAAAAAAAGCATTGCAACTCTTAATTTCCTTGATTTTCGAAGTTACTTTCGGTATAATTTCAATCATTACAAGAAAATGATGACATTATACTGAAAGTAGCTTTGAAAATCAAGAGGACTAAAAGTGGCAACGCTTCTTTCTTTGTCCTGCAAGATCTTTTTAAAATCAAACAGCGGATTTTGGAGGTGCAGCAAAGATATACCGTAAGATGTGTATGTAGATGACGTCCCAGGATACAAAAGACAGCTGCACCACATGGCTGCTGATTTACAAAGTTATTGATTCTATGACATTATTTACACACAGATACAAAGAGTTTGGTTTCAAATAAGATTTAAAAGTACTATATTGCTTTAACAGTATGTATATTTTTCTAAAAACTTTTTGACAGATCTTATAATTCTTACTATCACCACATTTATAAATCTGGACCCAGTGTAATAAATAATTCTTCATGATACTTGAATAATGTGATTAAAAAATACACTGTGTCCCCCTTAGAGGGATCGAGAAATAAGCGCTAATTTAAAGTATAAATACAGTAATGGTTTTATAACATAACTACTTGTATAACTTGATGTAAAAACTCTCCGAGTTTCGGGGAATGAACAGTGCACTCGATGTGTGTGCCTGGAGTTAGCCTGAAGACATCCAAAAGGTACTCAACCTTCTGCCAAGTGTTCCATAACATTTGTAGAGTGATTAGCACAACTGCATTTATAATGTGTTGTCTCAGTTTTTCCAAAGTGTCAACTGTACCACGTTGGTACACAACATTCATCATAAAGCCCTAGAAAAAGGTCAATGGACGTCAAGTCGGGTGACCCAGTTGGCCAAGCTAGGGTTCTCCGTCACTGGTGTGGCTCAGTTGGTTAAGGCACTTGTCTGCCAGTCTGAAGTTGCGCTCGGGCGTGGGTTCGATCCTTGCTTGTGCTGATTACCTGGTTGGGTTTTTTCCGAAGTTTTTCCCAACTATAAGGTGAATGCCAAGTAATCTATGACGAATCCTGGGCCTCATCTCGGCAAATACCATCTTGCTATCACCAATCTCATCGACGCTAAATAACCAAGTAGTTCAAACAGCATCATTAAATAACCAACTAAAAAAAGGGGGGGTTCCCCTTTTCCAATCAACCTATTGTGAAAGTTTGCATTCAAGAAGCCACGCACAGCTCCATAGTAATGGGGTGGAGCCCCATGTTGCTGAAAAGCCGATCCTGGAGGAGTTGATCAACAACAAAAGTTCTGAAAAATGTCCAGATATACATTCCCTTTGATTGTCACCTCGATGAAGAGAATGGTCCAATGACAGAATGTTCTACTGAATGGCGCCAGGCTTGTTTCCACGATAAACGTTAGTGCACATGCACATGAACATGCAACTGTTTTTAAACCACTGCTGCATAAACTTGGGTAATTTCTGCATCTTGTCAGATGTAAATCACAACAATATCTTCATCTGATTTTAAAGGTGAGCATATATTTTTCGATCCCTCTAAGCGTGACACGGTGTATAGTCATTTTGATAGAAATATAATTTTAATAGATGTCATTCAGAAAATCGTAAATAGTAACCTACCAGGATGTTATATAGATCTCTAATAGTTGAACTGAAGACGTGATTTAGTGTAAGAGAAGGCTTGTATTTAGAAGCAAAAGTATCGCTGTTAAGACTGTTTCGATATAGGTCTACACATCATTAAGCTCTGGATTTTTAAAATCTAAGAAACTTAAATTAGGTTTCTTCGAAGTATTAATTAGAATTTCGTAGAATTTAAAAAATGTAATTTAGAATTTTCGACCTCCAGATATGGAGGGTAGTTGCGAATATATTGAATAAGCAGTTATGGACAGCTGATAAGGGATGGTCTTCCAATTTGGGAGTTAGGCAAAGGGGTAACAACCTATCATCATAAAAAAAGAGCATAACATAAACCTTTTATCTTTGAGGAGGCCAAGAGTAGATGCGAGGATAATATTAGAATGGATTTGAGGGAGGTGGGATATGATGCTAGGGACTGGATTAATCTTGTTCAAGATAGGGATTGATAGCAGGCTTATGTGAGGGCGGCAGTAAATCTCCAGGTTCGTTAAAAGTCATTCGTAAGTAAGTAATTAATTTGGAATTTTATATGCACGGATGGAAATGCATGGAAATGGGAATTACCAACTGTGGAGGAGCTAGCAAAAGACAGAACAGAGTGGAAGTGTTTTCTGAAATCAACATAGAGTCGACATGCTCCATAATGTCCTTTGGCTGGCTGGTTGGTTGGTCAGTCGGTCGGTCGGTTTAGAAAGATAGAAAAGCTTACCAGCATATTACAGCCTTACAGTTTAGACCTAAATGTTTGCTGTACACATGGCTGCATCTTGGCTAACCAGCTGAGGACAGAGCAGCAATGAGCAGGTTACACTAATACTGCTAACTTAATAGGATTTACTACCTCGTAGAACATGTTGAAAATGTTGCCCTCGCTGTGCCAAAGAAAGGTTGTGTCTATTGAAAACATTATTATTCATTCATTAGAGCTTGGCTACCAGAATGCTTATAGTCTTGTCCGGAATATTATTTTTAAAATCCTCCAATGTGTGCGGATTTGTTTTATACATTTAGTCTTTCAACCTGCCTCACAAATGAAAGTCACATGGTGTTAGATTGGAGGATCGAGGGGGCCACATATTATCAGTGATCACTGTCATCAAACACTGCACTTTCTGCGACTTTTGAATTAATAACTTTGTGGGCAATTATTGAGTATTGTTGGAACCAACCATACTGTCTCTCCTCTCTCTTTCTGTTAGTATCTCGAGAAACTGATTAGAATTATTTTAAATGTACCCATGTAAATTTATTGTCGCTGTAAAAAATATTACGGAATACAGGATGGAAATTTCAATTAATAAAACTAAAATAATGGGATTCATCGGAAAAAATCATCTTCGCAGCAAAAATTTGCCTTTATAATAAACCTGTAGGACAGGTCTCATGTTTTAAATATTCGGGTTATCATTTGAGGTATGAACAAGAAAAAGATATTTCTACAAAACTGAATTACTTTAACTATGCAATGAATACCATTAATAACATTTTCAAATCTTCTCTTGTCTGCCTATAAAACACTGGCGAGACCTGTTCTCATGTATGGAAGTGAAGCTTGGACCATACGTAAATGGGAACACCAAATCACTGCCAATGAAATGAAGTTTTTAAGGAGAACTGCTTGCTATACTAGATTAGACAAGAAGAAAAATTTGGATATTTTGAAAGAATTAATTAAATATTGACCCAATTTTAGAGAAAATTCAGAATTATAGACAGAAATAGAAATCTTATATCTCAGAATGCCTAGAATAAGGATATCAAGCCAAGCACTAAATTACCGCCTTTTAAGAACAAGATCTTTGGGCTGTCTGCTGAAATGATGGAGTGAGACCATAACAGATCACCAGGCTTAATACATGATAGGAAGAAGAAGAAGGTAAAAAATATTAGATCAATTATTGTCCTTGCACTAGTAGTGCACTAAACACAAACTTTCGGATCATCTAGTGATGTTTAATGTAGAATGGCTGGTTATTTTAAACATCAGTAACGATTATTGGACTGTTTACACTAGTGTCTTGCAATGTTCGAACATGAGAGGAGATATCAAGATATTACGGACTTCGTCCTACTCCTTAGGCATCCCAACAGTACGTGAAAGTGAAGAATGTAAACTAAAATAACCGAGTCCATTGAAAACCGGTAAGAGGTCTTACGTTCAGTTCATGTTTGCCGAGTCTCTATACAACCAAAGCTCCCTTAACATTTGTTCAATCTTTTCCTCTCCTTACATACATTCAGTACCTTTCTCCTTCATTCCTTCTTTCCCTGTGCCTTATGCTTTAGCTGCATAAGAATGTCAGGCACATATCTTACGAAGTTACGCATAGTAATGAGTATAGATAATTGTTCTTGTTATTAATATGACTAAACATTTACAAAAATATACGTATAAATATAGCATAGTGCAAGTATATTTAAAAAAACGCATATGTTCAAAATACCGACTAGTATTGCGCAATTTTCAAACGTGAGAGAGGAAACCAAGACATTACAAACTCCGTTTTATTGTATATGAAAACCTAATCGCAAGATCTATGCTAAAACATGAAGGAGTGGGAATGAAGTACAGCAAATATTTTTATAACAAGGTGGAACAAAAACGACAGACCTTCTTCTGCAGAGCGAACATCAATGATTGTCGAACTTCGTCATACTTGACTAACTTAAATCGAACATAGTACCTGTAATGCACATTGCTAATACTTTCAACATCCGTATAGTCACACAAATATTGTGATTTATTTGACTATTATGTGAAGAATGTAATTATAGCTATTTTCTGTCGGTAATTGGTATAGCAACAACTATCATGTATTTTTAAAACATATTTCTGTCGATGTTTAATCATATTATTTTAATAAAAATTATCTGTCCTTGCATCTAAATAAAACTTCACAAGATTTGTTCTAAAATCCTTACTCAGCTAAAAGCATGAAGGGATGGAAGGGGAGGTTAAGAAAGGCCAGCAAACTTCAAGGGCACAGATCATACAAGGATCAAGTCCGAGTGAGCTGTGACAGATCTGCTACTTCAAAGCAGACTTCGGTTCTTGTCACGCTCGACAAACTTGAACTGCACATAGAGCTTGAAATGCACGACACATTCAATGAAATCACAAATCATTGAAGAAAAGCAAAAGTTATGGGTGTCATTCATTCATTCATTCATTCATTCGTAATGTTCTGCCCAAGGGTAGGTCTTTCACTGCAAATCCAGCTTTCTCCAACCTTTCCTATTTTCTGCTTTCCTCTTTATCTCCTCATATGATCCATATATATTAATGTCGTCTATCATCTGATATTTTCTTCTACCCCAAACTCTTCTCCCGTTCACCATTCCTTCCAGTGCATCCTTCAGTACGCAGTTTCTTCTCAGCCAGTAACCCAACTGATTCCTTTCCTCTTCCTGATCTTCTTCACCCATTCTTTCCAACATAGCTTCATTCCTTATTCTGTCTGTCCACTTTATACGTTCCATTCTTCTCCTATCCACATTTCAAATGCTTCTATTTGCTTCTCTTCACGTCGTCGTAATGTCCATGTTTCTGCCCCATACAATGCCACACTCCACTCAAAGCACTTCACTATCTCGTCTGCAGAAAATGTTCCTTTTTCTATTAAAAGCTTCCTTGGGTTGTGGGTTTATTAATCCTTTATTCATAGATTCAAGAAACTATTCACAAAAATGTATTCTTGAATGTATGAAATGTATTTCTGTAATTCAGTAGGGCTTAAATTCCTGTAATTTCGGAAATGATTTCCTCCCTGACAGTTTCATCTACGTTACTTTCTCTCAGTACTATCCGCCTTTGTGTTTTTCCCTAACGCTGATATTGTTGTTTCAAACTTTGTAGCTAACAGTTCAATTCCATGTCTTCAGGGGAACCTAACTAAAAGATATCTTACAATAAACACATTCTGAGAAAAGCAAATGGAATTCTGTTTGAAATATACTTTGCAAAGAAACACTTGTTCAACATTAGACTTCTCATCCTGCTCTAACAGCATACAGAACACAACTGATTGTAACGTTATCTTCCACTGTCTTCAGCTATTCCCAGCTGATAGCCAAGAGGCGAAAGGATGTGTGCACAGCAAACATTTAAATTGTTTGTAAGCTCTGTATAATGCTTAAAGCATTATGTTAGTGTATTATATCATAAAACTTTTAAAACAATGAACACACTTCAAACTTTTTGCACAGCCTGAAAACACATTACTGTAAATTAGGTATAACTGTCAAGAGCCAATTATTTCACTTTTTGAATGATAATGCACAATGAAATACTTCCAGATATGCTAGGAATAAATCCTCTTTCTTCGATTAAAATTCTCTTGAAAAAAGAAGTGAGGAGAAACTTGATTGAATGGGTTTCAAATTCTGGATTGTTTTGGCCTTACAAGCAAACATTCTGATGGGGGCAGATAAAAATGTTAAATTTTTTTCTTTCATCATGTTAATAATGTCAAAAGAAGTCATTATACAAATTTTGGCCACTCGACTGCAATTACGAGGGTCGTAAAAAATAAGTTCGCCAGGTGTCACTAACAAAAAGAAAACACAATTTCATTGGAAAAATTTATTGGAACAGACACAACAATTGAGGGGTTTACCGGAAAAAGGGCGTATACTTCAATATGGCGAATTGAGATACATGCAATCTAAGATTTTAAAACGCACCTGAATAAAATGTTATACACGCACGCAGCCCTGTCCTGCAGGTATGTACAGTACAATCAAAACAAAATTTCGCTACTATAATTATTCACTACATTTTAAACCATTTTCCCGAAGAAGGGCGTATAGGTCTATCCGCCTTTCTTCCGGCAAAGCCCTCAATTGTTGAGCTATTTTTCAACATATTTCCCATCGAATTGAGACATTTGTCATCATGGGATCGACAGAGAGGTGCAGACAGCTGTCAAACGCTGATCCCGATCCCAGGTGGCTGACTTCTATGACACAAGGATACAAAAATTGATCCCATGGTATGACAAATGTCCCAATTCCAGTAGGGGATATGTTGACAAATAGCGCAACAATTGCTGTATCTGTTTCAATAAATCTTTCCATGCAATTGTGCTTTTTCTGTAAACGGCCCCAGGGAAAATCACTTTCTGGATAGTCGAGTGGCCAAAATTTATATAAGCCCTTCTTTTGACATTATTAACATGGTGAAAGAGAAAAAAAATTAACTTTCTTATCTGCCCCCATCAGAATGTTTGCTTGTTAGATATTTTTAGAATCTATCAAATTCTCATGTATTATTCACCAGAACATAAAATGTGAACGAAAATTAAAATTTTGATTTCAGTAGTATAGGAATAGAATAGGTTTGAAACCGAAGAACCTCAGGCTTACATATTACCACTTTAGTAACAATATATTATTGAGCTTGACTATTATGTTTTAAAAATATTATTAACTTTAAGTTTTTAAATGTTTCGTAAGGAAATGCCTCCAATTTAATATTTCATGAAAGAAAGATAAATTTACAGCACCAGTTATTCTTATTTCATTGTAGAAATTCACATGGTAGTTATCTACTGAAGTTTTGTTTTCAAAGTTGTCATTCTTACATAAACATCAGTGTTTATATTTTGGATATTGTTAGTGAATCCGGATGCTAGTTGAATTGTTTTCTTCAATATTCATCTGAGAATTTCTTTAAAAAGGTAAGTTTATTTACAGTATTTAATTTGAAATTTCAGAGTGCTTAGGTTGTCCGTGTGTTAACAAAAAACATACAAAAGTTTTTGTAGTGCAATAATAGTTTTGATGTTACATGTAAAATTGTTCAGCATTTACTTAAATTCATTACATCTCAAAATGATTATTAAGTTAAACAGTTGCAATTTTAGGATTTAAACCTTTTTTTTTTTTTTTTAACTGTCTCATCCTTGACAAAATTTAATATCAAGGCTAAAACCAACTATTTTCGAACTTTCAAAGTAATCTGTTGTCATCAAAGCACTGTGACTGTTATTTGCTGTAAGTTAAGTCTGTAATCAATGCCATACTTAACAAAATTTCAGTATTAATGAACTTAAGATTTAATATAAATAAAAGTTCCATGCTTTTCTGTACCAGATATGTTTAAGGCAATCTCAACTGAGTGCATGAAGAAACTTTTTTTGAAGCTAAAAGAAGATAGAGCTTTGTTTGAAACTCATTTAGAAAGAGAAAGAGAGGGATAGAAAGCGTAGAAACAAGACAACACTAGAGAAAAAGTCACCACAATTTAAGGCAGCAAAAAAGACGTAAAGTAGCAGAAATAAAAAGAAAGTGTAAAGAACAATGTAAACAAGAAAGTATCAAAATAACTATTACTGCTGAAACATTACTTTTGGGCACTTACAAATGTGTGCAAACTCTTGGTAAGACTGTGAGAGTAAAGAAATTACTGCCTGTATGCTGTCATTAGAAAAATTAGTGTGTGACATCTTTCCAGGTGAGGCTAAAACTTGTTTTCCAACCAAGAAAAGTTAAAAATTTGTTAAACATATAGGTTGACAAATTGAACTGAAACCCTGATCGAGTTACTACGTGAGCGCTGGCTGTCTTGGGATGAGCAAGTGAGAAAGCACAGGAGGAAGGGAGAGAGCACTATGAACTCAGTGTTGCCACATTTAGTAAGAGGGACACATAAGATTATTATTATTATTATTATTATTATTATTATTATTATTATTATTATTATAGAATTCATTTATAGTGTGTAGTACTCTTGTATTTTTCTCATTGTAATGCATCTATTCATGTCATCCAATATGATTTTTTTGCTCACTTTTCGGTTTTTACCCAGTGTGGATAATTTGGTTTGCTTACTGTCGGCTACTTTCGTTTCTCTTCTAATTTTTTAATGAATGATTCCGATTTTCCAGTTGCTGTTGCAGCTCGTTTTGTTGCTTGACACAGTGGCAAATTAAATTAATTCCTGTTCTTCTCAGCATTAAAAAACTCAATTACCTTGGCAATAATACTTCTTCCTTCACTATGTACAACTTTATTCTTGCCTGCCTCCATCGGTGTGAATTAAATATTTGATAATACTGTAGCTTAGGAACCTTGATACACGCACCCATGGACACAACACAAATCACAATCATCTAGACTGAAATCGGCAACGTTATGATTGCAGTTGTATTGTACTTGCAGGTCCACTCACAGTTTGTCAAACCTGCTAACAAAAGTATTAAAAGGTTGACTATTTGCCTGCAATGCTAGCATAATGGAACCTTCCTAGCCGACAGTCAAGGCAAAAATGAAGAATCCGTTATAGTGGTAATACTGGAGAGTGGTTCTTCTATTGGTCGCGATGCCCACACACCCCTCTCAGATACTTATGGGGTGATTGGTGACTGAATGACGCGGGGCAAGGGAGAGAGAAGAAAGAAAGAGAGATTCCAGAAGTTGGCATGTTTTACAGGGTTTCACTTGAAGTTGTCAAACTATACATTGTCTGAGAAGATACTAAGAAGAATCTATTCTTTCTTAAAACTAATTATGTTAATCAACAATGCCCAGGCATAAAGAAAATTAAGTTTGTGGAAAACCTAACAACAGGCACCAGTACATGAACATGACTGTGAGAAAGGCATATTGGTTGTTTTTATTGTCGAACTCTTATCTTCAAGTTGAACTTTAAAGTCTTTTGCATCTTAAACATCTTATACTAACTTACAAGTGAAATGTTATGTATCACACAAACTTCAGGTACCTTGTGGAAGCAATTGGCAAACATTATACTAACTTTCCAAAAGAAACAAAGTAGCTTCTTGAATTTGTGTGTTGTGCTCTAAAAATGAAGAGTAAATGAGAGATTTATGTGAAGAATTTACTACAGATGTCAGTATACAGGGTGAACTGTAAGTACCAGTTAATATCATTGATTGTGGTGAATGATTCCTTTAGTAAAGAGCAATAAAAAAAGTCCATTTTGCTATGTTTTGAATAATTTTCCTGAAAAATGTGCATTTTAAAACACATGAATTATGAAATCGTGCAATGCTCTAATCAGTAGGGAGTGCACATTAACTTGTGTTGCTCTGAACAATCCTTTCACCTGGCTTGTTTTGAATAGGGAAGTAGAAGGTCATTGCCTTGTACATTGTTTTTAAACTGGTAAGATAAAATATAGGTGATATAACATTTAATTTTTGTGTTTAAACTGTGTTAGAGAATTGAGAATGAACAATGCTCATTTCATGTTAAATAAAATCTTGGAAATTTTAAAATAAACTCTAAACCTAATTAAATGTTCAGAAAACACAAACAATAAGATATGCTTATTTCAGATTAAATTGAAAAGATTAAGAAATATTTTTACACTCCTATTTTGATTGAATATTCTAGAAATAGTAAACAGTTATGCTTATTTCACGCTATAAAAACAAAATTTTTAAACATTTAAAACTCTAGAGGAAAAATAAAAATATGATATGCTTATTTTACGTTAAACAATTAAAAATATTATTTTTAAACTCTTCAATTTAACTTTAATTAAATATTCGGTGAACACAGGCAATAAGAAAAGAGTTTATTTTATGTTATACTTAATGATTTAAAAAATTTCCGTTTGTGGTATTATAAGCATTTTTCTTCACCCAATTAGAAATAATTCTCTCCTACTTTAATTTTTAAAGTAGTACCGTAACCAGTAAAGTTACATTTAAGAAATCAAATTTCCCGAGCTGTCTTTAAAAGTAATTGTATGTGTTATGTTTACATTTCTCGTTGTTTCATCCTCCCTCGCATATGTGAGCTGCATCTCTCCAGGCAATAATCTTTACAGCATTGTCAGAGTACATTACATTTTAAAATTCCTTTGCAGAACTAAAACTTACACTTATTCAGATCAAATTTATGCACATTTAAAAACCAAAATTAAAATTCTTTCAATCATTTATTATTGTAATACACTGCTCTCTTAAATTGACTGAGGATACTGGGAATTAATTCAATAGCTTTCCAAAAATACGCTGTGAAGTGTTTCATATAAAATAATTTTTTCTCGAAAAGGAAGCAAAAACAAGCAAAATTGTGTTAAACTTTTTGTTTGAAATATCTCAAATAATAACCCCTTGAAGTTAATGACATTACTTATGTTTCACTCTGTATAATTTCGGAGAATGTAGATATATATATAGCAACATTAGCTGGAAGCAATGGAAAGTAACTGATTGGCGACCCAAAATAGTTGAAATTGAAGGAACCTTCAAGCAGAAATTACTGACAGTCTTCGTCACTTACCAATTAATGTCAACGATATTGGAACCATTAATCCACGTAACATCCGTAAACAACTTCATGACCTTCTTATCATCAGTGGAGCGCATTACCTGGGAAAGGTAAAGGAATCACATTCTACTCTCACTGGAAAAAAGGTAACACCTGGATTAACAATAAGAAAGTCTATCTTGTGGCCAATGGACCAAGGCCATTAAAATGAGCTCCAATGTTATCGCAGTTAGATCTCCCCTGGTAGAAGCCTTAGCAATAATCCATTGTAGGAGATGCAATGAGCATGAAACGTTACCTCACGTGCTAGGTTTCTGCTCTCAAGGCGAATTACTGTGAATTGACAGACATAACACAGTCCGCTCAATAATTACGAACAGATTAAAGGAACATGGTGAATACGAAGTATATGAGGAAGTTCGGTGTCTTTCTACCCAAAGATCTATGCGGCATGCTGACATCATAATAATTGACCGAAATAAAAGAAATTGGTCTCATTCTTGACCCAACAGTAAGGTTTGAAATTAATGAAGATCAACCAAAGCAATTACATGAAGAGACGTGCGCTATTTACCTTCCATGCTGTGATGATCTCAGTCATAAATATAATATTCAAGACTGGAATGTCATTGGACTTATGTTTGGTGTACGAGAAACAATTCCCAAATTTACATTGGAGATCCTCAGAAAATTAAAGGTTCCTGAAAAGACCCTTCAGACAATTGCATCAACCATTTTAAAATCTTCATTGAACATCGTCAATCACCATCTCTATTCATCTTTATTATATTCAGTATATATTATTTATTTTCAATAAATTTTTATCGTTGATAGCTACCACATCTTGTCTCAGAATATTATTAATTTTTTTTTAAATGTCATTATGTATTTTTCTAACATTAATTTACATTTTCTTTTTTGTTCATTTGAATTGATTAGGATGCTGATATTTTAAATCCAAGATTTGGACAGCTATCATTTCGATATACCGGTACTACTGAAGATTACATTGCAGTTATTTCGTTTCAAGAAACATGTTTATGTTAAATGAATTCACTCTCAAACATTTACTGCATGATAGAAAGTCTGAAGGAAGGTAAGGTTGCACTGCAAGCAGTGGCCCAAGATGAGATAAGTCGTCAGCACATTGGAACCGCAATCAATTTACGTTATTTACTGTTTGTGAGTGGCTTACAAGGGAAGAAAAACATTAAATTTCGATAGTAAGCCATTGTCATTGAAATTAAGTTCCAGTAATATTTTTCAAACGAATGTTGTTGAAATACAGCTACCTAAAGTTGCAGATGTTACAACATAAATATATTTGCTTGTAGAGTTCAAAACGTCTTCCAGAAAGACTATTCTCTATAGATACATGGAGCTCTAGTAAAGATGATTCAGTGAAAGTTCTGATTTTAAGAATTGTTAGAAAAAAAAAAGAAAGTTTTTAAAATAAATGAAAATGATATTAATTTTGATCCGACTCTTTAATTGTTACCTATACCAGTCTTAAAAAGTGAGAAGCAGTAATTTTCATGAGTTTTTTGTGTGATAAATGATAGGGTTGGAAGTGTAATGTAAAAATAAAATACTGGTAATATATTAATAGATAAAACGATTGTAAAATTAACATGATAATAACCATACCATTACGTGATTACTCGTATGTAGCTGTAAGAGTGCTTTGCTTTTGTTTTAAATATGTTGTTTATTGTTGTTGTTTTCTAATGCCAGCCATTTGACAATAAAGTCATTTGACCTCTTGCACTCCAATATTTTTCAAAGATATTATCATAACCAGCCAATGAAGCACAGATTTTGAGGTGTTCCGAATCCATTTCTTGGTTTGAGTTGCACAATGGGCAGTTAGGGGACTGATATATTCCAATTCTATGCAGGTGTTTAGCCAAACAGTCATGGCCTGTTGCCAATCTAAATGCAGCTACAGACGATTTTCGTGGTAAATCGGGAATTAACTGTGGATTATGATGCAGAGAGTTCCATTTTTTCCCTTGGGATTGTGTTATCAAATTTTGTTTGTTGAAGTCTAAGTATGTAGATTTAATAAATCTCTTCACAGAGTAATACATAGATTTAGTAACAGGTCTGTAAGTAGCAGTGCTGCCCTTCTTTGCTAAAGCATCCGCATTCTCGTTTCCCAGGATTCCACAATGGGATGGTATCCATTGGAATACAATTCTTTTATTGAGTGATATTAATTGAGAGAGCATTTTAGTTATTTCTGCTGTTTGAGATGAAGGTGTGTGTTTAGAGACGATTGATAGAATAACTGCTTTGGAGTCTGACAATATAACTGCATTCCTAAATTTATTGATGTGGCATAGAAGATTCCTGAGACATTCACTTATTGCAATGATTTCACCATCAAAACTTGTTGTTCCATATCCAAGTGATCTATAAAGTGAGAAGAGACAGCACGTAACACCAGCACTGGCACCTTGTTCTCTGGAGATCAAGGATCCGTCGGTGTATAAATGAAGCCAGTTTTGTGGAGGGTACTTAATATATAAATATATATATAATATATGTTTTAAATATATAAAAATGTGTGTTTTATGTTGCACTGTATCCAACTTGTAACTCAATAAAAATTAATATTTTGCACAAAAACTAACATTTTCCTTTCCGTTTTTTGTAGCATTTTTTACACAAGTTCTTACTTTAAAGAGGATAAAGAATAAATTTTATCCCATTTGTACTTTCACAGGGATAGTATAAAATTATTCACTATGTGAGAAGGTAGATCTGCTTTCTGTCCCACCTGTGACACAAGTTTGAAAATCAATAACATCATACCTAACTAAGCAAACAGTTACCATAGGCACATACACTGTGTGTGGATATCTTATTGTAATATTTATTTTTATGAACAAGAGTTATAATCTTGGAGATTATGACACAAATGAATGTTTAGTGCATATGCAATTATCGAGTGCATTAATTTTCGCAAGCATCATAATCAAGATTATACACGAGTTGGATACAATGCTTTATGAAATCTTAACGTTATAAATTGAGAATAAATTACAAAATGACTTGACACTTTCGAGTACACATGTCTCATGTGATGATGTCATGATTTTTTAGAATCTGGTTTGTTTCCATAGCAACCTACATTTGTTTATAAGTGGTGATAATGAATGTTCTTGTATACCACTTCATCTTTTCTGTGTTACTAGATAACCATTAGAGCATACATTTCGAAAAGTGCCCATTATGCACGGTTTTTATTGTTATAATAAACTGTTTATAATGCTAGGATTACGTAAATAATATACGGTATGTTGTATTATGAGAGACAGAGCTTCTTTAAACAAGTAAGTATCCCTTTCCGCCCATGGCAGTGGAATAATAATATTATCAAACTTTCTATGAAGTAAAATTATTTATACTATTATAAATAGAAGTTCAAATAAGGATTTATTATTATGTTCCATTCATCTCTTAATTCTTATAAGAACAGAACACTAAGTGGTTAGCATTGCTGTGCACTGTGAAAAGTGCACTGTATACTTTGTTAATTTTATACCAGTATATCTGAGTGTGTAGGCTGACGAAAGAAATTTTTTTTATATCCATTCTGTTCATTGTCTATAATAATCCTGCCTTTTGACATTGATGAGCCTTATCATAAATTCTTCAGTAGTGATATTGAAGTCTAATCATTTACTCTGTAGGGATCTAGTCTGCATGTAAAATAAAACGGAAAAAATTGAAGTAAAATACAAGGACTACATACTAAAAAATTGTTATCATGTAGTATTTTTCTGGATAAACACCATTCTAAAAATTAAAAAGTTTTGATGTTTAATTAATTATGCATCTTAAATCTACTAATTTTCGAAATAGCTTTCTTACTAGAGATATCTGGTTTTCACGAAATACGGTTTTCCAGCCAATAAAAACAAATGTGTCAGCCTGGGTAGCATAGTCGGTATAGCACTACCTTCTGTGCTCGAGGTTACGGGTTCGATCTCGGCCCAGGTTGATGGAATGTAAGTGGATTTACTGGCATATGAAAGAACTCTTACGGAACAAAATTCCGGCAACGCTGATATAACCTAGACAGTTGCGAGCGTCATTAAATAAACCATAATTAAAAAAAAGAGAAAACGTTTATGTTTAAAGGTCTTCCGTGTTAAAATGGCGTAAGTTTAAATTCGCAAAATAACTCGAAACTTTTGTTTTAGCACGAATTTATTCGAAATTAGCGTTTTTGAAAATACATTTTTATTTTATATATGAAATTTTAATTTAAAGTGCCAAAAAGATATGTTTATTGGAAGCAACACAAATATGATCGTGAATTAATACAATAAGCTTTGATGATTAAAATATAGTAAGTTATTCAGTGATATTTATATAGAAAATTGTGAATGGATAGTCAGATCCCATTTTAATACAAAATTTTAAATCTAATATTTAAACCATATTTCGAGTGACTTTATTTTAAACATAAAGTAGAAAAAAAGCCTGAATATTATGTGATGACTATTGGTTTATGTTATTCACACCTAGGATAAGAGACTGTTATACAAATTTCTCTGCACAGCAGGTAAGTACCAATGAAAACTGCAATTATTGTTAAAAAATACAAAGAACCTTAAGTTTCTCGTTGGTACAGACTACTAGTCTTTGTAAGAATATAAAATAATGTATTTTGCTTTACGATAGCCAACAAGTTATATATTTAAAAGTGAAATAACACCGAATTTATGGTTTTTGTGCGAAATACCACCGAAATTTAAGGTGTAACCCTGAGTGGGGAAACACTGGTTTAGTACAGGTTGTTTACAGGTTTCTGGTAGCATGGTTGCTTGCTTAGAAAGTACCGTAATGAACCACTTTTTTTTTCTCGACTCACACCAGTGTTAAGAGTTTGCAATTTTAGATGTACCAATTTCAAGTTCTTATATTTATAAACGGAGTTATAGCACATTGCACCAGATAGCACTGCTGTAGCATTATCAAACTAGCATCTGTCAGTGATGATCATCACAGACAATGCACCATAATAGAATTCCTTGTTGCTGATAATTAAAGTTTTTGGAACCTCTGCAGTAGACAGGAGCACCATTAGTCACTGGGCAGGAGTAGTGAAGACTTCAGAGACAGAACAAACCATCCTCCATGATTTACCATGTTCCGGTTGTGTGTTCACACCTGTGACACCAGACAAGTCGCAGCATTCTGAAGCTGCACATTCAGAAGGATTGATGCATCACAAGCTGATTTTGGACCGGAGACTTTTGTTAAGGAATGGCATCATCCCCAATCTCCTCGTAAAAAAAATTTCTCTGCCGAGAAAGTGATGTTTTCTTTATTTTAGGACTGTGAAGGCGTGATTTGTATTGATGTGATGCGAAAAGGGACAATCTTTAACTCCAAATCTACATTGTCTTGTCCAAATTTGTACAAATAAAAATAGTGACAATTATAGCTATTGGGTTGTATTCATATTTTAACTTTCTTTCAGTGTATTGTCAGCTACTAAATCAGTGATTTAGATGTCCCTTTATTTCACTATTTCACTGGGTGGAAAATATGACTATATTGTAAGATTTAATTTTTTCTATCAAATAGTGATTTCAGTCCATGTATTGTGGGTCTCTATCACCACGGCATGGCACGTCCTCAGGTTGCGGATAGAGGAGACGGCCTCCAGATATGGAGGGTAGCTGCGAATATATTGAATAAGCAGTCGTGGACAGCCGATAAGGGGTGGTCCTCCAGCTTGGGGGTTGTTAGGAGAAAATACACAAACGATTAGGGAAAACACGGAAATTTTACTTGAAGCAAGTAAAGCGATCAGTTTGGAAGTAAATCCCGAAAAGACAAAGTATATGATTATGTCTCGTGACCAGAATATTGTACAAAATGGAAATATAAAAATTGGAGATTTATCCTTCGAAGAGGTGGAAAAATTCAAATATCTTGGAGCAACAGTAACAAATATAAATTCACTCGGGAGGAAATTAAACGCAGAATAAATATGGGAAATGCGCGTTATTATTCGGTTGAGAAGCTCTTATCATCCAGTCTGCTGTCCAAAAATCTGAAAGTTAAAATTTATAAAACAGTTATATTACCGGTTCTTCTGTATGGTTGTGAAACTTGGACTCTCACTCTGAGAGAGGAACATAGGTTAAGGGTGTTTGAGAATAAGGTGCGTAGGAAAATATTTGGGGCTAAGTGGGATGAAGTTACAGGAGAATGGAGAAAGTTACACAACGCAGAACTGCACGCATTGTATTCTTC
Organism: Periplaneta americana; assembly: GCF_040183065.1. Lineage (NCBI taxonomy): Eukaryota > Metazoa > Arthropoda > Insecta > Blattodea > Blattidae > Periplaneta > Periplaneta americana. The sequence continues at coordinate 84,286,217 of NC_091123.1, read as the reverse complement.
ACCTGACATAATTAGGAACATTAAATCCAGACGTTTGAGATGGGCAGGGCATGTAGCACGTATGGGCGAATCCAGAAATGCATATAGAGTGTTAGTTGGGAGACCGGAGGGAAAAAGCCTTTAGGGAGGCCGAGACATAGATGGGAGGATAAAACTAAAATGGATTTGAGGGAGGTGGGATATGATGATAGAGACTGGATTAATCTTGCACAGGATAGGGACCGATGGCGGGCTTATGTGAGGGAGGCAATGAACCTTCGGGTTCCTTAAAAGCCATTTGTAAGTAAGTAAGTGATTTCAGTAAATCTTAAGTTTTATGCTTCCGGTTTTGTAACCTTGATCTAGACTAGAGGTTATATAATGTAATAGTTCATACGAACTTCTGTGAATGTTTCCATTACCAAAATTTTATAATCTTACATGAAATCGCATAGCTTTTAGAGGGTGAGCAACTTAAAACACACAGTCACACATGAAAAACAAATTAAAACGAAATAGTTGTTTATTATTCACTTTTTCGTGGAATGTAACATGTTTATTCATACAAAATATATTAGAAGTGAGCACTCTGTGCAGTGATTCATTTTTGTGTATGAGTAATTATGTTGAGATAGTCACTCTATATTACTACATAATGAAATTATGAAATTTTTACTTGAACAGTTTGTTTCTAGTTTCTGTAAAGGAAATATCTATGAAAAGTTGTTTGTTTTAACATGATGTATCATTCCACATGCCAGTACTTACTACTACTACTACCACCACCACCACCATCCCAGGCCATAGTTTTGATTCAGATCATTAACAACATCAAACTATTGGACTGATGGGATATCATGACGGGGATGCACAATAGATCGTTTAGGTCGCAGGCTGTTATAGCCCTCCCTCTTTTAAATTCAATTCAACTACTACTACTACTGTTACTGCTACTGTTATTGCTGCTGCTGCTATCACTAATAACCCACTAACAGTACTACAACTACCACTAATACCACTACTGGTACTACTACCACCACTACCACAGTACCACCAATACCACTACTATTGTTACTATATTACTGTTGCTGCTATTGCCTCCACTAACACCATTGCCACTACTACATCTTCTTCAGGTGCTACAAGTTTTTAGAACAAAGTTTGGTCTCAACAATTTTTCTCCATTCCTTCCTATCCTGGATTGTTGTCTAATACTACTACCACTACCGCCATCACCACTACTACTACTACTCTATTATTACTACTACTACTACTACTACTGCTACTGCTACTGCTGCTGCTGCATTATCAGATTTATACTCAGTGCATGTGTAATTGATTTTATATTTTTTAAAGAAACAGAAAATATCTAATATTGTTGATTCCACTATATGGCAGCGTATTATATTGTTTCCAAATTGAGTACTAAGGTTAAGAAAGCATGGGGCTCTACCTCTATGCTCCCCAAGTGCCTTCATGGCATGTGAAGGGGCTACCTTTACCTTTATTATATTCAGGGAAAGGATTTATATGTAAATACATATTTACTTATAAAGCTAATATAATTTATATTTTGCATTATCTTTATGTTTCACAATGTGTAGGGTTGAAAAATCCTACTTTTATTTTCCATATTTTTCCATATTTTAGAGTTTAGTACATATTTTCGTTAATTTCCATATATTTTCCATATTTCATATAAAACAGTCCATATTATATTAGGTTTAACAATAAAACAAAACAAAATTCCATTAACTTTTAAAAATACATTTCAACAATAGAGATTTAAACACATGTTCAGTAATCCCTTTAACATCAGAGTTATTTGAAAATTAGCAGTCCTATCAACAATGGGAAAGTAAGTTACAAAACTGTATTAATTTAATTTAAAATTTTTAACAGACTTCAGTTGTGCAGCTCAACAGTTAAATGCCAGTCAGAGTACACATAGGTTCAGTTTTGTAAATCATACTATAAAGACGGTAAATATGCCAAAAGTACGTCATTCAGTCAATTTAAAATCAAAACTAACAAGTTACATTTCAGAATTTAAAGAAGATGGTTTATCAACTGACAATAAAATATTATTTTGTAATTTGTGTCAGTGTGCAGTATCATCTACACAAAAGTTCCTGGTGCAACAACACATTACAACTAGTAAACATCAGGCCAACAAACAACTAAATTCCAAGCAGAGACAATTGTTTTTAACACAACCAACAACATCGAATGTAAGATCTGAGTTTAACATCGACCTGTGCCGTTCTCTCATCTCTGCTGATATTCCTCTCTACAAACTAAAGAATAAGGTCTTCAGGGAATTCCTTGAAAAATATACTCAACATACAATCCCGGATGAGTCAACACTTAGGAAGACGTATGCTCCATCCATCTACGATGAGACAATACAGAAGATAAGAGATGAAATTAAAGATAGTTCAATTTGGGTTTCCATTGATGAGACTCCCGACAAAGAAGGTAGACTTGTTGGTAATGTAGTTATCGGTTTGTTAAGTGAACAATATTCTGAACGAATTCTTTTACATTGTGATGTTCTAGAAAAGTGCAATAACAAAACTATAGTTAAACTGTTCAATGAAGCTATGGGTATCCTGTGGCCAAAGGGTATTATGTACGATAATGTGTTATTCTTTATTAGCGATGCTGCCCCTTATATGGTCAAAGCTGGACAAGCATTATCTGTTGTATATCCTAAATTGACTCATTTTACTTGTGTGGCGCATGCATTTCATCGTGTGGCAGAAGTGGTCAGAGACAATTTCCCTAAAGTAGATTTGTTGATTTCATCAGTGAAAAAAGTATTTCTCAAAGCTCCCAGTAGAGTTAACGTGTTGAAAGAAATGTACCCTGAAATTCCATTGCCACCAAAGCCAATTTTAACTAGATGGGGTACATGGCTAGAAGCAGTTGAATATTATGCCGAACATATAGACTCTATTAACAATGTTCTCCTTGCATTGGACTCTGAAGATGCAGTCTCAATTGATACTGCGAAAACAGTTACCTGTGACATAAGTGTGAAGAATGACTTAGCTCACATTCAGCATACATTTTCATGCATCATAAAAACGCTCAAAAGTCTCCAAAATAGGCACCTTTCACTATCTGAAAGTTTTGAAATTATAAATAGTACTGTGGAACAACTGAATCGTGGTAGAGGTAAAGTTGCAGATGCAGTAAGAGCTAAGGTGGACACTGTACTTTCAAAAAACCCTGGATATGAAGAACTACAAAAGGTTGTTGCTGTGATGAGTGGTGAATCAACAGTGAAGATTAACTTGGACTTATCCCCAGCAGACATTGTGAAATTGAATTATGTACCAGTTACTTCTTGTGACGTCGAACGCTCTTTTAGTCAGTATAAATCTATCCTCAGAGACAATAGAAGAAGATTCACTTTTCAGCACTTGAAAGAAATGTTTGTAACCTATTGTTATGGTAACAGACAATAAAAATTGTGTTTTGTTGAAACTACATTGGAAGATAAGGTACGTCCATTATATTTTTTGTTTAGTTTGATTAAAATGTACCAATATTTAACGTACATAGTCATTTTTTTATAATTTTAAGTCCATATTTAATTCCATATTTTGGTAAAAATAACTACATATATATTTACATATTTCATATATTTTTAGTCCATATAAATCCGTTCCCTGATTATATTGTTTCACAGATAAACATTTCCAAAAAGACAGAAATGATTCTTGTGCTGACACTCAAAACAATAAAAAAAAATCTGAACTTTTGTTTTTCTATGGAAATTTTGAGAACTTTTTGATAGCTTAATGCTAAACTCGTGGTGGTGCTTATTCCCCAGAAAACATAGGTCTTCCAAGTTCCTAATTACTAATGCACAGGTTATTCACGAAATATCTGAAAAAGTAATGTGAAATAATTCTGTGACCATGAAAGTAGCAGAGCACAAAATGCCTACTTGTTCAAAGGAAAATATATAACTTTATTCAGTGTTATAGTTTAGATTTATTATATTTATTATTAATAGTTCACAGAATAATACATATACATAAAAATTGCCGCAAAACTAACATATATACAATTTATCGTTTTACACATAAATAGTTTATTATGAGCTATATTAACTATATTTTAAACAACAGTAACACTGCACACAGTGTCTTTCGGTCCCTTAAATATTTTTCATTTTACGCAAATGGAGCAGTGATAGCTTTTTTAGTGCAAGTAAATTAATTTTGTTTTGCTGTAATCAATTATGAAAATATCTTCTGTTTTAGTAGAACTAATCACTAAACAGAATAAAGACCTTTCCATACATTTCAAGAAATCGTACACTTATCATTGTTTTATTTTTAAACGATAGTCAAAATATCCTTAATTTTTCACATAACTGCATTATTGCTTTCCTTCTTTAAGGACTCAGTCGCTGTCATGAAAATGGCTTCTGTTGCCGAGGCAGAAGATGAGAAAAATGAGAAATCAGAAGGTAGGATTATTCATACAGTTTATATTTTTATTCAAATGGCTTTTAATAGTTTTATTTATTTTAGCCCTTTTGTATTCTGTAAATGATTTATTTGTTAAAATTCAGAAATATCTGTTAGCATTTAAGAACTTTAAGACTAAACATGATCTTTCCTCATTTCAGAGTAGCTGAATGAATGTAAATACTTGCATAAAACATACTTTTATTTTTCACGTAAGCTTATCTAATCCCCCCCCCCCCAATGTCGGAAAATAGATTGATTATTATCTTGACCCTAAATATTCCCCTCTAGTTTTAATAACCCAAGCTTTAGATCACTTTATCTGCTTAGACATTGCAACTGTACACCATATACAGAGTGATTCATTATTACGTGAAAATACTTTGTGTGCGTAATGTAGAGGTGAAACTAAGACTAAAACGTTCTGTACAACTTTTTCTCAAAACCTTTAATTCCATTGTTAACGCCATTTTGCGTGGAACTTGTGCTGTAGTAACCACTGGCAGAACTGTCGACGATGTGGATAATCTGCAGCTGTCAACTCTTGTACTTTCTGCAGGTGCAATGGATACAGCTGTTGTCTCCGAAGCATGCGCCATACAGTACTTTGCGGAATTCCTAGTGCTGCACTAATTGCTCTAGTAGTTACGGCTGGATCCTGATCTGCCATGTCCAGAACACAGTCCTCTACATGGTCGTCCTGTATGTGGCGCACTTCGAATACCGTACTCCCTCATACGCCTGTCCACACCTGCAAATGTCTGATGACTTTGTAATTGTCATCTAGGAAACAGCTCACTGTATCGTCGTCGTGCTGCAAGTGCATTACCTTCTGCTGCACCATACACAAGGTGCATATCAGCATACTCAATGTTTGTGTATTTCCCTCAACACCACTGCTGTGTAGTACGAAGAACTGTCTAGCCGACACACTGCATCAGGGAGAACAGAAATGCCTATGCAGTTACTACAACGTGTCATCTACTGTAACTCTGGAATTAAAGGTTTTGAGAAAAAGTTGTATAGAATATTTTAGTCTTAGTTTTACCTCTACAATACACACACAAAGTATTTACACGTAATAATGAATTACCCTGTATAAGTAGATGATGATTGAAGGAATAGGACTAAACTAGCCTGCTAGGTCTGTCTCAAACATCGTTGTTGTTCACCGTAAAATGGATTAAAACTTGATTGAATTTAAATCTCTTGGGTGAAAAGCTATGCTGTAGCTGTTTGACTAACTGAACATCCGCAGTGTTGATTATTGACTAGCCATTATAAGACATGTTGTTTCCATATTAAAATTGAAATTATCCATATCTTTCCGAAAGAGTTATATACCAGTATTGAATCTCTTTTTTATGTACAATAATATAATTGCAAAATAAAGCATTACTTAAAGTTAGGAATGTTTTGAAATTATTTTAAGGCTATTCTTGTTTGTATTTGTCTTCTTTTTATTTATTACAACTTAAAATCACTGTCATACAAACTTTTAGCATTCTCGGTCTATTATCTCCTCACTCAAGGCTATAGTATGCACAATGTATAGTCAGTGCTCATACAACTTGATTAATAAAAGCGTGCATAAAATTTTATTTTATTATTATGCTGCAATGAGTGCAATGCTATGTTATAGGAGTGGTTCAAAATGGTTTCCATCTGCATTCCTGACATCTTCTAATGTCCATTGCTGTGGAGTAACGATTAGCATGTCTGACTGTGAAACGAGAGGGCCTGGGCTCATACCCTGGTTAGAACAAGTTACCTGGTTGAGGTTTTTCGGGTTTTTCCTCAACCCATTAAGAGAAAATGCTAGTTCTGGCACTGGACTCTAGACTCATTTTGCTGGCATGTCACTCAGATGCTAGATAACCATCGCAGTTGATAAAGCATCATAAAATAAACCATAAATGGGGACTTCTGATAAAATCAGCATTCACACGCAAAAGTTCTTCTTCTGAAATTCGTCTATTTTTTTAAGGTTCTTCACAAATAAAAATTGTACATGGTTAGACCAGGTGAATGTGTGGACCATGACTCTCTAAAAATTATTCTGTCATCAGAAACCTTCTTATATCAGCCAAAGACTCATTGGCAATGTGAGGTGTGACAGAATCTTGTTGAAAATACTCATATTGCCTCTCGTTATCTGTCAGCAACTGAGAAACTGGTGCGAGTATTTCTGTGCAGTACATATATATCTGTTCATTGTACTTTCATAAAATATGGGCCTATTATTTGTTTTGCATTTACAGCGTACCATACACTATTTCCTTCATCATGAAATGGAACTTAATGAATTAATCGGTTATTTCCTAAGCTCCAGTGCCTATAGCTTTGTGAACAAGCAGAACCATGCAAATTAAATCAAGGCTTATCCGAGAAAATGATTAAATGTGGACAGCAGTATGCTGCAAAACCCAATTAGAGAAATTCACATGCCTTACGTTGTCATGTAGTTGTACTTCGTGAACTACACTCATTTTGTAAGGTTTAAATTTTAGTAATGCAATAACTCAATGGGCTGAGCTTTTTGAAACTCCAACATCCTGTGAAATATGACGTAGAGTCTTTTTTTGGAAAATGCTCTAATGGTAATCCAATTTCATCAAGTTTTTCTTCGGTTAGAACACGTCGTTTTCGCCTAGGAATTATATAATTTATCGATTCTGTTTTCCCAAATCTAAGAACAAGTTTTCTTACAGTATTTCTATGTGGAAGCGGAATGCCAGGGAATTGCTGTGCAAATTATTGTCTACACAATTCTTTACAAGACTCTGCTTTCACGTAAGTGTCATATACAAAAATTCTCTGTTCTAGTGTTAACTTATGAGGTGGCTAAGAGCTGCTGTAATTCACACACAATAATATTAGAGACACCTGAACCTGAAGAGCTGTTCTTAACATACCTACACTGACTGACCTCATGTGTACTATGGCCTTGAGTGGGGAGATAGCAGACAGAGAATGCTAGGGAGTTGGTCAGTCAGCAGCTGTTGCAACTTGCGTGTGTGAGCTCAGTGATACCTGACAGGGATTCCCTATATATAGAATATTTCTTTATTATGGCAATATAAATTATCTCTGCTTGTAGGCAGCCTGGGTAGCGCAATCGGTATAGTGCTGACCTGTGCTTGAGGTTGCAGGTACGATCCCAATCCTGGTCGATGCCATTTTTGTATACTTAAATGCGACAGACTCATGTCAGTATTTTTATTGGCATGTAAAAGAACTCCTGCTGGACAGAATTCTGGCACACCAGCAATGCTGATATAACCTCGGCAGTTGCGACCGTCATTAAATAAACCATAATTTAAATTTAATTTCTATGGTTGAAATGGCTTCTGTAAATTTATTACGTTGGCACACAAATTGTCATTTGTAAATTCAAAATATTTGTACTCGTATTTATATAAAGTTCAAGCAACACTTGACCAATTTTAAGTAAACTTTGGCTCGGTGTATAGACAATCTTCTATATATATAATTTGAACTGGTAATGGAAATTACGGGAAAACGGCTGAACGGATTTTAATGAGTGAACTCTCATTTTCATGCCTGGCATCCAAAGTTTTTCGGAAAAGTAGTAGTTTTCAGTGAAATGTCAATTTTCCTACATAATTTTCCTATTTTCCAAAATCCATCTGTTGTCAGTTTTGAGAACTAATTTTATTCAATCACGGCCGGCTTGATTGAATTTCAGAACAAAACACACACTACAATAAACAATTGGCTATTACACGAAGGCCATGACCTGCAGGATTGCCGACATATTTAGAGCTCAATTCAATTTGTTATTAAAAACAGATTCTGCAGTGTATATTTTTCTGAGTACAGCTGTGTATTGGATATTCAAATCTACGAAACTTGAGGTGGTTTGATGACATTATTACCATTAGAAATTAAATATTATTATAGTTAATATCATGATGTATCTATTTTTTCATTAATTGTACATAATATTGATGCTATATTGATGACATGAAAGTGAAACGTTTTGTGGTTATGTAAGTAAATGTAGAGAATATCTTAATTTAGATCTTCATTTCTATAATTTACTGAGTGGCTGCTATATATAACTACAAAACTTAAGTAAGATAATATTGTTATTAAAAATCAAATATTTTTATACTTATTAAACCAGTGGGGTTGGGTCTTTTTCATATACTTAATGGCGGTGTAGTGTAGATATTGAGATATGTCATTGTCTTCAGTATTGGCTCGAGAGAGCGCAAAAATTACAGTTCCTAAGGAAAGATCAAAAGGTATTACTTACTGATAAAATAAGAGGCCTAGAAAATTTTGTAGTCTCCAGATCATTTCAGCAGGATCTATTAGTAGGATAAAATGACTTTACGCTCTACATTTCAAGTTCTACATGCAGCAGCTATACGAAAATGCTATTGTTCGAAAGCTTAGCAAATCTGACATTTTTTTTAACTTTTCCTTACAATCCACAATGACCTGAAATAGCTACTGCTATCGTCCTGACATTGATACTTGCGTTTTCGCGTTGAAACTCAAAAACTTAAGTTGGATAGGTTTAAGAAAAAGTATTTGGCCTAAAAAAAATCCATCCATAGGGAGTATGTTTCATTATTATGGAAGCAAATAACTATCAAAAAGACAAGTATTCTTCATTAAAAATAAATCTGAAAAATTTTTATTTGAACGTCTAACGAACTTAGTTTGCAGCAGTATTTGCTGCACAAGCCACTAGTTATGTTTTAATTATGATTTGACTTCTGTTGAAGCGTTATTTTATGCTGTTGGACATGAAAGTCAAATATATTATTTTATTTTCATACCGAAGTTAATGCAGCCGATCTAGATATCATGAAAAATCAATAGCTGATATTAAAGCTTCGAGTTCATTTGAAGAATGCTTTCTTGAAAACTGAAATCATGTTTTTCGTACTTAATATTGTAATTATTTTTTAAAACCTAAAATATGTTCCTTATACAGTGTACTTTGGTTTATTTTAGTTGTATTTAATCCGATTATCAAATGCTGTTTTCTTTCAAATGAATTACTCGCTATTTTGAAGTTTGTAATAATGAATTATAGTATTTGCAGGAGAGCAAGAAATATCTGCAAGTGAAAATGAAGAGAAATTGGAATATAAACATGTTAATCCTGAAGAGGCCTCTATGAATAACAATACTGACGAGAAAACAGCTAATGAAGCTTTGTCTAAAGAGGAAAGTGCTGAACTTCATGATGATGAGAAAAGTAATATTGAAGATGCTGAGGAGGAACTTAAAGAAGAGGCATTAAGTAATTCAAAGTCCAACTCCATAGACAGTCAGAAGGAGGTATATAAAATATTTATCATGTACCTCATTAGAAGATAGTCTCATATGTAGGTGTAAGAGGATTTATGTGTATCGTTTTTATACTGGTACTTTAAGTTGACTTGAACATTTTATAAGCATTCTGGTCATACTGATACACACTTAACCTTATCATTTTTATAGTTGAAGCTGACTTCAGTCGTGAAAATCTTTTCATAATAAAAATAATTTTTAGTGGCCATTTATTGCATACCTGTACCACCATAACATATGAGCCATTGAGAGCAGAAGTGGTGTGAATCAAAAATGGGTAAAATACAATTAATATTGAATTTATTTAAACTATTAGTGGTCAGTGGATAGGACGAAAGACATATTAATTGCTACTTTGCGCTGTATTTTACAGAATTTTTACTTTAAAACTCATTACTCAATTTGACTTATACTACTTCTGCTCTGAATGGCTCCCTGTTACCTCCAAAAATACCAGCTAAAAGAGCTTGAAGTAATTGGACTTCTGGTTGGAGCAAGAGGTACCACTACTCTCTTCATGAAAGGTGTGTTTAAGAGGCTTGGAATACCTACATCTATTATTCCGATTGTAACCTTAGCTGCATTGAAAGGATCAATTGCTCTCCTGAAGAATCACCTATATTCGAAATCAAACTAAGTTCAGTAGCATTCTTTACTTTTTTGTAACACTTATCTCTCTAAAAATAGGTATATTTCCACTAATATCAAAACAATTATTTGCAGCCATGTACTTGCAGGAATTTCATTGATAAAACAAAATCAGTGGTTCAATGAACTTGTAAAAATGTCTGTGCTTAAGTACTCTTTGTCCCTTGTGGCAGCTCACGAATGGTGAGAAGATTTATAAATTTAAATACCTATATTGTGATACCACTCCAAAAGACATTTGTAATTATCTTATTTATCCCTGTTTCTTCTGCTGTGATATAACAAATGCACTCATACCTGCACTGGTAACTTTTCTATCCAGGTCTTATTTGAACCTTGAGGTGTCGATATCTTCCATATATTCAGCTAATGACCACTAACTGCTTCTACATAGAAATTCTATTACTTTAGCCAGACTTGCCCTTATACTGCAGTGATGTCCCATTCCAGGATAATCATTGCCATCTCTTGTTTTAATGAAGCACTGGTCTTTTCGGTAAAAAATCATACTGATCTTCAGTTTATTTACAAGTACAGTGAAACCTTGTTTATCCAGACTAACTGGGACCGAAAGTCATCCGGATTAACGAAAATCCGGAAATAAAGAAGGCAAAATCAAATACAGTACACATTATACTGTATACTGGAGCTTCCGGTGTTGGCACAAGGTGCTTTTACTCTCAGGGATTGCCTATTTCCTAGAGACATTGTTAGCCATGTCATTGTTGATAATTCTGAATAACTATGTTCTGCTGGTGGTAAACTTTGTAATCATTCAATTGAATTTCTTTTTTGTGTTGGAAATAAAATTTGTCCATTAGTTCCTATTTTTTATCATAAAATAAAAATAAATATTAGAACAGAGACTCAGGTACCATTCATAATATTTTGGGTTTAAAGTGCTTTGTTTGACTTCTATTTTTTAACATATCCAGCATAAATAATTGTGACCAATGTAATTCTCGAGATTGAAGTACACAAGCCTTCTATTACTTCAAGGTCCTCTGGATATTATTATATTTAATTAACTTTGTATAGTTATTTTGAACATTGTTTTTTTATCTTATGGAATACTGTTTTTGATGCAGCTCATATTGTTTTTTTATCTTATGGAATACTGTTTTTGATGCAGCTCATTATTACAGAATTCAAAAGAAGAAGAAGAAGCAGAGAAAGAAGTTGATATTCGTAATGAAGATAGTTATCGTGAAAGAGGTGGTGAACATGATGGAAATGAAGATATTTTAGAGGAAGATGAGGAAAAACATGGTGATGAGAATAAAGAGGATGAAGATGAGGAAAAACAGGATGAAGTTAAGAATAAAGAAGCTGAAGATGAAAATATATAGCATGAATGTAGCTCACCAACGTAAGTTAAGAATGTGATTTTTGTATTTTGTATATGTACAATAGTTGTTGTGAATTTAAACATAAAAGTACAAGTTCCTTGAGGAGAAGAGGCTTAGAGTAAAGTTTGTTCATTGCTAATGAATTACACTGTAAAATGCTGGACTCAAAAGTTTAATATAATTTCGTCTTCATGTGAAAAAAGGAATGGATGAAAAAAATTATACCTGTTGCGTCCATTAGAAAGGGGATAAGGTAACGTTGCAGTTAAGGCATTGTACTGTAAGCCGCAAAGTCATGGGTTCGGTTACCAATGTGGTCATGGATTTTGATGTAATCCTTCTGGCCCTGGGGTTCATTCAGCTTTTAACAGAAATGAGGATGAGGGAGTATTTCCTTGGGGGCAAAGGCGAATAGCACGTGAAACTGGTATCCTTACTGCTACTTAGTTCCTATTGTCTTGTGAAGTTCAACCCTTAACATCCATTAGAACTGGCAAGTCTACTTGACTGATGAGACGAGAAATGAAGGCAAGATAATGTAGATTACTATAGCGAATAAAGATTGGAGATTCAAGTATATCAAGTGATAGAGGAATAAGAAAATAAAAATGAACACAAGTGATATTCATTTTGAATCTTGCGTACACCACTTTTAACACTTGAATATAAATAATTGATGAACTAGTGGACTTACTCGTGTTAAATATGTAATATTTTTCCGGCTTACAGCTGTTTCAGTTCATCACGCACCATCATCAGAGCCTACTAGATCTCGGCGTCATCTCGAACTTCTCTGCCTGTTAGGAGGGTGCCTGTTAGAGAAGCTTGTGGACCTCTCAGCTGTGTTGAAGTGCAATCACGGATGTTAGGAGGTGATCAGAACATTGTCATTGTTTAGCACATTTTGAAGAGTGTATGTACATAAACAACATACAGCATTTCTCAGAAGATACCATTTTTGTTGCTTTGTGAGTAGGCCTAAACAATAAAAGTTAGAAAAAAAAAGTTTCAGTAAAAGTTGTTTCTTTTTAAAAGTAGTTTCCAATGGTACCTTCAACGACCCATGTTTCCGTTTCAAATTTCGAAGTTGACCACAGGTACCCCCACTTCCGGTTAGTTACGGGAAATGGTACTGTACTACCACCAATCGATTCATACCCTAGTAATTCATATGGGTCCTGATTCAAGGCCAGTATTTTAACTTAAGAAAGTCATGATATTTAGGTTAGTTCAGGTAGAATGAATGTTTGAAAATCAGACATTTATTCATGTTTTTTATTTACATTATATATATATATATATATATATATTTAGCTTTTACCTTTCAAGATGCATAAGATTTCTCAACATTAGATCTCAGATAATATATAAGGATGTATGCTCACACATCGATATTCTCAATGAATTTGATAAAAACTGCATGTGCATGGAGAAATGTGAACATCAAAAAATGTTGTTTCGAGGAAAAGGCAAATTTGTGAATGCGGGGTTGCAATACTGATATTTGGAGTAGGCCTGTACAAAAATCGCTCCTGGACCTCAAACTGAGATGTAGAGGCAACATGTACCGGTATCTCATTATGACCTTCCTAAGGGCCCAAGGAATATTTTTGTACCAAGAAAGAAGAAGCTAAAATTGATTTTTTGGTAATTTTTTTTCTAAATACTCAGTCCTAGCATCCCTTAATGTACTGCATTCCATTGCCTCCTTCAATCTGCACAGTTATATCCAGAGACCGAAACTTTGGCAGAATGCCTTTTTAAATGTGTTAAATCCATCTTCATTTTGAAAGTAAATCTATACAAATTATACATTTGTGATTGAAACGTCACAGTTTTATGTTGCCCTTTTCTGCCTTTTTTAATATAATTGCCTAATTTACAAAATAAATGCTTTTCTTGCCTTTATTTGATTATTTATCTATTATTTATTAATTTATTATTAAAAATTGCCTACAGGTATATTTTAATTTATTTCTATAACTGCTACAATGAAAGTGACTTCACCGAATGTATATTATTGTCTTTGAGTCAGTTCATATTCTCTTTGCAACAATGAGTGCTGCCATGCAAAAATGTATTACTGTAAGCATTTTAATTATCGCTTGTGTTTATTTGACAAGGGAACAATGAGTGCGGGTCTAACGTTATTTTTCTTTCAGTTTTCATTGCGACGTTGATGTAGCTAGCAGCAAGATGCCGAAATTCAGTGTTCCTTTACTCAGTAAATTTCTAAGTTACGTTAATACTTTTGGATTCAATGTATTTTATACTGACAGTAAAATACTTACATGCAAAATATGTGAGCAGTCAGTGAACGACGAAAAGAAATATTTAATATCGCAATATATCAGTACAACCAAACACAAAAATGCACTTTCCAAGGCTACTGGGAAGAAGATTACTTTGCTTCCAACAGTAATTGCAACATCGAGTCGAAAATCTCAATTTGCATTGACTTATGTAAAGCTTTTCTTGCTGCCGAAATACCTTTGTGGAAATTACAGAATCCTACATTAAGACAGTTTTTGGAGAAGTATACGAACGAATCTGTGCCTAGTGAGTCAAGTTTGCGAAAATGTTACCATGAACAATGAAAATCATTAAAGATAAAATTAAAAATAAGATCTGGATTTCTATCAACGAGTCACCTGATCCTACCTGTCGTTTCATTGCCAATGTCATTGTTGGGCCATTAGATCCTTCAGAAGATGAATCAATGAAACCATTCCTGCTAACAATTCAACTATCACACAGTTATTCACCAATTCTTTACAGTTACTGTGGCCTGAAGAAATTCAATACGACGTGTTACTTTTCATCAGTGATGCTGCACCATACATGAAAAAGGCTGGAATAACTTTAAAAGTGCTATTTCCAAACATGCTTCACGTGACCTGTGTAGCACACAGCTTTCACAGAGTGTCAGAAGAGATACGATGCTTGTTTCCGGATGTCGATAATTTGATTTCCAGTATTAAGAAGATCTGTCTGAAAGCCACATCAAGAATTCTGACATTTAAATCCATTGCACCAAATATACCTCTGCTCCCCAAACCTATTATAACGAGATAGGGGACATGAGTCTCAGCGGCACTTTACTATGCTTCAAATTTCCTGACTATAACTGAAGTGGTGAATACTCTGGAGGATGAAGCATCTTCAATTGTAGCAGCCAAGAAACTTCTCAATTCTTTGGAAGTGAAAAATGATTGAACTTTCACTGTGGCCGAGTTTGGTTTCCTGCCACAAGTGATCTGCCAGCTTCAAGAAAGAGGGCAGCCTTTGACGAAGTCAGTGAAAATTGTGGATGATGCAGTGCAAAGAATGGACGGTGTACCAGGGAAACAGGTTTATTAGTTAGGGAAAAGTGTAAAAATGTGTTTTCGAACAATTGTGATCACGATAAACTTAGAAACATTAAAAAAATTCTACAAGGTGACAATTCTATTGCAGTTGAAATGGATCCTACAATGATGCTATGTTTTAGATTTGCTCCAATAACCTCTGTCGAAGTTGAGAGTTCTTTTTCTCATAATTATGAAATATGTGTTATCTGACAGGAGACTCAACATGACCCCAGAGAACTTAAAAAAGCATTTGGTTATCGTGTGCAACAAATAAGGCATTGCAATACATAGGCCTTTTAAAACATTTTCATTTTTGTGTCAAGTACAACACTAGCATTTTGTTTAAAACTTTAAAGTTCTTTAAAATATGACAATCGAGATATTGAATAGTGTAATCTAGTAAATAAATGGGTCTAGTGCAAGGTTTTTGTAATTGCCTTTTATTGCGTATTTTAGATGAAGAAATAATTCTGTTATTATTGGAATAACAAATATTCACTGTTCGTAGGTTCTGATTTTCAATTCTCTAATTTTGAATTATCACCTCTATTTTAAATCTTCATATAGAGGTCGTCTACTTCCTGGAAGGCCTAAGAGGAGATGGCTAAGGTGGCTAGAGACTGTAATGGGGCAGTGAGTCCCAATACTTGCACACTGATAATTATCAGGTTGTTAAATTGATGTTGATTGTCGATTGATGTTATGTGATTGTTGTTGTTGGTATGTAATCCTCATTTGTACTTAATAAAACTACAGTGAAACCTTGGTAAGACGCTCTTCAAGGGACCACATAAAAAGAGCGTATTAAATGGGACCGCATATTATCAAATTTGAGTCATTTTTGGATTTTTAAAATTTTACCACAAAGATATGAATCATCATAAACATTTGTTGAAGAAATTTAAGGATTAAATACTGTAATTATACAGGATAGAAGGTTATTTTATTTTCTATCCTTTCAGAAAATATCAGAACAAATACAATGTCTTATCAATTAAAGTGCCCCTTTATTTAAAAAGCCAAAAATTGTTTTCTGTCTTGCACTTGATCCAGTACTATGAATAATTGCATTTTCCACACGATTTAAATCGGAAATGACATCAGTAATTTGACTACTGTACTAGAAACATTAATGAATCTAGAATCACAGACACCATGGCAAGGGCTTTGTTGCAAGAAGGATTTGGAATTTCTACTGCTTCCATTTAGTCTTCGTCAAATCTTCACTGACAGTGCGATTTAAAACAGCCAGCAAGGAGGACAGACTCTGAATACAGTAGTCTTGCAGGTACTCAAGGGTCGCATTCCATTCTATTGTATTCACTGAATAAAGGTTCCTATAAATTCTTGAATATGCGGGAGCCAGCGGTAAATGTAGAAGTCTGGGAAAATTTTCTCAGTATCCTTTACAGTACGATATTTTAGAATTTTCAGCAGATGAAAGAGTGTATAAAATGGGATGATGAGCATATTAAGTTGTGGATTTTACATGGTTTATATAGGGATGTCAAGGGACTGGACGAAAAGATTGTATAATGCGGGATAGCATAACAAACAGGCATGTATTATTGGGCTTTCACTGTATATTGTATTACTGTAAACCTACTTATGCACCCTCCTGTATGTAGTTCATTTGATTAATGTTTTATGGGCATGATTAAAAATGCCCAGTTTTAACAAAAGTTTGCTGTCGTTTTTCGAAGTTCATATATAATTTACTATATTTCGAAACTCAGAAATTGTAAATTACTACTTCATACTTAATATGGCATAGTGCCCAGGTGATTTATCAGGAAAGATAGACGCAATAGTTATATAGGGATCTGTGTAAAGATCCCATCAACTTATGTGCAGGAATTGGATCAGTTGATAATGGTTATCAATTACACTGAGAAAAGCTACCAATTTAGTTGTCTAGTGCTCAGCATTAGAAACCAACCTAGTTTACTGATACATGTAACAGTTCAAATAATTATAACATTAATGAGTCAGCATGTAGAACATTACACAATTCATTCTTTCATTCACTGTTCTGCCCAAGAGCAGGTCTTTCACTGCAAACCCAGCTTTCTCCACTCTTTCCTATTTTCTGTATTCCTCTTTGTCTCCTCATATGATCTATATATCTTAATGTCGCCTGTCATCTGATATCTTCTTCTGCTCCAAACTCTTCTCCTGTTCATCATTCCTTCCAATGCCTCCTTCAGTAGGAAGTTTCTTCTCAGCCAGTGATCCAACCAATTCCTTTTTCTCTTCCTGATCAGTTTCAACATCATTCTTTCTTCACCCACTCTTTCCAACACAGCTTCATTTCTTATTCTGTCTGTCCACTTCACACGTTCCATTCTTCTCCATATCCACATTTCAAATGCTTCTATTCACTTCTCTTCACTTCATTGTAATGTCCACGTTTCTGCCCCATACAATGCACACTCCTTACAAAACACTTCACTAGTCTCTTCTTTAGTTCTTTTTCCAGAGGTCCGCAGAAGATGCTCCTTTTTCTATTAAAAGCTTCCTTGGCCATTGCTGTCCTGCTTTTGACTCCTGGCAGCAGCTCATATTACTGCTTATAGCACACCCCAAGTATTTGAAGCTGTCCACTTGCTCTACTGCTTCATTTAAAATTTGCAAGTTTACCTTCTTTATTTTTCTTCCTATGACCATGAGCTTCGTCTTATTTGCATTTATCTTCATCCCATATTGTTCACACTTGTCATTTAGTTCCTGTAGCATATCCCTTAGTATCATCTTCTCTTCTGCTAACAAAGCTATATCAGTAAATAAATATTATGCACTTTATTCTTCTGCCTCTTACTATCATTCCTTCCATGTTCTGAAAACAGTTCTTTACTAAATGCTCCAAATAGATGTTGAACAGTATAGGTGATAAAGGTCATCCTTGTCGTACTCCTCTCTTAATTTAACTTCTTTCTGACATTTCTTCTCCTATACTGACTTTGACTCGTTTCATATAAAGATTACCAATACTGAATAGTCTTCTCTCTTTCCAGTCCACTCCTATTTTCTTTAGGATCCGCATCAGTTTATTCAGATCCACTCTGTCAAAAGCCTCCTTTTCTAAGTCCACAAATACTACATACACTCCTTTATTCTTCTCTAGGTATCTTTCGCCGATTGTTCTTAGCAGTCTAATTGCAAATCTCATACCTTTTCCCTTCCTGAAGCCAAACTGCTCTTCTTCCAACTGTTCTTCCATCTTAGAATATAAACGTCGATTCTGTATTCACAGAAGAATCTTCGCCGAGTGCAATATCAGATTGATAGTCCTGAACTCATTACATTTCTTGGCATTATTTTTCTTCAGTATTGGAAGCAACACTGTCTCCGTAAAATCTTCAGGTCATTCGTCTTTTTCATATATTTTGTTGTACACAGTATTTATTGACATGTTGTATTTTTCTTTAATGTAAATTTTCCTTTCACTTGTTTGCAGATGCCATGCTGTACATTGATGGTAGACACCACTTCCAGAAAGTGATGGGCTTGTTACCAACATATGGTCTTCATTACCAACAGTGTCCGTTTTAGGATACATTCTCCTCAGTTTAGATGTCAATATATTTAAAACATTCCATATGTTTAGAGTTTTCCTTTCGTCCATTTTAACTTTCCTTCCAAGCAACAAGAGACACGGTGCACACACCAACGAGATATAAACTGCTGTCTCTAGCTGTTGTGAGGAAGGTAGGCTTATGGGCAAGGTCCCCCACTCCCTTAACTTGTGCAGTGCTCTCCCCACTCCCTCAACTAGTACAGTGCTCTAACAGACAAACCACATATTACACAAACAAATGCTTTTGGGAGCTTTACAGAAACGTAAAGACGGGTCTGTATACAAATTTGGACACAAAATTCTTGTTCGAGCTGAAACCCTTCCCTTGTTAGTGACAGTTCATACAGGTTAGTAAAATTTGTTCACATGAAGCAAAAATTATGAAGTCAGCTTTTAAATACTGGTTTTGAGATCAAATTCTTATTATTTTTAACCAAATTGTCAATTAATTCATGAAATAAAGAGTTTGTTTTGTTAAATCTTTACCATATTTTGAGAAACCCCACAATTCAAACATTTCCCAACATGAATCTAGAGTCATATTCTATTTAAGAAATTTTCTTTTGCATACAGAAATATTCGTTATACGTATTTTACCAACATTTCCCATTTCACATATTCCAATTCTTAACTCATGCATTTCCTTTAAACATTTTTTTTTTTTTGTGTTTCCCCAGAACATTGTCTTTCGTGACTTAAGGGGTTTCTCAAAAAGACCAATTCAGCAACTGTTTCGAGTGAGCACATCTAAACTTTTATATTTATATAGTTATACAATAGAGGGGAAAACAAAGAATTGTACGAACATAGAAAGCAATTCAGTGATACTTTTGTCATGCTCCTAATGCAGTATGTGAACATATGTAAGCCACTGAAAATAACACTGTATTAATTCTAAAATTTATGTCTCTCAAAATATTGTTGTTCATGTCTAAAAAATGTTTTATTGCGAAATTCTGTCTGTGTAATCATGTTGCTAATGTAGTATGTTAAGCATTGTGGAAAGAACAATCTCTTAATTTCTAAAATATATGTCTCTCAGAATATTAGGCCTATTCTTCTTGTTAAACAATGACTTGTCGTAAAATTACACTACCTTTCTGTATTGTATATATAAAATAAAAAATAATGTAATTAATGTGGTCTGAATTTGTAAGATAATTATAATTTCTCAAGTCATATTTAAAAAACCGGATATGATATAAGCGAGCATACAGCGGTCAAGGGGTAAAAAAATGTTCCAATATAAATTAAATTATATATGTATATATTGATTCTTCATACATAGGCTCGCAAAACTTTTGTCCGATATAATGTACAGTTTTCCTCGTTCTTAAGTTGGTATTTGTACTCACCTGAGGATAGTAGCGTAGGCGGCAGTTAGCCTCTCCACAGGTAACAAGCCACCCCTCCTTACAACAGAAAGGTTGA
The DNA here is from genome assembly GCF_040183065.1 of Periplaneta americana. NCBI lineage: Eukaryota > Metazoa > Arthropoda > Insecta > Blattodea > Blattidae > Periplaneta > Periplaneta americana. The sequence goes on along the minus strand of NC_091123.1, from coordinate 84,266,062 downwards.
ACTAAGCTAGTTGATTCTAAACTCAAATAGAATCGTTTATGTTTACTTAGTGGTCTAATGATATAAGTAAATTTAATAAACCTGCATTTTGTAGCTTCTACTCATGCCACGGTTCTTTGCATTATGATGCACCTATAACGTATTTTCCTTTGGCTATTGTCATAGAGTAATAACACTACGTTAATTACATTGATTAAAGATGGCACTAAAAATCAACAGATTAATATTCCAAAAAATCGGGTAAACAATTTTATTAAGACAAATTTTTGTGGTTATGTCTACAATTTAAAACTTGATTGTCAGCAGTTTAATTTATATTTTGCACACATAAAGAAAGGTTTGCATATTACTCTCATATAGTAACGGAACGAAAATGTGGAAGTAACGAACTAAAAAATAAACAAAGCATATAGAAATAGCAAATGTCTGTGCTTTAAACACCAAACATGATATTGGAACCAGATCTGATAGAACAAAGATGTGTGGATGGAGGAATTGTCCTGTTGAAAAAATATAATTCTATCAGGTTGTAACATGCGCATGCTAGGTAGCATTATATTTTCCAGTATGTGAATATATTGCTAGGAAGTCAAATTCTCTTCAATTTTACACAGAGTTCCTCCACATAGCTTGGAAATTCATCCCCAAACAGTGACAGAAATACGTCCACTGCTTTGTCTTGATGTTACATATTCTGGCTGGAACTTGTGGACCCAATTGGACAAAATACCAGAATAGGCACATGACTGGTGTTTGAGAAAATCTGTTAAACTGAAAATATCACATTTTCCTATGGATATTCGTAATATTCTTGTCAAAATGTGGTGTGATCTATTCTATGTTTATGATCCAACATGGTATTTATACTTGCAGGGAAGATAAAAAATTTTCCTGGAATGTTCTACAATACTGAAGAGAAATAAACAACATGTTTTAAACATTTCGGTGCAAAATAAATTAAGTGTTTTATTTCTGTAGTTTACATATACCGTTATTTCTCTAAAAGATTGTTTTTGGTTCGATTAGCTGCAACTCAGATTTCAAATACCTCCCTTCCCAGGCCAACATGTGGAGTGGATTATGTAGACACATTGCCAACATATCTCACAGAGTTCACTTCCACATTATTTCATAGGACAAAAGTTTTGCGAGCCACTATACGACTGATAGAGAAATAAGTTCTGGCTCAATACTGGGAACAAGGGAATTTCTTATTTATCATAGCTGTCTCTGAAGTTCAAGTGAAAGCAAACATAGACATGAAATTACGTGAAATTTGTGTCAGCACAGCTTCAAATCTAGGGTTATCATACATCCATAACGGAAAAAGAGGACATTTCTAATAAAAAAAAAAGAACACTTCCTATCGACAAAAGTTCTAACATAATCATCTTTTTTAAAGACTAAAACTAAATTATGCACGTCATATTACTATCACGTTAACCAGCTGGCAACAATTAAAATTAAATGAATATCGATATTTAGGCTAACAACAATAATTATTAAGAAACTATGCTTTAGCTTTGTTGAAGTATGAAACAGTTTTTGATAACGTTTTGTAACTCTGTTTGAGCTATATTTACCAACAAAAGTGCAGAATACTTCATAATCTGTACGCAACACAGTGAGATTGCATTTAAGGGGAGTCTGTACACCGAATTTTGACAAAAAAATGAAATTGTGGTTTTTACGTTTTCAGGTAGTTTAATATGTGTAAAATAATAATATGATTTTATTTCTTCAAATTATCAGCTTTTAGCCCTATCTTCAGCAAAAGTATTGTAGTAATTCTTAATGCAAAAATGTTATCAATTATTTTTTTTTGCCAACCATTCAGTGGAATTTTAAATTTATTGAACTGGTTGTATACATAAAGGTATGCTATATATGCCCTATTTTTTCTACATTTGTATCTTTTATAACTTCTGAGAAAAGTGCACCCAAAATTGAGGAATTTAACATTGTAAGATAAGGAAGTATAGTCTCCCCTTAAAAGTAGTCTTTTTTTTTCCTTGAGTAAAAAAGAGGACATATCACCCTTTTTCGTAAAAACCGCCAGGACACTTTTTTTTACTTAAAAAAGAGGACATGTCCGGGGAAAAGAGGACATATGGTAACTCTATTCAAATCAATGTGCAGATCTAATTATTTTATATCTGTCTCTATCAAATTTGTGGGGGGGGGGGAAGGAGACGACAGAAAGGTTGTAATGCACTAATACACTAAGATAAGCCACTTGAAATTTAATGGTCACTGACCGACAGAGATAAAATGTAAGATCTATAGAACATTGAGTCAATGCTTAGTGGGCATATAGATACAGAGGGGTATGTTTTTGTTTTGTTGAACTTCAAGACATTGCTGACTCATTTAAACTTTGTGTAACTGTAGCCTTTATGTATTTTTATTTGGTTTTACTTTGTTTATAGTTTGAGCTTTCTCTATTATTTTATTAGTACAGAGTGTATACAAATGATTCATCGGGTTTTGACATTGTATATCTTCAAATGTATAATGTCCATCCATTTGTACTAATAACCAGTCGAAAGAGCACATTTTCAAGTTCTGTACATATCATTACAAATATTCTATGTGCCCTTCTCGTGTTACCCGACACACATCTATGCGGTTGTCCAGTTTGACCTATACACGTTGGAGCATGTCATTGTCGATGTTCCTCAGCGCAGCAGTGATGCGATCCTGGAGTTCAGCCATTGTTGTCAGCATAAGTGGCATGTAAACATTCTCTTTCACGTACCCCAAAGAAAAAAAAAATCACAAACTGTGAGGTCAGGAGACCGTGGAGTGCCAAATCATCCTGAGCACATCGCCCAATCCACCGGTTTGGTAGTTCCTCGTTCAGATATCGACACACTTCTCTATGCCAATGAGGCGGAGCTCCATCTTGCTGGAAGATGAAGTTTGGGTTGTCATTTGTCAGTTGAGGAAACAACCAGTCTTGCAACATTTGTAGGTACATCGCACCCGTCACGGTATTCTCAGCAAAAAAGTAGGATCTGTAAACCGTGCTCCTTGAGACAGCACAGAAAACATTCAATTTTGGAGAATTTCTTTCAATTTCCACTGTAACACTTGGATTTCCTGTGCCCCATATTCGGACATTGTGACGATTCACCTTCCCACTCAGGTGAAACGTCTCCTCATCACTGAACACGAGTCGAGAGGCAAATTCGTCATCTTCCAACGCTACCTGAAAATGATAACAAAATTCATTTCTGATGACGAAGTCGTTTGGCCGTAAATGTTCCAGCAGTTGTATGCAATACACTTTCTGGCGTAATCGCTCCACAGAATCTTCCACACAGTTGCATGAGGAATGTCCAGTTCGCGACTTGCTCAACGTGTTGATTTTTGTGGGCTACGAGCGAATGCCTCTCAGATTCTCTCCACCTTTTCCGTTGAAACACCTGGTCGTCCTGAGCTTTTTCCTTTACACAAGCACCCTTTGTCTTTCAACTGTCGATACCACCACAGAATGCTTTGGTGGGTCTCTTCTGTATTGTCTCCGGAACGCACGCTGCACAGTTATGATGGATTGAGTACTCTGATATTCCAAAACACAAAATGCTTTCTGTTGATCAGTCACCATTTTACCAACCGCCACTAGTGAGTCACTGAAGAGTCAGAATGAAATCTGAAATGAGAGATACCAAATTTAAGAATATGCTCTTTCTATTGGCTATGAGTACAAATGGGTGGACATTATAAATTTTAAGCTATACGATGTCAAAACCTGATGAATCATTTGTATACACTCTGTATTTCTGATGGCATTAACTTTACCAGATAAAATAAATAAATTAATTAATTAATTAAAAACCAATTGAACGTAGGGAACACAATGAAATGTTTTCTTTTCGGTGCCTGATCTACAACTGTTTTAAATTGAGTTAACCCTGACAGACATTTGGCTAAGAAGTTTATTAGTTAATATAAATTATGCTAAGTAAAGATTCATCTTTATGGACGAGAAATTCGTTTTGGTTGTCAATAGTCGAATTTCCGAGATTTCTGGAAAGTCTAACAACCAGTTTAATTAAAAATAGAAGCAGAAAGGATAATTCGGGCAACGCCAGGTGCTTTCAGCTACTATAACATAAAAATTACATTATTTTGTTTTATTATAAAATAAAATGAATCACTGTAATAATAAATTACTGTATTTAGTCCTGACAGCTCAGTGAACGCGAAAGAGGGGAAGTAATAGGAGAAGTGGGGACTAGAGATAAGGGCGAGCGGTCGGTGTGCAGTACAGCTCAACTGTACTGGAAACACAACGCTATACTGCATGCGAGACATCTGATTGCTTTGACTGCAGGCAACAGACTAACCTGAACATCCCGTGGCATAACTTAATGGACTCGCCTGACCCAGGCACAGATCACCAGAGACTGTCAGATCTAAATAATCGGGCTCTACAACGTTTTATAGCTAGAGGAAAAAATAATGGCATTTCATCAACAACCTCTAGGATTTCAGAATGGACACTATTTTCATTGAAATTAATGAATTTTCTAAAAGTAAGCTTCGAAAATTGGAATGCAATATTAATTATCAACATTAGTTTTAAAAGTTTTTAAAAGTAATTACTAGGGAAATAGACATTTATTCCAATTATCCAATGTCGAATTAACCTATTTCTATTGTATTATTATTTGAAAAAGTTTTGACTCCTACAGAAGTTTCTTCTTCTTCTTCTTCTTCTTCTTCTTCTTCTTCTTCGTCTTCTTCTTCTGCCTGACAAGTGTTAGGCCACAAGGCCTGTTACAGTCTCGCATAAAATTTTCACGCCATCTCTTAGCAGGACGACCCACAGATCTTTGGCCATGTGGTATATAATCATAAATTGCCTTTGGGAGTCTACTATTACTCATTCTTTCCAAATGATGTTTCCAATTATACTGATATTGAACAATGTAATCTAAAACTGGTTGAGTTTTTAGTTCCTTTAAAATTTCACAATTTCTTTTGAGATCCCACTTAGTATAGCCTGCTGTTCTTCACATGAATCGCATTTCACAAGCCGTTATTCTGCTTTTATCTGCATTCCTCAGTGTCATGCTTCGCTGCCATAGCTGAACATCGGTCGTGCCAATGTGTTGTAGAGACGTATGCAGGTGGGTTTCTGAACCAAAGATGGTTTCATCACACTATTTATAATGCCCATAGCTCTTGTGTCTTTATTAATTTTCTGTGATATGTCCAATTCTTCAAGAATGGAAAGACTGTAACCTAAATATGGGAAACTATTACATCTTTCTAATATTTTATTACCGAGACAAATTTTACTTTGTATTAGGTATTTCCCACAGAATGCCATAATTTTTGTTTTATCTGTTGAAATTTCCATGTTGTATGTGGCTGCTACTTGCTGCAAATTATATATTGACCTTTGGAGGTCATCTTCTGAAAGTGCTAATAATACCAAATCATCTGCAAAGAGAAATGAATCCAATTTAAGGTGTCTGTTAATTTGTATATATCCATGGCGAGTTTGCTTCCAATCTTTAATTATTCGGTTCATATAAATAATAAAGAGAATAGGTGATAATCCACATCCTTGTCTTACACCAGTATTGATGGGTGTCCAAGATGATAGCTTACCATCTTGTTTAATTGCTATTTTATTTTGGTTATATATGTTATGAATATTGTGGATAAACTGTTGTGGAACATTGTCGTCTACTAAAATTTGTAGTAACCTTGATCTGTCTACTTTATCAAAGGCTTTCTTGAAATCCACAAAAGCCATATGTGTCTCAATATTAAATTCTTTGTGTTTTCCTAATAATAGTTTCATTGTAAAAGATCCATCTGCGCATGACCTTCCTTTACGAAATCCCAATTGTTTCTCTCCAATGAGATTGTCATAAAATTTTGATAATTTGTTTTTCATTATATTGGCATAGGTTTTGTATCCTGAATTCAATAAACTGGTCCCACGATAATTATCACAGTCCTGGCGATTGTTCTTCTTGAAGATCGGTATTATAATCATTGCATTTTCCCAACTTTCTGGTGATACCTGTCCATCCCAAATCATATTTAAAAAATTGAGAAATCTTTCCAAGAAAAGTTGGCTTGAAAATTTAAATAGTTCAAGATTGATATGGTCTTCTCCTGGTGCTTTGTTGCTCTTGAGATTTTTAATAACAGTAATTAACTCTTCCATTGTAATTGTTTCATGGTTAGTATTACCCGAAAACAGAAGGGGGAATGTTTCATCCGTTTTTGTCCATAGATTTTGAAAATATTTACTCCATGTACTGTTTGTAATGCAGTTGAGATGTGCTCTCTCTCTCTCTCTCTTATTTCATTGTTGAGATTTTTTAAAACTTTAAATATTTTAGGTTGTGATCTAGTGATATCATTTTCCAGAAAGTGTACAAAGTTTTCCCAACTTTCTCGGTGATTTTTGCTTACTTCCCTTTTGGCTATTGCTCTCTTCATATGGTATTCTACTTTATCATCAATACCTTTTGTGGAAAGAAACCTTTTGTATGCTTCTCTTTTTTCATTAATCACTTTTTTGATATTCTCGTCCCATATTCGCAAGCCTCTTTTTCTTCATTTAAATTTTTTGCCCAGACTTTCGTTCGCGGCTTGTTTGAGAATGTGCTGCAGAGACAGAAGTTTTTAATCTATATTTTCAATCAGTACTGGTACGTTAATTACCACATGACTGACATAATGTAGTATTATAAAAAAAAACTGTGAAATTTCAATTGTCTACTTTCACTTGTTCCAGAGAAAATGGAAGAAATGTAATTTTTAAACACCAAATACGCAAATGAACACATGAGAAGAATTATATTTCCTTAAATGCACAGTCTCAACATTTGGGTTAATCTCCTAACTATTATGAAAACACAGCCAACATAGTATAGAATGAGGAGGAAGATCTCTAAGAAAAAGAGGTTTTGAAATTAATATTTTCGGAAAAAGTGAAAATTTGTGGTTTTTAGAGAGAGAGAGAAATAACTCGTCCGGCCTTAATTAAGGATGACCATGAGGATCCGGAAATTAATAGCAAACAAATATAATCAATTAAATATCAATATTGTTGTAAAAATAAAATGTAATAATTAAGCACCATTGATTATCAATTATAAAATAAAATCTTAGAAGATGACTATAAAATTATACTTATCAATAAAATATTTTATTTAAAATTAGCATATCCTTAATTAAGGCCTTCTGAGTGCTATAAATGAAACTGTATAATCTGCAGGGAATCTTTAAGAATTTGCGAGATGATTTTTAGAATTTCAAAAGATGATATTGATAATCGTTTTAAAAAATTATATGTAAATTTTGGTAAAGAACTCCTAGCACCAAAAAATAAACCTGTCACTGACCAATTGAAGAGAGGGATCTTATACTTGGCACTAAGGTAGGGAATACAAGGTTCATAAATGGCCCTCTTTTCCTGATCAACCTGATGAGCTTGGTTTAGATCTCTCTCCATGCGTATAGTTGGATCTGTGATAGTAGCCTTTTGTTGTTGCCTGTTTATTGCTGTTATATCTGCTCTTCTGTGAGAGTCGTCTTCAGAAATACAGTGGACCTCTTCGTGAACTTCCCAACCCTTGTTCCAAAGAAGACTGGCGATAGCGCCACGAACTCTATGATCCCTGTTGTTACGCAATAACTCTCCTTTCCGACAAAAGCCCAACATGTGGCCAAGAGAAAAAAATCAACTGACGGGAATGAAATATATAACTCCATCATAAAATGTACTTTACATCAATTTCTTCAGAAAACTTAAAAATCATCATCATCATATCCCTCACGTATGAGACCCTGCAGGATCTGTTACGGTCTCATGCCAGCGCTTGCGTGGTCTTCCCAATTTCCTCTTTCCTCTTGGTACATAAGTAAGTTTCTGTTTAGGCCATCGTGTGCGATCCATCCTTTCGACATGTTTTTTCCACTGAAGTCGATATTGTTGAACAAAATTAACTATAGGATCCATTTTTAGTTCCTGCAATATGTCCACATTTTTACGGTGTTCCAGCAAAGAGCATCCCGCTGTTCGTTGCATGAACCTCCTTTGAGCTGTCGTCAGCCTTTGCTCATCAGCTTTTCTGATTGTCCATGCCTCGCTACAGTAAGTGAGGACCGGTCGAGCTAGTGTTTTATATACCTTTAGCCTTGTTTGTTTTTGAACATGGGATGATTTGAAGACGGTGTTAATTACGCCAGTGATTTTTATAAATTTAGATATTTTGTTTGACATATCTTCATCAGTGATGTAAGAGAGGTTATAACCTAAATAGTTAACCTAAATAGTTGTTGCAAAGGGTAGTGAAGTTCATTCCATCTATCACCTCTCCTACCTAATTCCCAACCTCACCTTCACATGGTGCAACCTGTTCCTAAACAGACGAGACTCTGGGGACCGAGTCACAGCGGTATAACTGTTCCAACACATATGGAGGAAATGCCATATAAATGCCTGTCCAGAAGGCTATTAAGGTAGCAGCCCTACCACTGGACTACTGTGCGACAGGCTTGTAACCTATCCACAGGAACTCTATATTACATTCAAGTCTCATAATATTAACATTCTCGATACACTGATGTTTGCCGACGATCAGGTTATTATCACTCAAACAGAGAAAACTTAAATATAATCGTTTTAAATATAAAATATGAAAACTACAATATTTAAATTCCCTTGTGGCCGGTCGACTACATTTAAAATCAGGTCGAAAGTTCTCAACCCAAGTACTATCAGTTTTCTTTCCTACAGCTTCTACTTATTGATGCTAGTTCCATTTTTTCATTCTCTATGGAATTCATCGTCAACGTGTAACAATTCAATCTTCAACAATGTAAATGACATATTGGACTGCCATTATGATTTTTGATTTCAATTGAAGCAAGCAAGATAGCACTTTATGGAGAGTATGTATATTGAGGAGCTTGGCTCGATTCCCATGGGACAACCAGGATGAACCTCTTCCCATTGAGGTAAGCTTTCTAAGTTATATTACGATTTCTGCTTGAAAACTGCAACAATAAGTAGCGTCAATAGCGATTCTAGGAATAAATGTGTATATTGAGGGCTGATAATTAAGCCTCGACTGGACAGGCACATTTAAAAACACTACCAATCGTGCTACGCAATTTAAAAATTACTGAGGACAATGAGATTTTATGGTTTTAATACATTACATTGTTTTAAGACCATCCTTTCTTATCAATAAATATAAACAAAATAAATCGTATAATACAGCGCTTCTGAAAGTTTGGAATTCTGTGAATCGTAAATTGTATTTAAATACTGTAATATTTCAAATTTTGAGATTAATGCAAAATGTAGGTAGGTATATAAAGTCATGAAAATATGAATCAATAAAAACATTAAACATCACCAATATTATTATGATGATATAATCATAATATTACAAAATAAATATATTATATTATATTATATTATATATTATATTATATTATATTATATTATATTATATTATATTATATTATATTATATTATATTATATTATATTATATTATATTATATTATATTATATTATATTATATTATATTATATTATGATTTTGATGTTTGCTTGCTTGCTTGCAATTTTATGTGACTTTTTGCTCTTGAATTCAGGAATTCATCGTTTGCAGGACTTTTACTTGTTTCCTACTTGATGAGAACTGGTTCATCTTGTTGTGGAAGTGTTAGTATATCTTGTTTTAACATATTTATGAATATTTGGACTGATTTTTATATGGCATGTGTGATAACTGTTTACAGCGGTATCCATAGTGCTTCAAATGTGTGGTTGTGGCCGTGTGTTTCTCCTCTAGGAATAGAAGAATTATTTGTTTAATGGACTTAAACTTGTTTCTACTTGATGAGAACTAATTCATTGTGTAGTCGCAGTGTTAGTGAATTCTATTTTATCTCATTCTTGTTTTATGGACATTTTATCATGCCATCAATGTTTGTTGATTTTCGTTAGCAACGCTATATTTTATTCATGTGCTTATGATTTCCAGTGATTTTCTCATCTGCTCCCTCTGTGGCACTTCTGATTCGTCTTCTAAGGTTACTTTTATATTTTGTTCTGAATGTCAATCCTGGTTTCATGGTGATTGTGTATGCTTATCTGATGAAGAAGTACAGCTACATAGTGAGTCTAATTCTTTATGGATTTGTCCTTCTTGTAATAACTTATCGGATACTACTCATAATTTTTCAATGCATACTGACGACCTTTTATCTTGCTCTCTGTGTTCTGACAACACTGATCAATTTTACAAGGGTCTGAAGGGACTACGCATTCATACCACCAAAGTCCATTCTAATGCCTCTCCCCTTTCTCAGCACCTTTCCGATACTTCTTCCGAAGACACTTTCTTTTCAACGCTCTCAAGATGTAAGAATAATATCCCCATTTTACGTCGAATTCCTAAAGGTGCACGTTGTTTCGCGGCTGATAAATCAGCACAACTTATGGATAAATGTGTGTCTCTCAATTCTGACCAATCTTGGCATCAATTATTCCTCTTTGTATATATTGCTCTCAAAGTTCCTGTGAAAGAAAATCGGAAGTCGGATAAATCTTTGATCTCAAAAATTAAAGCGAACATTCAGACATTCTCACTGGAATCTACACCCTATAAACATAAATTTTCTCTCTCTACTTCTCGTCTAGTTGAAACTAAGGTAGCTGATGGTGATATCCGTGGAGCTGTTCGGGTCCTTTCATCTGATTATGGCATAGCCAAAGCTTCAAGTGCTACATACGAAGCCTTAAAATTGAAACATCCTCCACCTTCACGGCCTCTTTCCTTTCCCGTTCCACCGTCTGGGTCAGATGTTATGTTGACTGTCTCTCAAGACATGGTTCTTAAAGCTATACATAGTTTTCCCACTGGTTCTGCGTCTGATATTGATGGCATCCGACCTCAACATTATAAGGACCTCACATCTAAATCTGCAGGTGATTCTGGACGTCGTCTCCTTCAATCTATTACTCAATTAGTTAATTTCATGCTATCAGGCAATGTCAACAGCCATATTTGCCCACATTTATATGGGGCCTCTCTGTTAGCCATTAATAAGAAGGATGGCGGAATACAACCCATTGCAATTGGGAACACTATTCGTCGACTAACTTCCAAAATCGCCTGCATTTCTGTCAAAGAATCAGCTAGTACTTTATTACTTCCTCACCAGCTTGGTTTTGGCGTTGCTAAAGGATGCGAATCTATTATCCACACAGTGCGAACTTTTGTAGACATAAATAAAAACAATAATCATGTTCTATTAAAGCTTGATTTTAGAAACGCCTTTAATTGTATAGAACGCGATTCTATGCTCGAAATCGTTCAAAATTGTGTCCCCCAATTATATGCTTTTGTATGGCAAGCCTATCGGGAATCTTCTAACTTGTATTATAATCTTGATATAATCTCCTCTCAAACAGGCGTTCAACAAGGCGACCCTCTTGGACCCCTTCTTTTCAGTCTTACTCTTCAATCCATAGTATCTAAATTAAACAGTCCTTTGAATCTCTTCTATTTGGATGATGGCATTTTAGGTGGTCCTCCGGATATTGTCTTATCTGACCTTTCAACACTTATTAATTCTTGTCAACCTATTGGTCTTGAGTTAAACCCGGATAAATGCAAGTTACATTTTTGCTCCTCACAGGATGATACTGTATTTACAACTTTTAATGCTCTCACTCCTGGAATTCGACTTTCATCCCCTTCCACTTTGACACTCCTTGGTTCCCCAATATTACTGCCAGCTGTGGAAGTTGTTATGCGTGATAAATTAGATACTATGAAACATTTATTTATTGGCCTACAATCTCTTTGCACTCATACAGCATATTTCCTGTTAAAAAATTGCTTTCATATACCTCGCCTAACATACTTCCTTCGCACTACCCCTCTCTGGTTATTTCCCTCTCTTCTTCTAGACGCTGATTGTATTTTGCGGGATTGTTTGGAATCTATTCTTAATATCCAACTTGACAATCATTCTTGGTCTTTCGCTACTTTGCCTATTTCATTTGGTGGTCTTGGCATTCGCAATGTTAGCGATATTTGTGTGCCTGCGTTTTTAGCCTCGGCTCATGGAGCTCTGAATTTCGTCAAATCTACTCTCTCTAGTCACAGTGATGAAATCAGATTCCTTCATATGTCTGAGGCTTTTGAACAATGGTCCTCCGTTACTCACATTGTGGATCTTCCAAACAGTCCAGAGTCTCAAAAATACTGGGATCTTGGTCTTGCTTCCAAAACTTTTGACAGCCTTTTTGCGTCTTCCTCCTCAGATTTTGACAGAGCCCGTTTTCTTGCTTTACAAGAAAAAGAATCAGGATGCTGACTTCAAGCCTTACCTTCTTCCAACATAGGCACCTTAATGGATAATACGTCCTTTAAGATTGCTATTGCCTTAAGGCTTGGTGTTAAAATTTGTTTTCCACACAAATGTATTTGTGGTGCAGATGTCGATTCTTCTGGCCTCCATGGATTAAGTTGCCTCAAAAATTCTGGACGATTTTCCAGACACGTCATAATTAACGACATCATTAAAAGGGCCCTAATTTCCGCTGGTTTTCCTACCATTCTAGAACCCATTGGCATAAATCGTTCCAATGGCAAACATCCAGATGGCTTAACTTTAACACCATGATCCAAAGGCAAATCACTTTTATAGGATGCCACTTGTTATAACACCTTCGCTTCTTCTTATTTGCCCAAAACTTCCAAACTCGCTGGGTCAGCTGCTGCATCTGCTGTTACAATTAAACGCAATAAGTATCTCGATCTTCTGGATAGATATAATTTTGTCGTTTTCGCCATAGAATCTATGGGCCCATGGTGTTCCGAGGCGAAGTTGTTAACTTCTGATATCGGCAAGTATTTATCAGCACTTAATGGTGACTCTCACTCTACGGCTTTCCTCTGCCAAAGAATTAGTATTGCCATTCAACGAGGGAACACTATAAGTGTTATGGGGACTTTTCCAGAATCCAAATCATTGGAAGAAATATTTTATTTCGTGTAGAGCTGTAGAGAGTATTTCGCATTCTTTAGTTTTGTTGCAAATTTCTAGTTTGTCCCTTACCGATACTCAATTGTTTAATTTAATTTCAAATTTGAATTAAAGCTTATTTTGTATATCATTATTATTACTATTAAATATCTAAAAAGAAATATAATATTTACCAGTTCATATCTGGATTCTCTGCGTATTTATCCATGAAAACAAATTTCAGAAATAATCTACAGCTTTCCACCCTAAAATCAAATAATTATACCTTTAAAAAGGGACATATTCATCCCACTCGACAGAACAATTAAGTACTAAATTTTATATAATTACATGTGTGAATTGTTAAATACTACTAAAATATACTAACATTAATTGATGAACAAGTAGACTTAAAAGTGGTGTACGCAAGATTCAAAATGGATTACTAACATTTGTATAGTAGGGATTATTTTTTATTTTATTTTTTTTTTGTCTTTATTCTTTTAAAGATCTTATACAAGTTCATAGTAGGCCTAAAGATTATAGCAAATGTGCACTTTAAACTGAATTGAAAATGCAAGTTTTTGAGGGTGTATGTGCATTATTAACGTAATTTCAATTCTACACTTACACCACTTCAATAAATGTGTAATAATAATAAAACTTAATCACAAATGGATTTTAGAAAACCCCGAGGTTCATTGCCGCACTCACATAAGCCCAACATCAGTCCCTATCCTGAGTAAGATTAATGCAATCCCTACCATCATAGTCCACCTCTCTCAAATCCATTTTAATATTATCTTCCCATCTACACCTCGGCTTCCCGAAAGGCCTTTTTCCCCTCAGTTCTTCCAACCAATACTCTATATGTATTTCCGGATTCACTCATTTGTGCTACATGCTCTGCCCATCTCAAACGTCTGGATTTAATGTTCAAATTATGTTAGGATTTAATGTTCAAATTATGTTAGGTGAAGAATGAAATAAGTGCAGTTCTGCGTTTGTGTAACTTTCTCCATTCTCCTGTAACTTCATCCCTCTTAGCCCCAAATATTTTCCTAAGCACCTTATTCTGTTCCTTTCTCAAAGTGAAAATCCAATTTTCACAACCATACTGAACAAACGGTATATATTATAGCTGTTTTATAAATTCTAGCTTTCAGTTTTTTGAAAGCAGACTTGATACACAAAATCTACGTAAACATTAATTTTTAGTCCTACCTTACAGAATTTATCTAATAACCATTGATAACAAAAGATTCACAACCAAATAATAGCAGGCATTTCCCTTCTTTATTTTGTGTTTAATTTCTCAAAGGATAAATTTCCAATTTTTATATTTCCATTTCGTGTTAATTTATGTTCTCATCATGATACAAAATCATTACTTTATTTTCTCGGGATTTTCTTTCAAACCTATCTCATTAACTTGCTTCAAGTAAAATTCCCGTGTTTTCCCTAACAATTGGGGATTTTCTCCTAATTTATTCACGTCATTCGTATAAACAAGCAGCTAATGTAATCCATTCAATTCCAAATCTTCTGTTTTTTCCTGGACTTTCCTAATGGCATATTCTAGAGCTAAGTTCAAAAGCGAAGGTGATAGTGCATCTCTTTGCTTTAGCTCGCAGTGAATTGAAAAAGCCTCAGGCAGAAATTGCCTGTTTGGACCCTCCCATGCGTTTCACTAAGACACATTTTAATTAATCGAACTAATTTCTTGGGAATATCAAATTCAATAAGAATATAATATAACACATCTCACTTAACCGAGTCATATTTCTCTTAGAAATCTATAAATAAATGACGTATTGTGCTCTTATGCTTCCATTTCTTCTTCAATATCTAAGTAATAAAAAAAAATCTGATCAGCAGTCCATCTATTACGCCTAAAATCATATTGATGATCCCCAATAATTTCATTTATATCTGGAATTACTCTTCTCAAAAGAATATTGGACAAAATTTTGTATGACGTCAAAAAAGGTGATATTCCTCGAAAGTTACGTACTTCTGTTAGTCTTCTCCCTTCTTAAAGAAAGGTACAATTATGGACTCCTCCAATTGTTCTGGTACAATTTCCTTTACCCAATAGCAAGTACAAGCTTATTTCACCAGATAATGCGTTACACCCTCTTCTATTAATTTGATTGATACCTGGAGACTTCTACATTTTCATCGCAATTTCGACTTCAGAAAGTGTGGATTCAAGTATAAATGGCTTAGCAGTTTGTATTTGATTATCGTCCTGATCATTTATATTTGGTCTATGATAGGCCTATTTAGTAGTTGCCCAAAATAGTTTTTCTATTTGTTCAGGATGGAATGAGAGTTTGTAAGCAAGTCACCATTTTCATTCTTGATCGAATTTACCCTTTCCTGATATTCTTCCTTAAATTCCTTTATGCCCTTATAAGTATAAATCTCTAATATTTTTATTCTTATTACCGGTATCTGTTTCTAACTCATTCAGTTTTTCCATTAAATAATCACTCCTGGGTAAAGCCACATTATTTATGTGTTACGTATGGGACATTTTCCAGTACATTTTCTTGAACTGGAACATAATTTACAGTTTTTAAAAATATAACATAATTCGACAGAATGCTTTTCCTTACATTATACCAAAATCAGAAATCCAAAATCTCATTTCAGTGCAAAACAAAAAAAAAAAAAAATAATAATAATAATAATAATAATAATAATAATAATAATAATAATAATACCTGTTACGTATGGGACAGCATGTATCTAGGTATTGTGCAAACTAAAAATTAATTAATAATATTTGTGAACTGAAAAATAATGTCGTTCTAATAATCTTATTAGTAATGTAGACAGAACTTAACGTTTATTTCTTAGTATATATGTATCTAATGCCTACCCACTTCACTTTACGTGATTCGGGTTCCGCATATTGTGGATAGATGGCAGGACTGTGACCCATTTTCTAATTGCACACCACTTTGGCGGGTCACGCTGTACATGATGTGTATCTGTGGAGAGTTATGTCGTGTACTAGGATGAGTGTATGTGTAAGTGTAGTGTATGGAATAAGTGATGATGATGAGGATGAGAATCTATCTTCGTAGTGTATCCAGCTATTTGCTGACAACACGTGTTCCACTATGTTTCACTGTGAATTTCCTCTTCTTACAAATGGTGGGTAAAAAGCAAGATGAGAATGAAAGAAGGGGAATCCTGGTGCCGGCATCAGCCTACTCCTGTCGAATAGCACTAAGGGAGCTGCCAAGCTTAACGTCACCATCCGACGGACAAATCACTGTCAACAGTGATATATGCCTTCTCTTCATATGCACTGTGGAGAGATTTTGGATTTAAGATTTATTTCTTAGTAATAATGTTAATTTTACATTCTAGCATTTCAATGACATAACTTTAATCTTAAATCATCCTGGAAGACTAACTTTCTTGGTGTCATGTTCGATAAGTATCGTAGTTATCCTTTCACATTGATGACCTTTATAATGCTTTAAACTCAATAAGGGGGGTAAAGGCTAATTGGGATTTCCAGGTCTCTGATCAGGTCAAAAACCCGATGGAACTGATATTTAACCCTTGTGTTGAATTTCGGTGAAGTCCGGAGGGCTTAATTAGTCAAATCCACTCTCCTCACCTCCACGCTGGTGCCCCCTGGGATCTTTTAAGATGCGAAAGAGAGAGTGGTGTGCGGATAGCAATGGGAGGCTACCGCAATTATATATCCCAAGAAGATAATTTATGATATGATAAAAATCCCATGATGAGTCTTTCCCTGGTAAAAAATTCCGGGTGTAAACTATCCCCCCAATCGGATGTCCGGGTGGGGGATACTGGGGAAGGGCACATCATGAGGCAGTACAATGAAGAGAAGAAAAGAAGATTGAAGAGTACAGCGCGGGATGTGAAGACTCCACAGTTACGAGGTAAGTTAGAAAACATGAAGGAAGCAATGAGAAGAAACAGAGTGGATGTGATGGGAATGTCAGAAGTGATGTGGGAAAAAGTGATGAGTTGATGAGTGATGAATAGGGCTCGGAAGTTGATGAAATACCATATTTTTTTTATACATTAGAGATAATGCAGGATACAATATAAACTCATTTCCCATCAACACGAACCAATATATTCTACTTTTACTTGCGTTTATTTGCATTTTTTGGTCTTTTATTGTTTACTGATCATTTTTAGGAAATGTTCTACTTTTTGTTGCATTATTGTCCTTTTCTTCTTTTTAACGGACTTTTTTTACGATGTAATCATAGTTTGCATTCTAGAACCAAATTAATTTCATTTTTAATACAAGTCTAAACGTCTTTATTTCAGTTCCCTGAATTTATTTTTCTTTGAGGTTATATCTATATTAGAAGTAACCGTTACTACGTCCTTCACTTTTGATTCCTTTTCAGACTTCACTTTTATGATTCAATTTTATTGTTAATAGTTTGGTGACGTACATGCTGTCATGCTACTGTCCGTCCAAATGCTTATGTCACACGGTCGTCAAAACAGGAGAAATCACATGACAGTTACTTATTTAACGAGGGCCCTTTTCTTTAAATTATTTTAGATAGTTGTATAATATTACGTAAACTTCCAATTCCGTACAGCAAATATTTGCAGAGCCTAACACCTCAGCTACTAGCTCTTACAGAGAGGTCAGGAGAAACGAGTGGGACAAACCAGGATGCGACATAACCATTTGGCTGGACAGTACCTAATTTATCCTCTTCAGAGTTAGCAATCAGTGTATTACGAAGATTTTAACACAGAATTACACTACCTTTTAGCTCGACATGATACAACTGGCAAGCCGGCAAAGCCGATGATGGTACACGCTGCCCCCCAGACCTCGAGGAGCGACTACTTGTTTGAACCCAGCAGCCAGTACACCGAGTGGGAGTTGAAAGCTTGGATAGAGGGGTGGCAGAGTCTGGCGATGATGGAAAATAATCTTTATCTCTTCCAATACTACACCTGGGAAGGTACAGTAATTGTTTACATCCTGAAGTAGAGGCTCTTTCAGCTATGCAGAATCCTAGAGTAGCACAATCAACTAGTTGGCCGCCATTGTTATTCTATTTCAACATGCTTGGGGTAGGAACATTTAAAGTAAAACTCAGTTTAGGCCAGTGTCTATGGCCCTTAAAATTAAAAATATGTGAGTGTGATTTAGGTTACATTCATTCCCTATACAAATTTATACACAAATAGAGTGAGCTGTAATAAAAATTGCTGATTTGTCGGCATTTCAACTGGCAAGGATTGCGGTACTCTGGATATCCACGGACTCTGTGAACAGGTTCAGGAGACTTGAATTCTTATTGGTAGCAAATAGAGTATTTATCCAGTGGTGTCATTCAGCCAGCTCACACCAGTAGCCCGATTCACTTGCTGAATTTATCGCAGTTTGTAGAACCTGTTCTTAAATGTTTGAAGTTAAAACAAATTAGGTTCTTGACAGAAAGAAAGAACATGAATTTAATATTTTAAGACGAAATTCTCCGCTTTAATATGACAGTAAATATAATCATATCATATTATTAAACCGTTGTTTCTTATCCAAGTGTGCAGGTAGTGAGAACAGGAATACAATATCAACGGCCCAGCTTGAAAGGGAAACAACTAAAACTTTAAAGTTTTGAGAAACCTGCATTTTGAAGCTTTATGTTGCTGTGAAAAATCAAAGGATTGTTTAACTTAATCCAAATTCAAATCCTGTTTTGTATATAGTTGAAGCTTTAAACTTCAGTTTTCTCAAAACTTTAAATTTTGAGTTGTTTCCTTTTTGAGCTGGCCTGTCGATATTATGCTTGCAGGCTTGAAATCGATCTGTTATTGCTTAGGCAGTTGTCTACCAATACCCCTTTCCCTTTAAGTGCTAATACCTCATATATAACAATGAACCATAGTTTATTATTAAAGAACATAATTGAATAGCGTTTTTTCAAAAGTCCCTAAATGCTTAAAAGTAAAATTTTCAGGAAACGTTTTTTTAAATGGTTAAAAAGTAGTTACCGCCAACATTTTAATTGTAATTGTATTATAGAATTAATGTTTTCAAATTTGGATTATAAAATGAAAAAAAAAAAAATTAAATGTAAAATTCACAGTTTTTTCAAAAGTCACCAAATGCCAAGAGATGAAAACATAACACATATTGTGTTAACATTTAAACCTGACTTTTTTGTTTCTTTTTTTTTTTTTTAATTAATTTTTCTGATATTTTATTTTTTTGTTTATATGTATCTTTATCATATTTTAAAGGCATTTATATTGTATTAACTTGCGATTGTTACATTTTATTTTCAGCAAACAACAAAATACAATAATATTACAGTTTTTTTTTTTTTTTTGAGAAAACACAATATCTCTATTCATTCATTAATGATAAAAATATTTAATCATTAATATGGAAAAAGAATAAGTCCAAATTTGCCGAAATAACCTGAAATGTACTATTTCCAGTCTGAAATACCCACACTTAAACAAAATTAAATTTGTGCACAAAATATTAGGAACATTTAATAAAATTTAATATGAATTCCCAGTCATGTCTCTACAGAAATCTTTAGAAAATTCAGGTATTCTAAAATACTTCATCAGGTTGAGGACGATCTTCTTCTTCTCCTGACTGACCATATTCTTCTTAGACAAAGTAGGTGCATTCCTTATTTCCCGTCTATTCAGGTCTTCTTTTTCAATACTTCAACTTCACTGGGATCTCCAGTGTAGGTGTCCGCCACTGACAAGAGTACTTTCTTGTTTGATTTTCTTTATGTCATCACTCGTTGGGCTGTAATTTTCAAGGGCGTCTTAGGCTTCAAGACATTTTTTTTTGTATATTAGATTTTATATCCTTCTCAGTCTTTATTCAATATTTTGACAGTATCATGTTGACCCAGAATTTCATAGTACTCTGTAGGAGACAGAATTTCTTCCTTTTTTCCTGTAGACTTGTTCTATTCTACCGAAGACTCAGCTACTCTACACTCCTTTTTCCCCAAACCTTTTGGATTGATGGGTATACCCGGAAGCTCATATGAACACACAATATGAGGGTTCTTGCTTTTCTTTGTAGTCTTTCTAGATGCGTTACCTTTGATCTAGACTTCCTACAGCCTACACTTTCAACAACAGTTGTACCGTTTTCAGAATCACTAGAAACAGACTCCATATTATAATAGTTTATAATACTATGCTCTCACTATAATAGTTTAGAAGCGGAGACACAGCTGTTCAGAATGACTTGACAATCAGCGATAATAAAATTAATCCTGCAGAGCAAGACAAAAGCTGATTGGTTGAGTTCAAAAGGAATCGTATCATGAGCCAAAATCCTTCTACATGCCTGTACATAAATATTAATATTCTGTTTCATATTGGTGTTCTAATGTAATTTGGATCCAAATATATTTAAATAAATTGAGTTATTTATCTTTTAGGCCTACATGTACATTGTTGTTCTAACTATGGATTGCTATGAAATTGTGATCTGTTGCATAAAATAAAACATTTTTTAATCCAAGTATGAATTTTACAAACGTATTCTGTCCTTTCTTAATGTGGTTGATGTTTATTGACTTCTGCTTGAACTAATGAAGATGCGAATATCGAGTTTAGCAAAAGATCGCAGTTTTCAATGCCTTATAGCAAGAGCATTTGTCGACTGTTGCTAAAACATTTTACAGGAATACGCGTAACATAAATCGTCGTCTTCCTAACAAGTATTAGGGCGAGTGGCCTATTATGATCTCAAACTAGAATTTTCAGTCCATCTCTTCTTCGGACGACCTAGAGATCTTTTGCCATGCGGATGGTAATGAAACAGTGCTTTTGGAATTCTACATCGATCCATTCATGCGAGATGGGTCTTCCACTGAAGTTGATATTTACTGATGAACTGCATAATGGGTTTTGTTTGAAATTCTTGCATTATATCCTCATTTTTTTTTTTATGATCCCAGCGAGTATATCCAGCTGTTGCTCTCATGAACCTCATCTCACTTGTTGTTATTCTACTGACATCTTTATTCTTCACAGTCCACACTTCACTACCATAGCTTAATACTGGCTGTGCTAAGTTTTTATACAAGCCTATTCTTGTGTGTCTTTGTACTAGTGCAGGTTTCATGATTTTATTAATGATCCCCATTGTTTTATTATATTTACATATTTTTTCAGCAATATCTACTTCATCATAAAGTGATAGTGTATAGCCAAGGTAAGTGAAAGTATTTCATCATCATCATCATTGGTGCTACAGCCCTTGGTGGGCCTGGGCCTCCCTTAGTAATTGTCGCCATCCGTCTCTATCTTGTGTAGCAGCCTTCCAATTCTTGCACCCCAACTTTCTGGCATCCTCTTCCACTCCATCAGTCCATCGCAAGTGCGGTCGACCTCGTCTTCTCTGACCTCCCGGATTTGTTATTACAATTATAAAGTATTTACTCTTTCTATTATTTTATTATTCAAACAGATTTTACTTGGTATAGGGAATTTCCCACAAAATGGCATGATTTTCGTTTTTTTTTTTCAATATTAATTTCCATGTTATATTTTTTACTGACCATACTTAAATTGTGTACTGAATATTGTAAATGATCATCAGCGAAAAGTAAAGCAACAAGCTGCAAATTTCGATTAATTGGAATAAATCCATGGGGTGTCTGTCACCAATCTTAAATGATTCTGTTTATATATATACTGTGTGTATATATATATATATATATATATATATATATATATATATATATATAATAAACAGAAGTGGTGAAAGGCCTCACAGCCTTGTCGTACTCCACTATAAATGGGTCGCCATTGTGAGAGTCTATTGTTGCTTTGAATTGCTGTGATGGTTGTTTTATATATGTTGTAAATATTTTGTATAATCTGTTAAGGTACTTTATCATCTGCCAAAACCTGAAGTAATTTATTCCGATTAACTTTATCAAAAGCCTTTTTAAAGTTAATGAATGCCATATGCGTTTCTAGATTAAATTCTCTATGTTTCTCAACCAGTAATTTCAATGCAAAATATCCATCACAACAGGATCTTCCTCGACGTAACATATACGGTATGTATACATAAAACCACCAAAAACTCAATTTTGAAAAAACACTCCTCAATTTAAAATAAATAGATTTTAACTACAAAATACATTATTATACACATTAATAAGATAGGGTAAATGCTTGTAATATCGTGATATGAGTAATATCGTGATTGTTTGAGAATTTATTACAATTTTACTTATCGAGACAAAAATCAGTTTTTACGACAATGTATTAAGGATAAGTTCGTGGACAAGATGCTGCATAAAATTGGTCCTTTTCTCGCTCTGTAAAACTGTGATAAGCTATCAAACACAGTATCACGATATTACTTGTATTACAGTATTACCAACTTTTACCCTACTTCGTTTTCCTCTTTTAATATTCATCCTACAATTTTTTATTCCATTTGAATGAAATATATTATTTTTTCATTGAAAATATTGACAATAAAATTCAGAGTGCTTTATGGTTGCTGGGTCGTTAGTAGTCAGTATCATTTAATTGCGCTTATGTTTGAATCTAAATCCCACACAGCAATCAGTTTAGTGCAATGAAACGTGGAAGCATTTCATCAAGTCTTCAAAAGGCTTGTTTTTTAAGATTCGATGCATGCGAGGTGAGAGGTAGTTCCGTACAAATCCACACTACACGAACAATAGTGAGTGTTTGTAAAGCTAAGAGGTGCGCGGTCTGAAGTGCACAGAACCCCTGTGGCTTACATTTTCACCTTGACTGTCTCAAAATTTGAATTTAATGCAGCGATGCTGAGTGCGAGGCTTTTACGTCAGGTGGATCCTTCATCTTTCCATACAAGAAATGTTTATCATCAGAAAGACTGTCGAGGTATGACAGTACACAAGTTCGTGGCAGTCCACATCATTTTTCAACCGAGCTATCCCTGCTGAGAGAATAACAGGATGCAATCTGCAACAGATCGCCTACCAAGAAAATTTTGTCTCTTGAGAGAACACTAATTCTGCCAGAGATACATGATACTGAAACTCTTGCAGTCCAACTAGAAACAGTAACATTAAACATATAAAATACATTCGATACCCTCAATCAAGTACTTAGTTACGTCAAGATTCTAGAATTTGATATAAAAGATCTAAAAAGAACTCTTTACTTAAAAATTAAATGCGTTTGCTAATAGGTAACAAGGTTCTTCCAATGCCTTGACATGGAAGTGTGATCCTAAAAACTGAACTTTCAGAAATTCAAATTCCCACAAGTCTAATATCTTGCATTAATGTATAAAACAAGCACAAAAAAATTCACTAAAAATATCACCATTTACAGGTCGCTCCAGGACTGAGAGGTTTATAATTTGTAACCTAGTAAAATAAAAAAGTCAGAGCAGCTTTTGAAGGAGTACGGAACTCCTATTGGTGTTTGGGTAAAAGTTGAAAAAGAAACTGTATCTTCGTCAATGTTTCATTGTACTTTTGGGTCAAGTTGATAGTTCATTCTGCCGTGTCATTTATTACTTTCTCTAAGAGGTGCGATCACGAAGTTCCTTGATAATCACTGTGTAGAAGGTTTCTGCAGGAAAGATTGAGATTTGACTCTTCCTCTTTCAATCTTGAAATAAATAACTGGTTCTTAATGTCACAGGATTCTCCAATTTCAGGTCTTCCAATTCATCTATTATCTGTAGTCGTCGAAGAGTAGCTATCAGGTTTCTGTGGACGCTGCAAGTTTGTCAATATATTTTCCATTTTTTTATCAGATAAACGATGAATTGAGTCTGCAACAGACCACATTATCTAATGCCTATTTAGTAAATAATGATGATGTTGATGATAATTATTATTTTTCCCTTCCTCTGTGGTCAATTGGTCTTTAAAAAAGTGTTAAGGCAACCAGATGCTCAGACAGAAACCAAAGACGCTGGTGATGGTGCTATAATAGCCTATAATTGTGCTTTCTTAGCTACAGTTTAACAGTTTAATAATAATAATAATATAAAATTATTATTATTATTATTATTATTATTATTATTATTATTATAATATAAAATTATTATTATTATTATTATTATTATTATTATTATTATATTACCGGTTGTTCTGTATGGTTGTGAAACTTGGATTCTCACTTTGAGAGAGGAACAGAGATTAAGAGTGTTTGAGAATAAGGTTCTTAGGAAAATATTTTGGACTAAGAGGGATAAAGTTACAGGAGAATGGAGAAAGTTACACAGCGCAGAACTGCATGCATTGTATCCTTCATCTGATATAACATTAAATCCAGATGTTTGAGATGGTCAGGGCATGTAGCATGTATGGGCGAATCCAGAAATGCATATAGAGTGTTAGTTGGGAGACCGGAGGGAACAAGATCTTTGGCGAGGCCGAGGGAGGATAATATTAAAATGGATTTGAGGGAGGTGGGATAAGATGATAGAGACTGGATTAATCTTGCACAGGATTTGGGACCAATGGCGGGCTTATGTGAGGGCTGCAATGAACCAGCAGGTTGCTTAAAAGCCATTTGTAAATAAGTAAGAACAATAATTCATGGCGCTACAGCCCATGAAGGGCTCAGACCGACCAGCTGCTGGTCTCACGTCCACATGCCGAAGCAGAGGTGGACGATCATCCAACCAGAATGGAGGTATTGTGTGGTTAGCACGATGATCCCCCCAGCCGTTATAGCTGGCTTTCGCAACTGGATTTCACTACCTATCGTAGCTCTTCAAGTGCATCACGATGCTGGGTGGACACCAGTCCCATACATATCTATATTAGTCAGTTTATAATGCCTTTTAACATTTTCCGACAGCCAAATATTAATTTACAGTCACTGATAAATGTATCGAACTGCAAGATATCACTCCCCTCTGTCTCTCCATAGGTCTTCTCCTAATTGTCTTCTTTCCATAGCTTGCAGAATGCCCTTTTTCTTCTCCTTGATGGGATCCAATCATATGCCAACCTTGGTAATCTTTCTGTATTCATTCGCATCATATGCCCATACCATATTAGTTGTTTCGTGGAAATATCCTCTACAATATCATTCTTAACTTGCATTTTCTCTCTGATTATATCGTTTCTAATTTTATCTCTTCTTGAAATGCCTGCTGATCGTCTCCAATAATCCATTTCTAGGGCCAAAAATTTATTTTTGAATGCTTTTGCAATTGCCAAGTTTCTGCCCCATATAAAGTTGTACTTCTCACAATTGATTTATAAATTTTATGTTTAGTTTCAGTTCTGATTTTATTATCCCATAATACTTGATTAAGAATGGATATTGCATATTTTCCTTTCTTCAAACGTTCTTTCATTTCTACATGGTTCTTTCCATCGTCTGTGATTGTAACACCTAAATATTTGTATTTATTACTATATTTAATAACACCTTTATTTTCAATTATCAGATTTTGTTTCTTTCCCCCAATAACCATATAATGAGATTTTTTCAAAATTAAATTTTAATCCAGATTTTTCATATTCCTCAATGAGTTTTCTGCTCATGTATTCAATATCATCATAGTCTTCTGCTAGTATAATTTGATCATCAGCAAATTGTAGAATATATATATATTTTTTTTTGTCACCAACCAAAACACCCATATGCCTACATTTCTTCTTCCATCCTTTCAGAGCTTCTTCCAGGTAAATTTTAAACAGAGTTGGAGACAGGCAGCATCCTTGGCATAATCCTTTATCAACACGAAATTCAGTTGATACAGTCCCATACACTGGCCGAAATTTCTTGAAAAAATTTCTATCCCCATGAGGACTCGAACCAGCCTTAGCTTCAGTTTAGTTGGGATAATTCTTATGGAGAGTATGAATCTTGATATCATTATAAGGACTTCGAATAACAATAGCTGCTTCGTTCCACTCTCTAATGTTATCTACAGTAGTGTCTCAGCAATGGCTCCAGCTACAAATACTGCTGCACGATCTGGAAGGCTGACTCTATCCAAGGCACTGACTACTTTAGGTGACTCGAATATATTTTTAGGGACTCTATGTGTGAGAAGCAGGGAAAGGGATTTGGAGTATTATAAAGAATGGTGAAACGTAGTATAGATATTCGTAACTCAGTGACTGTCAAGCGAGCTGTGTTACAGAGCATGGACGAGTACAGTCCACTTCATACAAATTTACAGCAACATGCTGTAAATGTATTTCAGAATAAACAAATGTTATAGTTTAGTGACTTATAGTGGCCTAAATACATAATCTGCATTTCATTTTGAACTACATGTGTTTTTCTTGGCAACACATAAGACACCAATAAACAACATTACAAATATACATAATTAAATACCAATTTCTTGGTTTTTTTTATTGGGTTATTTTACGACGCTGTATCAACATCTAGGTTATTTAGCGTCTGAATGATATGAAGGTGATAATGCCGGTGAAATGAGTCCGGGGTCCAGCACCGAAAGTTACCCACCATTTGCTCGTATTGAGTTGAGGGAAAACCCCGGAAAAAACCTCAACCAGGTAACTTGCCCCGACCGGGATTCGAACCCGGGCCACCTGGTTTTGCAGCCAGACGCGCTGAACGAATTTCTTCGTCCTCGCGTGTTAGTAGAAATATTGATGGCTGATAGACAGTTGTCTTCTGTATCAAACTCGCCTCTGAATATGTATGTTTTTCTGTCAGGAGCGTGTTAAATTAAAACCTTATTTACAATATCATGAAATATGATAATATATATACAACGTATATTATAGTATTTATAATATATGCATATACTACAATATTTATAATATAGCCTAATACAGTATCATTAAATGTTGAAGAAAATGTAGAACCAAACGAAATGGCATTTTCAGTTAATGCTATGTTTTGTTGATGAAACAATTATTCCTGCTGTGCCTTGTTATAATAAATTGTAAATATCATTTTCAAATTTTCAAAATACAACTTTGTTCTGTTGCAAGGAAGGAAATTTTTTAACATGGAAAAAGTCTGCTCTACATCTGCAGAGACAATTGGAGAGTACTTGAAACAAGATACGTCAATTAAATTCACATGTTGAATGACGTCATTGGGACACGTCTTTGTTAGTACATCTGGAATCAGACTAAGAATACTGTACCTATCATTTTTAATCAAAACTCTGTTCATTTTTTCACCAACACGTTTTCCTACTTCATCTTCTACTGCACTCAGTTTATCTACAATAGTCCTCATAATATTTATTTGCTCAACTAGTTCTACCCCTGACTTTACTAATCGAATAATGGCATCCGGTAAATATAAAAAATTTGACTTAATATCCATGACTTCTTTTTCGATTGTTCTATCATTTAGCAGTTCCTGGCGTATTTGGATCGCAGCTGCATCATCGTGGTCGAAAGACTGGACCACTTTCTTCACAGATTTGAGGTGATGTGCGTAATAATTGCAAGCTTATAACCATGACCCCCATCTCTTACGAACTGGACATGGGGGAAGTGACAATTTAGGGAATTGTTTCTTGAATTTTGATACTCGATCTGGAGCTTTTACAAATATAGGCTAGTCTTTCAATTTTGTGTTGTTAGTTGGTTTCACTTTCGGCATTGTACCTGCACTTCACTACTCTGAACTGCAAACCTGCATGTTGACGTTCTTATGCGACAACTGTCCCATTCACCTGTTGTTGACGTGCAGAGATCTACAAGTATGTCATGGAGGGGAGGACTTGGTATAAAGGGAAGTATTGCTATTTTTCAGAGGTTTATACCAAATATAAGACGAATGTCAAGTAATAAAATGACGAATATGAAGCCTCACCTCGCCAAATATCATCTTGCTGTCGGCAATTACATTGAAGTGAAGTAAATACTATTTAAAATATTCAACAAAATGTATCGTTTACTTTCTGTAACAGTTTAATAGTAACAACTTCTTAAAAATTAATTATTATAAGAAATCATCTATGTATCGAAGCGTCAGCTGAATGCTTTTTTGCTTACTCAATATAACCCAGAATGATACACATGACATATAATCATTTTATCAAGAATTAATAGATACTTGAAATTAAAACACACATTTGCTATCCACTGTGAGATACTTCAGACGATTTCGTCATACAAAACCATCAGTGATATTTCATGTTATTCTTATGCATCTACCACTTTTGACGACGTTAAAAGGAGTTTCCTGCAGTGTAAATATTATTTAAATGACCACTTAACTTAAAATTCGTATATTTTCGTATGTGCAGCATCGTTCACTGCAACTCTAATACCTGGTGGCCCATCTGCGCCGTTTTAGTTGAACTGACTTCTCTACATGCAGGAAATGCTAAATAGTTGCCTAGTTCAGAGGCTTAAGGAACGGATACCAAAACAAATGCAAGAGTTTGACTTGAGTGTCCTAGTGGTTGCAACGTTAAGTACAACTAGTAACAGGGTCGTGAACCTGCTCCATTTACTTCGTTCCTGTTTTGATACTAATTGTGATAACAGCGATGTTTACAAATGAGGAGTACACCGACATTGTTCTGCTCTATGTTGAAACACTGAAGAATGCAGCTGCAGCTCGTAGGCTTTACCGACAGTAGTTTGAAAGTGATGTTAATAAATAATAATAATAATAATAATAATAATAATAATAATAATAGACAATAATTACAAGGTACAAATCTCTTTCAGTATATTTATCCATGGATCTAAACCAGTGACAATCGCCATCACATTGGTTTCATGAAGACATTGCCCCTGTAATGTAGAAAATTTTGTTTACTGGGTTTTTTATAATCATTTTTAAATGGCGCAGATGGGCCACCTAGTATAATACTCCCGGTAAATCTTGACCGATAGCGACCGTTAGATTGGAAGTGGTTGATACCTACTGTGTATGTAGAAAATTTTGTTTACTGGGTTTTTTATAATCATTTTTAAATGGCGCAGATGGGCCACCTAGTATAATACTCCCGGTAAATCTTGACCGATAGCGACCGTTAGATTGGAAGTGGTTGATACCTACTGTGTATGCATTACCGGTACATTTAAATTACATCTAAATTTGCTACAATACTTCAGTTGTAATACCGTGTATACTATTTAATTTTACAACATGTACTTGATAGTAAACTCTTAGTAAATTAAAATAAAACTCGTCGACTTCAGTATAGTCTGTAGTGTCTTTGGATACGACTGTATGGTCGATAAAGGAAAGAATCTAATGCTTTCGTTTCCGCATGAATGAGCAATAGTAAAATGCACAGTTAGCTTCAGATAATGGTCTACAATTCCATTCTCTAAATTATTTCACCGAATAGTAGCACATCTGTCACTGCAATTTTATAACATAAAACATAAGTTTCTCTTAAATTTTGAGGAATGACTTGAAGAAATATCATTACATAAACAATTTTAATCTTATATTTGAGAGCATTTATTTTACTGAAGAAATATATGGAAATAATAACGAAAATCAGAATAGGAAACAGAACTGAAATTGTACCAAACAGAGACATACACTTCACAATATATACAACGTTGAAATATTAAACAGTTGATTATTTATTGACCTACGCCATTGCAATGGCAACTTTAAACTTTGATACTGCAACACCATGATGAAGGATAATATCGTAATTTCTAAAATAACAAATTTTATTATTGTCTGCAATATTCAGTAACCTTTCATGCTACAAAATTGTAGAAATTTTAGATACAAAAATAGACTTCAGAATATTATTTTTTTGTTTTTAAATTTCCATCATTCCAGTTATTTGAGAAAGTTAAAACATTTAACACTGAAGATTCGTTCGAATTTTTATCCCTGCAATCGAACATTACGATTCTACTGCTGTAACAGAAAACTCACAAGAATTTATTAAACGTGTAACAAAACCGAAGTTGGAATAAACTGCAATAATGTGTAACGAAATTGTGACTTAGCATAGAGGGAAAGTGATCTCTGGATGGAGGATAGTCGTAATACAAGAAGAGACGCAGTAGTCTTATACATATTGGCAAATAGTGAGAACTGCGTGGAAAGACATCTTCATTGCCTCAATATAACAAACTCTAAAATAACTCCTGATATTATGGATGAAGGCCATCTTGTACAGTACGACGACTTGGATCAGTAATAAGAACAACAGTGGTGTGAAAAGGGACAATAGAATATATTAAGACAATGCCAGAGAACATTAAATAACGTAAAGCTTAGTTTAAAAGAAACAAAAATATAATATTTGAAATGTAACAAAAATTATTAGTAAAAATGTATATCTCAAGGGCAGACAGAAAAATCTGTAAGATGATTTATTATATAAATGTAATAACTTCCAGCATATTAAGGGAAGAATATGTATTGGGAAATCTTCAGAATTCAGGTGGTCAAGATGTATACCGAGGAAAGAATTGGCTCAAAACTAGTAAACAATATGGAATTGTAAATGGTTTACACAATAACTGAACGAAATACAATTTTCTTCTTCTAAGTTAAGGGTGTAGATTACTGCTGTAACACTTGAGCACAAATGACCCCATGTTCACCCTAACAACTGGAGATCAACTCACAAGACCACAATGCATTACCAACTTTGCTGTGCTACTGGGATTAATTTCCTCAGAAGATAAAAAGTTTGCTTCCTGAGATAATGATGTCCGACTGGCTTAGATCTGGGCAATCCAGCAAAATGTGGAGTGATACCTCGGCTTCCATCCCACATTTCGTACAAGTTGAGTCATAATTAAGGCCCAACATAATTATTATATACGTGCTTATTCAGATGACAGTGTCCAGTCAAGATTCCAGTTAACCATCTTCAAAATTCTCCTTTCCAATGCCAGAAGTTGTTCAGTTGAGTCAGGTTTAGATTCTCAATAAGGAGTTTAGTCTGTTATATGGCTGGTGTAGATCTCAAGGCTCCTAGTAAACCTTTCATCAGGTTCTCCTTAAGACCTACTTGATTATACACTTAGAGATGCCAACACGGGTTCCGGGCCATAGCATTGCATGAAAGTTCCTTGCTTGACCAATAGGCGGGCTTGTTATTGTCATACATTCCACTGTGTGCTGGGACATTTGGATAGATATTTTCCAGGCTAGTTCTGCATTCTTCAACCAGCCTGGAGTCGACTCTGGGCATACTTAGCACACCCTGTGTAGCTTGGCTATCAAAACAAAGATATTCAGGCCTTGGCATGATCTATTTAGATTTTCCTGAGCACAAGCTAATATTATAAACACTTCATCTTGCAAAACCGTAGTGTATTGACCAACGGGGATAAATATTCTAGCTCTGGGTCTTACGCCATAAATCCCTGCTCCAGTGCCGCAGTCAATTTTGGAACCATCCGTGAAGCACACTAGACTACGACATGTAAATTGTTTAAGATGATCTTCCTTCCATTCTTCCCTATCAGGACTAATACAAACAAGAGGATTTACATGTTGAACAGGAGTCATACTATCCTGTCTCGTAACATGGAGTTGAGAGACAACTTGCATGACTGCGTTTTAGATTGCGAGATCCAGAGAAGGCAAACCAACAGGACCTTGAGATCTAGTATCAGTGAAGTCCTCATGGGTCCTGCAGTATTTAAACACGCAAGTCATTGTACAGATACAACAAGGTCGTTGCTTGGGAAATCAAAGTCAGGGGCCACCATACCATTGCTGCGTACATAAACATGGGGCGTAGAACAGTGCAATGGATCCGATAAAGGATTTTTGATTTGGCTGTAGCCCCCAAGTACATACACAGACTTGTCTGCAGGCCTAAAAAGCAGCAGTCGCCTATACTCCATATGAATTCTGCAAATCAGCTGTGCATCAAGGATTATATATATATATATATATATATATATATATATATATATATATATATATTCAGTGTGGTCGGGAAGTCTCTCCGCAGTGCTTATGGAGCCAGGGTGTAGCCAACCGAGAATCCACTAGGCAGAGAATTCAAGTGGCAGCACTGGCCGCTAAGCATGTGATGGACTGGGGATGTGAGGTTGTCAAACCGGAATTAATGGGGAATGCCAACTTTCTTCAGTATTATGTGCCAGCTTTCTACAGGTTTACTAGAACTAATAGAGCTGCGGAGGAAATTTCGATCGCACTGTATACATATATATATTGTTTTGCCAAATGTCAGGTCTTTCATTGCAAACCCAGCATTCTTAAATCTTTCTTATTTTATGCCTTCCTTTTAGTATCTGCATATGATCCATTTATCTTAATGTCGTGTATCATCTGATATCTTTCCTACCCTGAAATCATCTCTTGTTTACCATTCCTTCAAGAACATCCTGCACTGGGCAGTTTCTTCTCAGCCAGTGACTCAACCAATTCCCTCTTTCTCTTCCTGATCAGTTTCAGTATCATTCTTTCTTCATCCACTCTTTTCAACACAGTTTCATTTCTTATTGTCTGTCCATTTCACACGCTCCATCCTTCTCCATATCCACATTTCAAATATTTCAATTCGCTTCTTTTCACTTCGTCATAATGTCCATGTTTCTGCTCGATAAAATGTCACACTCCGCACATAGCACTTCATTAGTCTCTTAGTTCTTTGTCCCGAGGTCTGCAGAAGATACTCCTTTTTCTATTAAGAGCTTCCTTTGTCATACCTATCCTCCTTTTGATTTCCTAGCAGCAGCTCATGTTACTGCATTTAGTATATCCCAAGTATTTGAAGCTGTCCAGCTGCTCTACTGTCTCATTTAGTATTCGCATTTCGCACGTTTACCTTCTTTATTTTTCTTCTTCGTCTTGTTTGCATTTATTTTCATCCCATACTCCTCACAGCTGTCATTTAGCTCCACTAGCACATCCCTTAGTATCGTCTCCTCCTCTGCTACTAATGCCATATCATTAGCAAATCTTATGCGCTTTATTCTTCTTCCTCCTACTATTACCCTTCCTATGTTCTGAAAACAGGTTCTTCACTAAATCCTGCAAGTAGAAGTGGTACACGGTAGGTGATAAAGAGCATTCTTGTTGTACTGCTGTCCCTATTTCACTTCCTTCAGACATTTCTTCTATCATGACTTTGACTCGTTTCATATAAAGACTACTTAACAGCTTCCTCTATTTGCAATCCGCATCTATTTTCTTCAGGATTCCCATCAGTTTGCATCAAGAATTATTGCTCCTAAATATTTAAATTATTTAATACTAGGTTCTTTTCAAATAAGGAAACTCGTGGTCATTTCCTAGTTTTCTTTTCTTCTTAAACAAAACCATTTCGAATTTGTTAGGATTTACACCTAATTTCCCCCTCATGCACTAAGCTCGCATCTGTTCAAAGCCTCCATTTGAAGCTCAAACAGCATGCTGACATGACACCCAGAGATAATATCACTAAATCATTAGCATAGGCCTGAGTGTAAAACTCCGCCCTATTAAGGTTTATCACTAGACCCATAACAAGGATGATATTATCCCCCCTGGGGGCACTCTTGTGACAGACATAATTATTATACTGTCATTAAGACATGCTTTAACAATTCCCTGATAGTAAAGTGTTTTCGATGCCTCTTCTTTCTGCAGGCTGACATACGGAGTGAAAGGATGTATTACCAAATGCTACTTCGATATCTAGGAGAACCACCAAAGCACTGTGACCCTGGCTTACTGCTCCTTCATTCCTTGAAGCAAGATGATGAAGGGCTGTGTCAGTGGATTTCGTAGGCTAAAAGACATATTGTCTATCATGGAGTCAATGCGCTTTCAAGGCACTTCTTTTGTATCTGTTGACCAATTTTTTACACTGACTTTAACATATAATACTATAGATTAGTCGGTCGATATCTTTTATCTTAGATAAAGTCGCTTTTCCCTGCCTTTTATATGAATACAATCCTCACATTCCTCCAGAATTTTGGAATGTATCCAGTTACAAGCCGGATTTAAATATTCTTAAAATCAGTTTGATGACAATAACTAGCCCTTATTGTAGAAGGACCGGATATATATACCATCCACTAAGCCATTTAAAGGGTGAAATCTACGAATATCCCATTTAATCCCTTCATAGGATACAATTTAAGAATTTGTTTTGAAATTCACATGAAATGTTCCTCTTCTGTTCTCTGTTTCTGATACAATTGCTGAATATTATGACCAGAGAAATGCTCTTTCGTCAGGTGCTTCAACGTCTCTCCAGGTGTGGTGGCAAATTCATCATTTCGAAATAATACTCGGCGGTTGCCTTCAATGGAAAGGGTATAGGGCCTAGTCTAGTAGACGGATTCTTGGAAAGAAATTTGAGAGTCTTGCTGCTGGACCAGTGTATTAATCTCCTCTGGTTTTGTTGAATAGTCTTCTTAATGAACCTCGGTAATTCTCCAAATTCTTGGTTCATTAGGGTATTTTACAGTTTGAACTTCTCTGATGACAGGGACAGCTTTTCTCATAAACTAAGGTGATATCGGTAGTCAGAATCTGTGCGGATGTTTCTAACTCCAATTTATTAGTGTAGTTGAAAGCTGGAAAAATTACCATACTGCTACTCAGTTCGTTTCGAAAGATGTCCCAATTCGCAGCCTGCACTAAAGCTAGCAGCAAATTTTAGAAAATGGCTGCGAAAATTTAATCTTCAGTTTATCTTATAATTTTTTTCCCCTGGTGACATTCGCTGTCCCTCCTCCAATGTGGGAGCCGAACATCCCCCTCCACATCTGCACTTTCACCTCTTGTGCCAAGGAGGAGAGTCACCCAGCATCACCCACAGGTCCTGGCTGTGATGCTCCACAGGTCCCACTTGGTGCCTCAGTTAATTGAAATCAACCATTGATACTCTCCTTCCTGGATAGACATTTGACATCCTATGGAAATATAATTATTATTGAAAAGAAAAAAAATGGATAGAAATATTAACAGTGGATACTGACATGTTTGTTTCCATATTTTCTTCACAATTTCCAATTCAAATGTTATTTATTATAGTATTTCAAGAGCAGAAAGAGAAAAACGTCAATACATACTTTATAAAAAATAGTTACGAAATGGAAGAAAGAGAAAAACCATAAAATAGAGGAACAAGACATAAAAGTTACTAAATTCATTTTAAAAAATATTATCCTTCGTACCGAAAGTTATCTTACACTTTAGTTATCGTACATACATTTTATATGCACGGTCCTACAAAAGGAAAAATAAAATGACAGACAAAAAGAATGACATCAAGCATTTATTCATATTTTTCGTTGCAGTGAGATGCAGTGATAAAGATAAATAGATAATTTGTAGAAACAAAAGCCGCCCTAAATAAGGGTTCGATAGATCGGCCTACTAATCAATTCATAAAGAATAATAAGTAAACAAAACAATTTTGTGACACTTGGAAAGAAAAAGAAAAAAACATTAAGATAAGAAAACGTAGGAAATCATTTACAATAAAAATTTTGTTGGGTACAAATGATTACTAATTATAGCTAAGGATGATTTTAACACGTGAGATCCTATGGCATCAATCGTTGCATCAGAAATTTTATATTGTTTAAGTTGATTTAAAGTTTCACGTGGGATCGTGCCACGGGCACCAAACATGAGCCCAAAAACTGTCCAATGTGTAATGTGGTATTGTGCTCCAAGATGCTGACAACAAGGCTCATATATGACTTGTTTTTCACGACACACCTCTTGTGACTGTTGCTCATGCATCTCAAAACGGATTGTGGGATCAAGAATGACACCCTTATCCTTCTGCCGATCAATTATGATGATATCAGCCCGTCTAGTAGAGCCATCAAAAGAGACGCAACCAACCTCCTCATAAACCTCATAGGGAGCATTCTGACGGATTGAAGCTGCGATGAGAGAACGAACTGTATTATGTCTGTTGATTCGGAGCAATTCTCCATAATGGCAGAAACCCAAGACGTGAGGAAGCGTTTCTTGCTCGTCGCATCTTCTGCAACGGGTTGAGTCAAGAGTTCTACCAGGGAGAGTACGTACAGATATTGTATTACAGTTCATCTTAATGGCTTGCGTCCACTGACTGCTCGAAAGTCCCTTTTTGGTTGAGATCCACGAATTACCTTTCTTCCAGTGAGAATAGAAAACAACTCCCAAACCTTTACTTTTCAATTTGCTCCATTGATGAAAAGAATCTTCACGTAATGCTTTTCTTAGTTTTTGAGAAGAAATACGTTCAGAGCAATCGAAGGTAATTGGTAATTGTTTGATGCAATGTTCAATTTCGTTTGGAAGATTTCGAGTGGCTGCTACATGAGGGTTGTCCACGTGTAAAAGTCTTTGACAAATATTTAAGTGCTGAAGGTAAGCTTCCCACTGGGCTTTAAATACTCCTAAACCTCGCAATCTTCTTGGTGCATACAACATAGCATCCGGGGTGTCAGTAGGAATGTTAATTATTTCCTTAACAGCGCTGCGAATTAATTTGTCAATATCAGATAGAAATTTCACTTTAAGATCTTTTAAAGGAGCACATTGGAAGGGGTAAACCAACTGAGGCCAGATATATTGATTTAATATATTTATCTTTTGGTCAGGCATGAGTAAGGGTGAAGTGACCAGCTGATTAAGATTTTTTGTCAATTTTTCAATTAGTTGTGCCGCATTAAATTTTATTTCATCATTAAAAGTAATGCCAAGATATCTTATAACTTCATCCGATTTGATGCAAGATATTTCTTGTCCATCGATCAAGGTGAGGGAATCAGAGCAGAGACATCCTTTACGTAGGTGTATAACATTACTTTTATGCGGGTTTACTTCAAGACCAATTCTAGCTAAGGAATTCATAGTCAGCGATGTTGAATATTGAGCGGCAGATTTATTTTTACACAATAATACTAGATCATCTGCAAATGCAAGAATGGAAAGATTATTTAATTGAGGTGATATATTGTATCCATATTCTCCAGAGATATTACTTTCGCTTAATTCCTTCATCACGAAGTCAATGGCAACATTGAATAGAATTGGTGAGAGTGGAGCCCCCTGTGCCCACATGGTAGGGAGGTTGGGATGGGCAGGGCGGAACTCGACATGCAGCCACCTCCACGTGGTGAGTTCTGGGTTGTTTCAGTTCAAGAGACTGAAACAAGCAAAGAGCTGCATCTCTTCTGTGAATGGTGGTACGAAAATTCACATAGGGTCGAAGGTTTTCAATAACAGTAACTTCACACATTAAACCCTTAAGATAAAAAGAATAGAATCTTCCTTTGCCATTATGAGTCCTTTCTTTTTATTTAGAAGAAATCGATTTTGTTTCTAGAAAAAATTGTTACATGGCAGTGAATTCAATAGCACTTGCCAACAGACGGAAACAATCTTCCCTGCAGCACCGATGGCAGTCATGAGGAGACTGCCATTACACCCTGTCCCCGCGGTGCTCAGTCTTAGGGTGAAGCACGCGTCTTGTAACAGTGTTGCAAAATATCCATTACTTAAACTGATTTATTATTAATTAAAATATTAAAATACTTACTCTTAAACTGTAAATGTAACCAAAAAATTATGTAAAATTATTTGTTCCAACTGAAAAGTGTAATGTAGACATGTTTACAAAATGTGTGTTAGTAAGAAATCGATTTTGTTTCTAGAAAAAATTGTTACATGGCAGTGAATTCAATAGTACTTGCCAACAGACGGAAACAATCTTCCCTGCAGCACCGATGGCAGTCATGAGAAGACTACCATTACACTCTGTCCCCGCGGTGCTCAGGCTTAGGGTGAAGCATGCGTCTTGTAACAGTGTTGCAAAATATCCATTACTTAAACAGATTTATTATTAATTAAAGTAGGTATTAAAATACTTCTCTTAAACCGTAAATATAACCAAAACATTATGTAAAATTATTTGTTCCAACTGAAAAGTGTAATGTAGACATGTTTACAAAACGTGTTTTTGTAAATGTGTTTAAAAGATAAAAAGGACAAAAAATAATCATAATTGTTACGCATGCAACAAGTTACGAAATAATAGCGTTTTAAGCATGAGAAGTGAAGATTGTCCACTGACCAGAAGGGGAGATGAACAACACAACGAGTACTTAAAATGCTAGTTTCGCACATGTTTCATACAATATATTTTAGACAGTCACTCGAGAATCCTAAATGTATCGATATTTTAAAGAGAATAAAATTGTTGATTCATTCTCTCACAATGGTGAAGTAATGATGTTAAAGACGAAAGAGTATTACATTAGTACGGAAAGAGATTTCATGGCCTTCGGACATGTAGTAGGCTATGGTGATTGTTATGCTGGTTGTTATGAAGTTGCTTTCTGCTTGTTATGTAATTTGGAATATACAATTATTACAATGAAAGAGATAAATACAATTAGAAAAATGAGTGATTCGGAAGTGAATAATTTATGTATCAAATCTCCAAATGTTGCAATATATGTTTTCAGTATTTCTAATTATCGCACTACAAAGTACTTTCAGGTACGGAAATTTACTTTTTAGCACGCTTATTTATGAATGTGGAATTAAATGACTTTTTGATACTAAAATGAGAATCTAAAAGTTGTTGTCATGAAACCAATGTCTAAAGAATAATTATTTCTGAGAAATGTAAGCCCAAAGGAATGATATGGTAGAGAATTTTTCCATTTACACTATGCTCAGGATTCGTCTCTCAAAGGACTGTCACTGAAATCCTTCCACTCTGTATAAACTTTACTCATTTTTATATGAAGATAAAATCTCAGTAATAGTTTTTAATTTGGTGTTTGAATGTCACAAAATGTAA
This sequence comes from Periplaneta americana, assembly GCF_040183065.1. NCBI lineage: Eukaryota > Metazoa > Arthropoda > Insecta > Blattodea > Blattidae > Periplaneta > Periplaneta americana. The sequence continues at coordinate 84,227,316 of NC_091123.1, read as the reverse complement.
CAAGGTTAAAAGAAGCAGAAACACACACTAATTAGCAGACTCCATTAAAGCAAGGGAATAAAATATCACAGATTCTTCAGAAAAAATTACATTGAAGTATGATTAGAGTAACTCAACAAGATAAAAAACCTTCAAAATTGCTTGTTGGCTCCTCAGGATAACAAGTCAGCCTACGTACTTCACATATTCGAGAAAAAAAATTTTCGATCTTCCAATCATGTAATCAGAATTAATGTATTAATCATTTAATAAGTAATTGCTGTATATTTTCCATTCTTAAAATCATGTTCTCGTAACTGTGCTAAGTCTTCCGCGTCTCGCTATATAGCTAGTGTCTAATTGTTTAGCTGCCAGATGACCTTGGAGATTAAGCAGTCTTCAGTTTTTGGAGCATGGACCTTTTGATAGTACCAGAAAGTAGGCCCTACTTCTGAATCGTCTGAGATGTTAAGTGTCTGCGTATTGTCGAAATCCAAGCCGAGGAAACTGAAATGCAGTAAAATTTATATTGGATTTTGGCTATCGGTTAAGGTATTCGACTCTAGATATATCAGATTTTTTAAAATTTGGGAAATAATGTGTTTGCCTCATCTGAAAGCTCATTTCTTCTGGTTTTCAAAGATATATACTGTAACTTATACTCATTACTCAATAATTGAAGCATTGGGCGAATACTGGTCTATGTTACAATTATTCAAAATCGAATTTTTAATGGAATAATGTTCTGTATAGTCTTACATAGCTGTCACAAAAATTGTTTTCCAATATTTGTACCAGAGGCACTTCTACACGAGTTAAAGCCATGAATTTCTTGGTTGAAACAATGGTCTATGTCACTACTGTAGTCACTTCTAGTGTATCCAGTTGTTTACATCGTATCGGGAGTTATTGCACGAGAGTTTATTCTCTTTACGAATACTGGGTGCTTGAACTCTGTGTATCAGATTTCGGTTGATCTGTTACGTAAAATGGACGACTACAAGACAGTGATGATTTCTACGGTAGATATTGAGCGGCTAAATAAATATAAAAAAGAAAAAGGATCCTGACAAATTCATATTAATAAGTGGAAAGATGTGTCACGAAAGTCTCTGAGAGATAGTGGTCTTGAGTATACAACAAGGAAGACGAAGTCGCAAGTTAGTACGAAAGATCCCCTGTCTGTTATTTTTGGAGTATTTTATTAGTTTTATTTTAATTTACACTTTACCTAGTGTTAGTTAGTCTATGTTGTGTTCTGTCACTATAGTTCATCTTAGAATTTTATCACGGTATTTCGTTTCAGTAATATATTTGTGGAAATTCTTGTAAAAAGATGTACTCACAGCTTGCTCTTGATGTAAAAATGGAGTTGTTTAAAATGTATTACTCTCTTACAGTCAGCATTTCAAAACTGTGATTGTTATTGTCTTCATTATTAATAAAATTTATACTTAACAGATTATCCATCTGTTGCGATGGATACTAAATATTTGGGACAGGGGTTCAAATTCTATCCCCCAACAATTTCTCAACTGTAATACAGTAAAACCTCGATAAGACGCGCCCGCTTATTATGCTATCCTGTGTAATACACTTTTTTTGTCCAGTCCCTGAACATTTCATATATAACACCTTTATAAAATACCCCGTTTGTTGCGCTCAAGTCCCGCATAATACGCTATTTTTGTGGAATATTTTTTCAGCAATGTACTGTAACAGCAATGAAACATTTTGGCCATTGAACTTACTGGTGCCATTAACCTGAAAAGTAATGGTATTCGACCCTTTACCTGCGTGCTTAAAGTTTACATACAGTTACAGTTGCTAACTCTCTCTGTCTCAAACAACATTCCTCACTTGACCGTAATAAAATTCTGGAAATTTCTGCTGGTCAGTTTGTTGTCCTTTAGTGTATAGAAGTGTCTGTGAGTGTGATTACAATGAGTGTTAAACGAAAAGCGCTTTCTGTGTCGGAAAAATTAGAAATCTTACGAAAGTACGATGAAAACAGTACTCTTAAACAGAAACAACTGTCTGACTCATTAGGAATCCCATCATCGACATTAAGGACGATAATAAAAAATCGCGACTCAATCACTGCAGCTGTGACATCGGGAGAGTGAAATGTGGTAAGTGTGGTAAATATGAGGACTTGGAGAACACGCACATGGCAAACAACTGTAAATGACTCTCTTCAAAAGAATTAAGTACAGTACGTACATACAGCATTGTAAATGTCTTTAACGTACAGTACAGTAATTACATAATGGAGTAATACTGTATTACCTTCCATGAATCATGTATTTCAATAAAGAAAAATGCTAATAGATACTGTATATAAGTGAATATTAGTATAACCGCGTAATATGTAGTCCCGGTTAATACGCAGTTTACACGCGGTCCCTTGAACAGCATCTTATCGGGGTTTTACTGTATTTAATTTTCTTTATTTGTTTGGTATTATTACAACTTTCATTAATTTAAGGAACCTGGAGGTTCATTGCCGCCCTCACATAAGCCCGCCATTGGTTCCTATCCTGTGCAAGATTAATCCAGTCTCTATCATCATATTCTGCGTCCATCAAATTCATTTTAATATTATCCTCACAACTAACACTCTATGTGCATTTATGGAGTCGCCCATATGTGCTACATGCCCTGCCCATCTCAAACGTCTGGCTTTAATGTTCCTAATTGAGGTAACTTTCAAAACGTGTTTTGTCACAGTAATGCTATTTTCCAGAGTAGGCAAAAAACGTGTATTTCCATTGTTCTGGAAGCTACTTTCACAAAAATTACTAAACCATCTTACGAAGACACTTATAAAATATCAAGTTTAAAAATATTTTTCAAATCAAAACTTGTAAATTTTGATTTAGAATTTGGACAAGACGTGTTTTGAATGAACTGAATGGCCAAAAAATGGTTCGAATGAAAGGGCTGTGAGCAAAATGTGTTTTTTCTCAACACAGCATTGTTTAATATTGAAATGTTAAATGACATCTTCATGAAAAATTATAAACTTGAAAAGATATCAAGTTTTTTTTTAGTGAAAAGCAGTTTTCATGGGAAGATGTTACAAAATAAAGGTGACTTAACTATGCAATTCACATCTTTCACATACTGATCTTAGTTATTGAGAGAAAAAAAAATTACAAAAGGAAATCTTACGATTATATTTTCCACTGGTAAAAAGTAACAGACATTAAAAAGGTGCTCACCACTTGGCTTTTATTTTTACTCAAATCAACAGGACTAGGTATACGTCTTTTACTGAGTAAGTCTGCATCAAGTTGCCGATAATGTTATGTCTCTTGTTTTATCTAGTTTTTTATAATACTGTTCACTGAAATGTTTTAAATGTTTAGGTTTAAATTTAATACAAGAAAACCTTTCCATATTGTGTGTACACGGATTAAAAACTAGAGTTTTCCTATGCTGAGACTACCGTACTTAATACTTTTGCTTTGGACTTTGAAGAACTTTCTTTGGCTTTTTCTTTTCCTGCTCCCACTGCTACTTTCACCAACATTCATACTACCGTCTGCTTCTTCCATTTTTACACAAAACCACAATATAACACAATGGTCAATTGACTATTAATCACTAGAATTTAATTAACTTGTTAAGTAACACTTCTCCATTGCAAAGCTAACCTCAAACAATCATATACTAATAAGTTAATAACACTGATCATACCACTTGACTGGGTTGTATACTCAGTTTTCTGTAAAAAGAAGCACTTTCATTGGTCAGTTGATCAAAACACTCTTTGATCTAAAAACAGGGTGAGGACAAAACCTATTTTGCCTCAAACCCTGAATGTGTTTAGTGTTCTAAATGGGATAAAATATTTTTTGTTCAGTAAATAATATTGAACAAGATGTAATTGATGACAAAGAAATCATTGGTATCAATATCTCAAATTTTTTAAAAATGTGACGTAACACGTTTTGATCATTACCTCCTCAATTATGTCAGGTGAAGAATACAATGCGTGCAGTTCTGCATTGTGTAACTTTCTCCATTCTCCTGGAACTTCATCCCTCATATTTTCAAATATCCTTAATCTCTGTTCCTCTCTCAAAGTGAGAATCTAAGTTTTACAACCATACAGAACAACCAGTAATATAACTGTTTTATAAATTCTAACTTTCAGATTTTTTGATAGCAGACTAGATGACCAAAGCTTCTCAACCGAATAATAGGCATTTCCCATACTTAGCATTTAAAAGTAATGTCATAATCATTTTGTTCATAATTTAACCTTTTTATTGATTTTGTATATTTCAGGCTTGGACAACTTGTTTTATGGTGTGATCTACTTTTTCTCGTTAAGACCTGCCGCGAGGTACTATGAATCATGCAATAGTTCAATTGTAAAACTGGCTTTACGAAGAGATTCTGTTGTGCTGATAACTTGGATTGAAGTTCATTCAACTTGCGTTTTCTAACTTAAGTATTGGGTGGAAAGTCCAATTGGTAGGCCTATTTGCTGTCAAGTGTGTTGAAGTGCCGTTCTAAATTCCATTTCTTAGGCATTGCTACTGAAGCATTACAAATAATGCAACAGCATTACTATACGAGTATATATTCACCCAATCTCAGTACCACAAACACAAAATTGTATATATATATATATATATATATATATATATATATATATATATATATATATATATGAATGGTTTTTAGTGATTTTACCTCAAAAGAAGAAATGCTTGGTATGATTTCTCTGAAAGAGAAAACCACAAGTCTGGATATATTCAACTTCTTCAAAAACTTTGTTGATAAAATATATTTATGCTCGACCATGCCGAAATGTAGTAATTATAGGCTACACCTGGTAGCAGCCCTTTAATGGACCTCATTAAAGTACACCTATTCATTAAAGTTCAGGTGTTCCACCAATCAGAAAACACCATTGTAGCAATATGAAAGCGCAAGTATCGATTATTCTCGGATATGCAATCGAAAGACAACTAGCGAAACGTCACGGAGGCTGGAAATCCAATAATGTCGCAGAAGGTTATGTTCTGTTACTATAATAATTAGCGTTAATTGTAAATAATATTCAAATAAATTCAATTTGTCACCTCGTTTTTCAATGTCTAAATTAATTTCAAGGTTATATCAAGATTAATGTTTATTTTACTCTCTAGATTATATCAAGGTCAATGACATTTGTTTCTCTGAAAAAAAATCAATACTTTCGCGTCTGCGCACATCTCACAATTTACGAGATATTGCACAAGGTCAGTTCTGCTCGCCAGTCAGATAAGAATAACATGAATACTTATGAATAATTTCAAGTTAGAAATATGGTCGAGCATAAAAAGTCGTATGAAACTTGCCTATAATGGTAATTAAGATGCTCGTATGAAAATTATGAAACTCGCATGCGCTCGTTTCATAAACATACTCGTGTCTTAATTACTACCATTATAGGCTCGTTGCATAATGTACTATTACCTATTAGTAAATTACGTAACAGTTTCATTAAGAAGATTCTGTTTAGACCAATAACTTAATAATAGACCTACACATTGTGGGTGTTCCTTTATTATTTTTAATAGGTATAACAAAAAAAAACTATGGTAGAAATTACAGGAGAAATGAACAGTAAAATTTCGAACTATAAAGAAAACTGTCTGACCATCTAAATAGAAAATGTCAACAAAGAGACTTACATTCACAATGTTACAATATACCCAAGAGGAGTAGAATCTACTCCTCTTGAATATACCTAAACTAAGAAGAAGGTTAAGTTCCAGTAGGCTCACAAAAGAGCTAGAATCGCGAAGCACGAGCAAACTGATAGTAGAAGAAGAACATTTTTATTTGGTTTAATATAATGACACGGTTAAAATAAATTAAGGAATAATTAAAATATAAATAGCACTGGCACATTTCGCATTTGTTTTGCTTCTTATTAACAACAATACTGAGCATGATATAAATTTAAATGTAATACAGTAATTCATTTGTAATCAATAAGAATAAGTCCATTCATGATAACTGTTAAACTTAAGTTCATGACTTTCGATTTGACGATGAAGTTTCAATGCAAATTTAATTATATCTATCAATCTAACAAGACTTCAAAGTCATGCTAATTATATCCGGAAAATTAGGTAAAAACTAGTAAAAAAAATATATATTATACAAGATGTAACAAAAATACTGGAGCAAACTTTGAGAGTGACTTCTCCACACAAAGCAAGAAAAAAAATGTCACGTAAACATAACTCCAGAAATGACTGGTTTATGAGTTATTATTGAAAGATGACATTCAATGAGTTTTGAAGTGCAATCCAACAACTGTTACAAATAATAAATTATATTTCGCAAATAATTGATTGATGTTATCGATACAAGTCTATTTACTGATGTTTATTATATCCTAGATAGCCATGCACCGCCAAGGAAACTTGCTTACACACGTGGTTAGTCTGTTTCGTACATTTGACTTTACTGCAATTCAGTTACAATTTAGCACTTAACCATGGCAGAATATCCATTTTGTGACTAGCCAGATATGATTTTTGTGTACAGTCGGGCTAATGGTAATGGTCGCAGGGCTGTGCAGCTATATTAGATAACTTTTACTGCAGTGTATTGTCGAATTGCAGAAACAGGAACCGTAGCACCATAAACTGCAGGTTGAGGAAGACCAAGAGTCGCCTGTATGCCTAACATAGAAGAATGTATTCTACAGAGTATTGCAGAAGACTCAGATATCAGTACAAAACAATTGGCCGTAGCATTTCGTACACGTCATATGACAGCATGGAGGATACTTCATGGGCAGCTTTTGTATCCGTATCATCTTCAAAGTGTGCAGAGTCTTGTGTCTGCTGATTAGCCACCATAGGAGAACTTTTACCGATGGTTCATTGCACAAACTGGCAATCCGTCATTTGTCTCTTCAGTCTTTTTTACAGATGAAGCAACATTTGGTACAGATGGTATCACAAATTTGTAGACTGACGAAAATCTTCACAATACAATTCAGACTAGACACAAGCAACAGTCCAAGCTCAAAGTATGGGCTGGTATTGTAGGTGACTGTCTGGTGGGCCCATATGTTTCACTATCACAACTTACAGGCAAAATCTACAGGGAGTTTATTGTAAACACTATTGGGTCATTCCACGAAAATGCAACATTTTCACGAAAAATAAAAATCTCACGAATCTCTGCTTGTTATATGTCATTTTTTTCGTTATGATCCGAATTTTTTGAATCTGTTAACACTCACTGTGTAACAACACGTATGTAGGAGAAAAAGCCCCAAGAAGTCTGTGGTTAAGAGCGCGAAATTATCTACTAGAAATCACATATTTGAATGCACATTTAAGGCAAATAAATCATTACTTCTGTAAGTTAAATGCAATTAATAATGAAGTGCGGAACTTTGTTAATAATTACAATGCATAGAAACCGTAATACAATGATTATTTCGTGTTTGATTGCAATTATTACAAGGAAAGGTTGAGAGTTCGTGTGTCACGCTCAAAAGGACATTTGTTTATATTTCTTCAAAACCATTTAATTTTTTCATGTTTCATAAATGTAAAAGTGAGAAACATCACATAACAATCAACTTCTTATGTGGACAACATTTTGATTTATGTATGTATTCTACAGAAAAACACGTGACACACGTAACACAATGACTGTGACACACGAACAAAAATGTTATGTTCGTGTGTCACTAAAGTTTATCCTAAAATCCAGTTACAATTTTTGTTGTTATTGGAAGTCTTTACGTCTAAACATAATCAGTAGTGGAATTTCAAGTACTTATTGTTGATTTAGATAAGTGTGTGTGCGTGCACATGCACCTGTGCGTTTTCTTTCCAATGTACATAAACTGTAAGTTAAACACTTTTGAAAATATGTGTTCCATAACTGTTGTAAGGGGGAAAGGCACTGGCCATGCTATCCCATTATCTCCTGGCCTAGTTGCCTCATAAGTGGTGCCTTCTTGGTATCACTTGTGAGGTTCACACCCGTCTTTGGACAGACTAAACAACAGCTGTTGTAAAAATATAGTGTGTAGGCCTAAAATTAGCATAAGACAATTTATGCCTAAAGTTCGTATAAAATATTTATTATTTTTGTAATTCCTTGCATTACAAACTTACAAAAATTGGTTTATGTTAATTTATTTCATATAACAAATCAAGCTTATGCAGTACATTTATATCGTAAATGGGTAGCCACCATACTAGGCCTATGTATAAATAAATTGGTGTAATTATTTGCACATTACGTAAATGGTACTAAATTTCTGATATTAATTTAAAATCGTTTTATTTAATAACATTAATTAACTTACCCTAGGTATCATTTAGCAGTTCTAAAAGTTACTCCTTTTTAAATCTATATTAGTGTTTCTATTGATATAAATATTAATACATTTTGAACATTTTTTGATAGTATTTTCAAGAATTTAAGTTGGGCTGATTACTTGGTTGGGTTTTTTCTGAGGGTTTCTCCGACCATAAGGCGAATGTCAGGTAATCTATGGCGAATTCTCGGCCTCATCTCGCCAAAAACCATTCGCTATCACCAATCCCACTGACACTAAATAACCTAGTGGTTGATACAGTGTCGTTAAATTACCAAGTAAAAAAAAAGACGTTAAATATAGGCTACATGTGAAGTTACAAAATCATGTGGTGGCGAAGAATTTAAAGTGCATGTGATGTCCAAGGAAGGAAAGTACTAAAAATGGCTGACATTATTCGTCACATGACATTACACAGGAAATATCACCACATATGGTTGTAAACAACAGTGGATATTTTAAATTTAAAAGTGTATTTTAGTGTAATCTGGTGTTGTTTTGTATAATAAGAACTGTAGGCACAGTGTATAAGTCTTCCACAAGAAGTGATGTATTTATAGTGCATTTAAAACAATTAGTAACCAACATGACAGAAATGTTCGTGTGTCACATTCGTATGTCACAACATATTTGCAATATTTTGTTTCTTAATGACACTGTTAATTTTTTTTAAAGTTCGTGATTTAGCAGTTACATGTACTAGAAAAGTGTCTTAATTGTTTGGAATACAACTGAATGCATTTATGTCATTTGGCACAATAATATGAACATTTTCCATTTTGGTAATAAATCTAGTGGCAAGAAAATGTTCGTGTGTCACACCATACAATATCTAATATTTTTTGCATTATTAATTATTCCTTTTCCTTAAGAATTTTTGTTTATATTTAGGAATGCTTATGTTAAAAGACAGTAATGTCTTTTTCATGAATTACTAAGTATTTAATTAAATATCTTGTAAAGATCATAGTTATGTACTTAAAAAATGTTACGTATGTCACTATGGAATGACCCTATTTCAGACCTTCTACATAATGTGCCACTGGCAACCATGTAGTTTATGCATGATGGGGCTCCAGTATATTTCAGCCACATTGTTGGAGATGCACTGACAGATAGATAAGTAGGGAAGGACCAGTTCCATGGCCTGCACATTGGTCCAATACCTCAATCCTTTAGATTTTTATCTGTGGGGACACCTAAAAGCCCTAGCTTATGCAACAAATATTCCAAATGAAGAGATGCATCATAAGTGTAATGTAGGACCCTGCAAAATCAATCGATACTATCCTGGGGTCTTCGAAAGAGTGGGACAGTCCATGATCCAACATCTCCATAAGTGTGCTGAGGCAGGTGGACAACATTCTGGACATTTACTGTGAATAGAGAGTTTAAACACTGTTAATGATTGTTGATGTATCCTTTTAAATGTATTCCATCAGTTTGAATTTATATATTAACATTTGTCTCTGTCATTGAATAACTCATAAAACAGGCATTTCTGGATATGCATTTATATATGATATTTTTTATTGCTTTGGGGAAGAGAACTCCCTCTCAAAGTTTGTCCTAATATTTTTGTTACACTCGGTATAGTCTATAAATATAAATAAATAAGAATATATTATACCCATTATGCTCAGGGACATAAAGTAAAAAGAAGGGCTCCTATAAGAACAAAAGAGAAGTGGAGCAGAAAGATGACAGAGGGGCATAAAGTAAAAACAAGGCTCCTAAAAGAACAAAAGAGAAGTGGAGCAGAGAGATGGCAGAGGGACAAAAAGTAAAAACAAGGGCTCCTATAAGAACAAAAGAGAAGTGGAGAGCAGAAAGATGGCAGAGGGGAATAAAGTAAAAACAAGGGCTCCTATAAGAACAAAAGAGAAGTGGAGCAGAGATGGCAGAGGGACAAAAAGTAAAAACAAGGGCTCCTATAAGAACAAAAGAGAAGTGGAGAGCAGAAAGATGGCAGAGGGGAATAAAGTAAAAACAAGGGCTCCTATAAGAACAAAAGAGAAGTGGAGCAGAAAGATGACAGAGGGGCATAAAGTAAAAACAAGGCTCCTATAAGAACAAAAGAGAAGTGGAGCAGAAAGATGGCAGAGGGGAATAAAGTAAAAACAAGGGCTCCTATAAGAACAAAAGAGAAGTGGAGCAGAAAGATGACAGAGGGGCATAAAGTAAAAACAAGGGCTCCTATAAGAACAAAAGAGAAGTGGAGCAGAAAGATGGCAGAGGGACATAAAGTAAAAACAAGGGCTCCTATAAGAACAAAAGAGAAGTGGAGCAGAAAGATGGCAGAGGGACATAAAGTAAAAACAAGGGCTCCTATAAGAACAAAAGAGAAGTAGAGCAGAAAGATGGCAGAGGGACATAAAATAAAAACAAGGGCTCCTATAAGAACAAAAGAGAAGTGGAGCAGAAAGATGCCAGACGGACATAAAGTAAAAACAAGGGCTCCTATAAGAACAAAAGAGAAGTGGAGAGCAGAAAGATGGCAGAGGGGAATAAAGTAAAAACAAGGGCTCCTATAAGAACAAAAGAGAAGTGGAGCAGAAAGATGGCAGAGGGACATAAAATAAAAACAAGGGCTCCTATAAGAACTAAAGAGAAGTGGAGCAGAAAGATGCCAGAGGGACATAAAGTAAAAACAAGGGCTCCTATAAGAACAAAAGAGAAGTGGAGCAGAAAGACGGCAGAGGGACATAAAGTAAAAACAAGGGCTCCTATAAGAACAAAAGAGAAGTGGAGCAGAAAGATGGCACAGGCGAATAAAGTAAAAACAAGGGCTCCTATAAGAACAAAAGAGAAGTGGAGCAGAAAGATGGCAGAGGGGCATAAAGTAAAAACAAGGCTCCTATAAGAACAAAAGAGAAGTGGAGCAGAGAGATGGCAGAGGGACAAAAAGTAAAAACAAGGGCTCCTATAAGAACAAAAGAGAAGTGGAGAGCAGAAAGATGGCAGAGGGGAATAAAGTAAAAACAAGGGCTGCTATAAGAACAAAAGAGAAGTGGAGCAGAAAGATGCCAGAGGGACATAAAGTAAAAACAAGGGCTCCTATAAGAACAAAAGAGAGGTGTAGCAGAAAGATGGCAGAGGGACATAAAGTAAAACCAAGGGCTCCTATAAGAACAAAAGAGAAGTGGAGCAGAAAGATGGCAGAGGCGAATAAAGTAAAAACAAGAGCTCCTATAAGAACAAAAGAGAAGTGGAGCAGAAAGATGGCAGAGGGGCATAAAGTAAAAACAAGGGCTCCTATAAGAACAAAAGAGAAGTGGAGCAGAAAGATGACAGAGGGGCATAAAGTAAAAACAAGGGCTCCTATAAGAACAAAAGAGAAGTGGAGCAGAAAGATGGCAGAGGGACATAAAGTAAAAACAAGGGCTCCTATAAGAACAAAAGAGAAGTGGAGCAGAAAGATGGCAGAGGGACATAAAGTAAAAACAAGGGCTCCTATAAGAACAAAAGAGAAGTGGAGCAGAAAGATGGCAGAGGGACATAAAATAAAAACAAGGGCTCCTATAAGAACAAAAGAGAAGTGGAGCAGAAAGATGCCAGAGGGACATAAAGTAAAAACAAGGGCTCCTATAAGAACAAAAGAGAAGTGGAGCAGAAAGATGGCAGAGGGACATAAAATAAAAACAAGGGCTCCTATAAGAACAAAAGAGAAGTGGAGCAGAAAGATGGCAGAGGGACATAAAGTAAAAACAAGGGCTCCTATTAGAACAAAAGAGAAGTGGAGCAGAAAGATGACAGAGGGGCATAAAGTAAAAACAAGGCTCCTATAAGAACAAAAGAGAAGTGGAGCAGAGAGATGGCAGAGGGACAAAAAGTAAAAACAAGGGCTCCTATAAGAACAAAAGAGAAGTGGAGAGCAGAAAGATGGCAGAGGGGAATAAAGTAAAAACAAGGGCTCCTATAAGAACAAAAGAGAAGTGGAGCAGAAAGATGGCAGAGGGACATAAAGTAAAAACAAGGGCTCCTATAAGAACAAAAGAGAAGTGGAGCAGAAAGATGGCAGAGGCGAATAAAGTAAAAACAAGGGCTCCTATAAGAACAAAAGAGAAGTGGAGCAGAAAGATGGCAGAGGCGAATAAAGTAAAAACAAGGGCTCCTATAAGAAGAAAAGAGAATTGGAGCAGAAAGATGGCAGAGGGGCATAAAGTAAAAACAAGGGCTCCTATAAGAACAAAAGAGAAGTGGAGCAGAAAGATGGCAGAGGGACATAAAGAAAGATGGCAGAGGTGCATAAAGTAAAAACAAGGGCTCCTATAAGAACAAAAGAGAAGTGGAGCAGAAAGATGGCAGAGGGACATAAAGTAAAAACAAGTGCTCCTATAAGAACAAAAGAGAAGTGGAGCAGAAAGATGGCAGAGGGACATAAAGTAAAAACAAGGGCTCCTATAAGAACAAAAGAGAAGTGGAGCAGAAAGATGGCAGAGGGGCATAAAGTAAAAACAAGGGCTCCTATAAGAACTAAAGAGAAGTGGAGCAGAAAGATGGCAGAGGGACATAAAATAAAAACAAGGGCTCCTATAAGAACAAAAGAGAAGTGGAGCATAAAGATGGGAGAGGGACATAAAGTAAAAACAAGGGTTCCTATGAGAACAAAAGAGAAGTGGAGCAGAAAGATGGCAGAGGGACATAAAGTAAAAACAAGGGCTCCTATAAGAACAAATGAGAAGTGGAGAGCAGAAAGATGGCAGAGGGACATAAAGTAAAAACAAGGGCTCCTATAAGAACAAAAGAGAAGTGGAGCAGAAAGATGGCAGAGGGACATAAAGTAAAAACAAGGGCTCCTATAAAAACAAAAGAGAACTGGAGCAGAAAGATGGCAGAGGGACATAAAGTAAAAACAAGGGCTCCTATAAGAACAAAAGAGAAGTGGAGCAGAAAGATGGCAGAGGGACATAAAGTAAAAACAAGGGTGGCTATAAGAACAAAAGAGAAGTGGAGCAGAAGAATGGCAGAGGGACATAAAGAAAAAACAAGAGCGGCTATAACAACAAAAGAGAAGTGGAGCAGAAGGATGGCAGAGGGGCATAAAGAAAAACAATGGCGGCTATAATAACAAAAGAGAAGCAGAGCAGAATGGTGGCAGCTGACCTACACCCAGCATGTTGCAGGCCTGTCCAGGAGACCTTTGAGGCACAGTCCCATGACAGCATGGTCCATGTTGAGCAGGATGACACCGAACCAGTGACCAGGTTCTGTTTCACAGCCCTCATACGAGAATGTGCTTGGACGGGGCGAAGGGAGTGCTGCAAGTTGGAATGCTTGGAGGACAATGACAGGACAGCACCAACAGTAGCAACACTATGAGACCAAGCCCCAGTCCTGCATGATACATCAAACAGTGACTGATGGATGAATATCAGAAATAGAAAAAAGGAAAGCAAGAGTGAGTGTAAGGAAAGAGTTTAGTAAGAAAGCATGAAGAGAATAGATAAATAACGAAAGAAGAAGAGACAAAGAGGAAGGAAACAAAGAGGAAAATTAATTAGTAAAATAATGGCAAATTACTATAATAGATAGCTGCCCCATACAGGAGTTTCCTTTTCGACCTTGAATTTTTATTTTCATCTTGAAATTATTTTATTAGCATTTTGAAATTTGTGTGTACACTTAGCGGCAAAAAGAATGGGCCGGCCGACAATTTCTAAGTTCCAGAGACAACATTGCGCATGCTCGTCTCGTCAAAGCCATAGTTCACCAGGTAACACATAATTAAACCATTTAAATTTGCTGTATTTTGTTTATGAGTCTAAAATATGTAATAAAATCGAATGGCGGGTTGATTCTAGATACATCAGGGCCCTTGAAGAGTGAAATAATAATAAAATTGATAAATACAAAATCAACCGGAGTGAATATGAACAGGAAAACCACGAATTATGCCGAACTGATATAAACAGTCACAGTAGCGTAAGTCATTACGGCATTGGTCTATTGAAAAAGTTGGTAGTAGTAGCTCAAGGTTCGAATCTCCCCCAATCTTCTTTTTATTATTACAAATTTGCCATCATATGTGTCTTGCAAAGCTATAATTATGTGGCGATATCTCTTAGAATGTGCCCAAACTCTAATAAATAATAAACCTCCCTCTCTCTTTTCAGCAATACTGCTATCTGTTAATACAACGTCCTGTCTCGTCATTACGCTTGAAGATGGCACAGAAACAATAACTCATTGCCCTGGTTTGCATAGGTTATTCTGCGTATGCTACTCTCCAACAGGACTTCGATTGGAGAAATGTCATTTTCTCCAACGAGGTAATTGTCTCCAATAGCAACGATAGTACTGCCCTAGTTTATTGTATGAATGGCCACCGATATGATGAACGCTTCATGAGACGAATTAACACATCAGGTTGCGTGGGTCGCGTGTTGGGGGTGGATGTCATATGATGGGGCAGGACTTCTGGAACACATCCACGGGCGGTTTATGGCAGAAGTCTACGAACACATTTTGGCAAATGTAATGATCCCTTCTGCCCGAAAACGATATCCAGAAGGAACACTTTTCTTCCAGCAGGGTAATCATCCGATACACACCGCCAACCAGATTCAAAGATGGTTTACGAAGAGCCGTGATGTCGATCCAGTCGACTGGCCTCCAAATGCACCAGATATGAATCCAATTCAAAATTTGTGGGCTGCAGTCAAAAGGATCCTACGCTCTAATTGGGCAGAACAACCACCCGTTCGGACACCTGAGGAATTGTGGGACAGAGTTCTAGATGCGTGGGAGGAGATGGCCAAGAATTTAGACCTGTTCCATAATCTTGTGGACTCCATGCCGCGCAGAATGAGGGCAGTTGTGACGCAGGTGGTTTGTGGACGAGATACTAGTCCCCACCACAGGCCTTGTTTTGTTAATATATTGAAAAATTGTTTGTTTTTGTTAATTTAATTATTTATTTGTGTTTGATATGCGTCCGGTTTTTTAGGATGTGAAACAAGTATTTTTGTTTATACAGGCCAGGTCTCACCTATTAATAGCCCACAGGTGATGGGCAATAATATTTTTACAAGGCAGGCATAACAAAGTTTGCTAACAAATGCCATTTCACATTTAAACTAATATATTAGGTAAAAGTTAAAATAATAATTTTACCATATCAGGAGGCAAACTCACAACCTCTGGTACGGATGTCAGACTTCTTACCACTGGACCACACACTGCTCGTAAGGTTTACTACATTATAGACGGACGACTTTCAATGAAGAGACACCACAGCAAGCCTTGCAGTGAGTTACGTTTACACAAGTGAACCTTGCGATAGAACTTAGCATTTCTATCGACCAAGAGTCGGCCCATTCTTTTTGCCGCTAAGTGTACATACTTATTGGTTATTATGATTATTCTTTATAATATGTGATATAATAATATAATATTATATTGTACAGTACATTCTTTGTAAATGTATTTAATTTTGCTGCATGTAGAGAAGAAGACAAATAAACAAGTAATATACCGGTACCAAGAAAAAAGAAAGGAAAAACAGAGAAATTACTTAAAGAAGAAGAAGATATAGGCCTATAGGTCTATACAAGATGAATCGTAAGTAATGTCATTAATTTCGAGGGCTTATTGTTTGAAATATTTCAAACAAAAAAGTAGTACAATTTTGTTTGTTTTTGCTTCCTTTTCGAGGAAAAAATTGTTTTATGTGAAATATTTCATAACGTGTTTTGGAATAGCTATTGATTTAATTCCCAACATGCTCAATCAATTTAATATAACATTGTATTATGTTAAATGATTGAAAGAATTTCAGTTTTGTTCTTTAAATGTGCAGAAATTTGATAGGAACAAATGTAACATTTTAAAATTGCTTTGCAGAACCAAAAGTCACATTTGTTCCCATCAAATTTCTGCACATTCAAAGCACAAAACTAAAATTCTTTCAATCACTTATTATCATAATACACTTCTCTCTTAAATTGACTGAGCATATTGGGAATTAAATGAATGATGCAAAAACGAGCAATATTGAATTAAACTTTTTTGTTTGAAATATCTCAAAGAATAACTTCCTGAAATTAATGATATTGCTTACAGTTCATACTATATACATACACGATCGATATGTGCACACACACACAGGCCGCACGCACGCACGCGCATACACACACACACACACACATATCGATCGTGTTCAATAGCAACCTGGGATGTCAAAATATTCAGTTTTACAGGGGACCGAAAGAACATTTTAAAATCTTAATAACGAACAAATATCTATCAATGTTTTTCATACACATACATGTGCTTACAGAACACGATTATTTGGCCAAACACTTGAATAAAATAGGAATTTACACAAATCCAAATTGCCCTCTATGCAACAAAGAAGAAGAAATGACTGAAGATCATCTCATAACCTGTGAAGTTCTACCTGATGGATCCACCACAGAGAAATATTGGAGAGCAAGAACGCTAATGGCTTCGTTGCCAAAGCCCGGCATTAGATAACAGCAACAACAACAAATGTTTTTCATAAAAGTCCGTCATAAACTTATCTTATATAATAGTGTAATGTTTTTATTTCATTTCTTGATTAATGTTTTCGATTTTATGAAAAACCATCTTCAGATCATTAATACCTCTAAGTTGAACAGTAACATGGTTGTACGTGGGTTACATTAACCACTTTATATTAAAAATATAAAATTATATAAAATCATGCAAGGATATCAGAAAAACATTAATCTCTGCACATGTTTAAAAATGTTAAAATATTAGATTAAAAATAGGTCTGATGTGCAGGTTATTTTTGCGGCATGTACAGTCTTACGCTTACTTTCAAATGTGAACAGGTATCTTATAACCATTTTACATAATAACTGTCATGAAGTCTGCATTCACAAGATATGTTATTAGCAGTTGTAAATCATTTAAAATCTAAGAGGATAAGTATGCAGCGTCATGCTTTGGTTTTACACAACGCCTGGAAGCATATGTGATCTTGTGATCTAAAATTACGCGAAACTTTTGTTATATTAAAGGCTGCTATTGAAACGCAATTTTAAGAGACAATTTTTAAAAAAACATTGTATGATTATGTAAAAGGTGGGGGGGGGGGTCTGTTTAATTGAATGTCTTTACTTACGGTGCAGCAGAAGTATGTCCTCTGTTGAAGACGGATGAGCCACAAGTGTGGTAGGGCGTTACGTTTATATGTTGACTAAGTTATACCAGCCTGAAAAAAGAACAAATATCTGATTAAAAGGGGTCTTTAAATATCTTCTTGTAGAGTCTGTATCCATGCTTTGACCTGAGATGTGTTTGCAGATGATTCGGGAAGACTTTTTTTTGTCATAAGAGGTTACTTTTTAACAACATCGATATACAGGATGGAAGTAATATAACTGTGTAGGTTTTAACAGCTTATTCCTTGGTTATAGTAATAGTAGTAGTAGTAGTAGTAGTAGTAGTAGTAGTAGTAAGTAGTATTCAGTGGCGGCCCGTGGGTATTGAATTCAGGGGGGCTGCATACAAAAATAAACCATGCAACTTATCTTATTTAAAGATTAATTCCATGCGCCTTGTCTTGTAGGTTGCAAACCTTTGAATCATCATCTTATTAAAATCCGATATGTCGTTTAACATAGTCTTTACAATGGAAAACATAGCTAATGCAGTCAATCTCTCTTCTCTGATCGTATTTCTAAGATAGGACTTTACTCTCTTCAAACACGAAAAGCAACGTTCTGGTTCGGAAATTGTCATTTTTTATGGTGATAGCTATGCGTAGTAGTTTCACAACTTCAGAAAATAAGGCCTGGAAGTTCTCAGATAGAAGAAACTGCAAGAGCTGACTGCGTCAGTGATATTTCTGAATTCTTGTCTCTGATACAACACAGTGAGTTACGTTTTTAGTTTGTCTTTATTGAACATTAGAAAAATCTTCACACATACATTTAGGTCATTTTCAGGAAATGAGCTTTTGTAGCATTCAAATTTTTCTTGACACAGAAGAGAAGATAGTATCAGATGATCTGTGAACTGGAATCGGATGTTAGCTTGTGTGATAATGAGGTCACACACTTCCTTGGCTGCCGCAACCCTTGTCTGAATCCCTTCGACCTGACGACGCATTTAGGGTTTTCATTTTCACAGATCTCGCTGCACAACTGTGCACTGTTCCATATTGTCTGTATGGCATTAACAAAGCTTGATATGCAGAGTCAGCCTCGGTAGCATAGTCGTTGCGGGTTCGATCCCGACCCAGGTCGATGGCATTTAAGTGTGTTCAAATGAAAAAGGCTCATGTCAATATAGATTTACTGGCATTTAAAAGAATCCTGCGAGACAAAATTCTGGTACACTGGCGACGCTGATTTAACCCCTGCAGTTGCGAGTGTCGTTAAATAAACCATAATTTAATTTTTTTTATATGCAGATTTGGACCTTAGAAATATCTAACTGGTGATGTTGTAGTTGGTTGTATAATATTATATCTACATGATACATCAATAAATGAAAAAATACTGAGCCAGAAATTGAATTCAGGATCTTCAAGAGCACGCACCAGGGCGCTTGCCTCATTTATTGTGATGTTGTTAGATGTTTCAGACTCCATTATGGTTTGGAAACATTCTAGCAATGGCTCCTTCTTCTCATGAACAACATTTACTGTTCTTATTTTAAAACTCCATCTTGTTGCTCCAGCTGATGGAATTGCCTTTGAAACACATTAATCTAATACAGACTGAGTGGAGATCGAGAGAAGAAAGCAGGGATACTGGATAAATCAGCAAAAAATATGCGAGCCTTTGTATTTTGTTTACTGGCTCTTTGCATTATGAGATTCAACTGATGGGCACTTAATTTCACATTTCTCCTGAACTGTTTAGGTTCTGAACTGAACAGACTGTCAATATTGTACAGAATTAAACATTGTTGCATTTGTTATACTCACAACATTAAAGAAAATGTATTTAAAACTGCACGCTACCGGCAAGCTGCTGCAAATTTTGCAGCGCCTGGAAACTCTGGATTCTAGGCCAGGGGCAGCAGGGGGAGGGGTAAAACTCGCGCAAAGCATCCGAAACGAGACTGGCAGCTCCAGGGGAGGAAGTGGCTTCACCCATAGTCCTTGTCTCTGGCTTCTCTCTGGCAGCACCAGGGGAGAAAGTGACTTCATTAACGATTGCGTGCATGTCAATGAGAGCGAAATTTAAAAAAATTCGAGCCGCTAAATAGAGATTGTATAATAAATATATTTCACAACATAAAACGAGGCAAGAGCCACAAATGTCTGGGGGTGCTGCAGCTCCGCAGCCCCTGGTAGTAGTAGTGGCAAGTGGTGGTGGCGATGGCAGCAGCAGCAAGAAAAAAGAAAGGAAGAACAGAGAAATTACTTACTTATATACAAGAAATCGTGAGTAATGTCATTAATTTCGAGGGCTTATTCTTTGAGATATTTAAAAAAAAAATGTCATACAATTTTGTTCGTTTTTGCTTCCTTTTCGAGAAAAAAATTGGGTAGTCTCTTCTACCTAAATCCCAACCTCACCTTCACGTGGTGCAACCTGTTTTACACTAACGAGGCTCTGGGGACCAGGTATTGGCGGTATAACCATAACATCTTAATGTAGAGGAAATGTTACATTAGTGGAACCCTACAATTCTACCCCTCTGGACCAGCAACCCGTTGGGCGTATTCATTACTAGCTTTCAAATCTCAAAACAAGCCTCGGATGAACCAGATTGATCAACCTGTTGACGACCTTTGCAGGACTGCATCAGATATGTTTTTAATTATGGAAGATTTCAGTGCCAGGATACAAAACAGTAAAATCCACCAGTGTGTAGGAGGACTTGGAGAAAAGACTTTCAATGGAAATGGCCAAAGACTTATTGATTTTTCAATATATAATCAAGTAAAAATTATGAATTCTATGTATGAATATAAAGACAGCCATAAGTATACCTGGGAAGCCAAGAATTCAAGGTCAATTATTCATTCATTCATTCATTTAGTGTTCTGCCCAAAGGCAGGTCTTTCACTGCAAACCCCATTTTCTCTAGTCTTTCCTATGTTCTGCCTTCCTCTTTGTTTCCTCATATGATCCATATAGCTTAATGTTGCCTATCATCTGATATCTTCTTCTAACCCGAACTCTTCTCCCATTCACCATTCCTTCCAGTGCATCCTTCAGTAGGTAGTTTCTTCTCAGCCAGTGACCCAACAACTCCTTTTTCTCTTCCTGATCAGTTTCAGCATCATTCTTTCTTCACCCACTCTTTCCAACACAGCTTCAGTTCTTGGTCAATTATAGACCACATTATATACAACCAGAAACTATCAGATATGGTATTAGACACAAGAATATTTAGAGATTCAGAAATTGAATCTGATCACTACCTTCTTGTCCCTCCTATATGTATAAATCCAAGATGGAGTAAAACAAAGAAGCTACAGTAAAATATGGATTTGCAGAGTAAGCTCCCTGAAAGATTCCAGCACCACTTGGCTCTACCAGACAAGATTGCAAAATATAATGGAAGATCTACCTGTCTCAGACAGTATCGAAGAGGAATGGAATACACTTACACATGTTTTAAAAATAATATGCAATAGAAAGCCTGGGCACAAAAAAGAGGTGGAATAAAAACAAAGGCCTATGACATTGGGATGATGAAATAAAAGGAATTATTAAGGACAAAAGGGAAGCGTATCATAAATAAATACTTGTCAAGCAAAACAGAAGAAGACAAAATAAATTATCATAAAAAGAGCAATTGCAAAAAGAGAAACCTGAAGGAGACGCAGACAAAGCTGGGAAGAATTAGTGTCATACTTAGAGAATAAGATAAGCAGACCAGAACCACAAACCTATAAAATCCTAAGAAATCTGAATAGAGAAACAAAGGACAATCTTAATATCAATGTTATCTCTTCAAAACAGTGGTCACATTATTTTCAAAATCTATGGACCCAAATATGGACCCTCTTACACTACCATTATCCACTAATACTTCAACTGACTCTATTACAAAGGATGACCCTTTAGAAGTATTGTTAAAGATGAAAAGCAACAAAGCTCTAGGAGAAGATTCCATAAATAATGAATTGTTGATTGGAACTGGTCTCGTATTTAGCTTGATCAACTTCTGTCCACATACAATACAATTTAAACAAATTGGCAGACCATTTTACAATGTTCATAGAAACACAAATACATACATAATCGTACATGGATACATACAGTGAGGGACATACTTTTTGAGTGGGCTAAAATGTTTCAAGATTTGTAGGGCGGTTCATAAGAGGCTGTAATTTTAATTTCTTCTCAGCATAGACTGTAATAGCGAAGAATGGATAGAACGGAGAAAAATTCTCTCCAGCACCGGGATTCGAACGGGGGTTTTCAGCTCTACGTGCTGATGCTTTATCCACTAAGCACTAACCCACATCGGATTCAAATTCTGATACCAGATTGAATCCCTCTCAGTTTAAGTTCTACCTCTCTGTAATGCTTAAACAGAAAAGCGAAGTGAATGTCTCGTCATCATATGAACCAAAACTTCTCGGCTCAGAGCATGCACAATGTGGCAGTCCTTGATTTATAAAATAACTCATACTATGTCCCTCGTTGTACATACTGTCCGTCAGAGTGGTTATGTCGCATTCCGGTTTCCACCACTCATTTCTGTTGGCACCTCTGTAAAGAATAGTAGCTGAGTTGTTAGTCTCTTTCCTGACAATATTATTTGCTGTATAGAATTACAAGTCTCCATAATATTATGCAGCTGTTTAAAAAAATTTAAGGAAAAGGGCCTCGTTAACTAAATGTCTCGTGATTTTGTCTGTTTTGACACCCTTGCAACATAACCCACTAGGATGGACGGTATATACATATATACATGCATCCAAATAATTTGAAGAGAGGTTCCTCATGTTAAAAAAAATGTTTAATTTCTTTTAAAGATGGAGTACACTGCGATACACCCCTTGAGGTTACTGGGGAAAAGGAATAGCATGCACTGTTGCAATATTTTGTCTCCAGACCCTACTGTCTAGGTGTTGGGTTTGAGATTATACCTGTAACTTCGCAACATTCACCCTACCGCGTTGCAAAATGTCATTCTTCCCTTGTCTCTTTTTACTTAGTTGCACACTGCTGTTGACCACGTAAGCTACTGAGCTATCTGATTCAAAAACACTGACTGGTGATATTATTGCAAAATTATTTTAAATAGTTGCTACAGTC